>NW_021636058.1:0-491150 GCF_004799145.2 Neltuma alba | reverse complement strand
CTGATATGAATAAGCATCAACTAAACAAGTTTAGGAGTGATGCTAGGTTCTATCTGAGGATCCCCTACTTGTGGCACATTTACAAGATTAGGTTATTAGGTGATACATTCCTGATAATGATTTTGAGTATGTATTGACATTTTGCCACACCCTGCTTGTAGAGGGCATTTTAGTGCTAAGCGTACTGCTAGGAAGGTTTTGGAAAGTGGGTTATTCTGGCCACTCTATTCATGATGCTCACGAGTTTTGTAGAAGTGTTCCAATGCCAATTTGTTGGCAATATCCCTAGGAAGCATGAGATGCCGTAACAACCTCTGTTGTTTTTGTGAAGTTTTTGATGTTTGGGGTATTGATTTCAATGGGACCTTTTCCTACTTTGTTTGGTTATGCTTACATTTTGCTTGCTGTGGATTATGTCTCTAAGTAGGTTGAGGCAATCCCGCTCGTACTAATGACTCTTCTGTAGTGGTTTCTTGTGTCAGGTCTCATATTTTTCTGTAGGTTTGGAATCCCAAGAGCTATCATTAGCGATCAAGGTACTCATTTTTGCAATCGAAGTATGCAGAGCTTACTTAGCAAGTATGTGTGATGCATAAGGTGGCTACTCCATACCACCCTCAAACAAACGGTCAAGCGGAACTCTCGAATAGAGAAATTAAGCTCATTCTTGAAAAGACAGTGCAACCTAACAGAAAGGATTGGAGCAAGAGGCTGGATGATGCACTCTGGGCATATCGTACAGCATATAAAGCCCGATTGACATGTCTCTGTATCGGATTGTCTTTGGTAAGGCTTGTCATCTGCCAGCAGAGGTGGAGCACAAGGCATATTGGGCCATTAAAAGCTGCAGCCTTGATCTTGCTAGTGCTGGTGTTGAAAGAAAGTTACAATTACAAGAACTTGAAGAGTTTAGGAGAGAAGCATATGAGATGCTCGGATCTATAAGGAAAGAACTAAGGCTATCCATGATAAGCTCATCTTGAGAAGGGAGTTTCACGTGGGACAAAAGTTCTACTTTATGTCTCTAGACTTAAACTCATGCTGGTAAGCTCCGTTCTAGATGGGAGGGACCTTTCATTGTCACTAATGTTTTTCCCTATGGAGCTGTAGAGATTAAGAGAGAGCCAACTGGAAGATGCTTCACAATCAATGGTCATCGCTTAAAGCCTTACTACGAGGGGTTCTCTACCCATGATGTAGAGGTTATCACACTACGAGACGCCACGTAGCCTTGGTTGTATTCCTTCCCTTCACTCTTTTTGCTTTGCATGTCATATTATTGAGTTGGGCTGTGCTGGATACTACTTGCTTTGTGACTTGCCTATGTGTTTTTGCATTGAGGACAATGCATTGTTTAAGTGTGGGGGAGGGATTTCATTCTTTTTATTTTTTTTTTCCCTTTTTTTGAGTGTTTTTATTTTTTTTAGTTCCTCTTTAAAAAAAGAAAAAAAAATGTTTTGTTTCGTTTTGTTTTGAATGTGAAGATTGCAAGTTTGAAGTAATTCAAGTATGATGCATTCTTAATTTGAAAAGTGATTGATCATGTCTTGAGTGGATAAGCTAAGTGGCAATGGATTTGACTTAGGTGAATTTAAGCTAGCAATCATGTACCTAGTGAGGTTTTGGGTCTGATGCATTTCTTCTTTCCATGTGTGTATACTCCTATCTCTTCCCCTCGATCTAGAACTTGACTTGAATCTTATTTGAGACCACGTTTGTGCATTTGCATTCATAAAGATGATAAAGGCATCCATTTCTATTTTTCTAGCCAGATAAGCCAAAAGCCTACCCTTTTCTGCATTTATCCTTTGCTTAACCCCTTTTGAGCCTTCACCATTTTTTTCTCTTAAACCCATAGCCCAAAAAAAAATCCTACCCCTTCTTAATGTCTTAGGAGTTGAAGAGTGTTATAGTATATGTGCTTGGGATGGAGGAACACATTTGGAGTTATGGTGGGGTCAATTTGAAGGAAAAAAAAGAAAAAATATTGTAATAAGATTCCGCTCCTCTAGTTTAAGCTGTGCTTAGTAACCGGGGATCTTCATCACTAATGTCGATCTTCGCGTCAAACGGCCAGTAAGGGCTATGAGCGTGCTAGTAGCATCTTAGTGCCAATGAGTTATCCATGCTTGAGTAACCGGGCTTTTGTATCACTAATATGAAGGTTCACGTCAAAAGAGCATATACATAATGGCCTAAGAAAGCCAAAAAAAAAAAGAAGAAAAAGAGAAAGAGCTTAAAAAAAAGATAAAAAGAAGAAGAATGACCCAATCCAAGTTTAATTTAGTTTCTTGCATTCCATTATATTTTTTCAATGGTTCTCTTTATTTCCTAAGATGTTCAACTTTGTTTTTCCAAATACTATGTCCTTTCTTTCTTAACCTTAGCCCCATTACAACCTAATAAAAGTCTTTTTGCTTTATGCTAGTAATTGCTTTGCCAACGGTGAAGAATTTAGATTATTGTCAAGCCTATGGAAAAAGGATTGGATAGGATGGTTTTGAGTGCAAACACAAGCCGATACACTTTTGAGCGATAGAGTGACATGCACATTAACCTTGGTGAAGGATTTCTGACTTAGATTCTCCTTTGTCAAGTAAATTGTCATGATGTTTGTTTTCTTACTTCATGAGAAGATTACTTAGATAAGAAAGATGTTAATTGCTTTGAGTTGCTTTTTTTTTGCTGATTGGAACATTCTTTTTTTTTGATTTTCTTTTGTTTTTCTTACTGCTCTTGGTCTTCATTTGCTTTGTCCGGGAGTACAAAACTAAGTGTGGGGGAATTGACAAAGCCCCATTTTTATACATTTTATCCCACATTAATTTAGGATTTAAATGATAATTTTGAGTTTAATTGGATTTTTAGGCATTATTGGATTAATTGGTTGATTTTTTGGATTTTGCATAAAAATTGAGATTTTGGATTAAAAATATAAATATTTTGTGATTTCCTATTTTTAATTTGGAATTAATTTTTTCTATTCTTTGGAAACAAGTCTCATATTTTTAGAAAGATTATTTTTAGAAAGTTTTGCAATTTCTTGCCTAATTTTTATGCAGATCTGATATTTAATTTTTGATTATATTTGGATATAATCTACATTAATGGATACACTTAAATTCTTGTAGGTCAAGAAAGCATATAGGAAATCCAATGGTGTAAGATTGTTTCGTGAGATTTAAGCACAATCCAATGACTAATATCAAGTGGGTCAATTAATTACTAATGGGCTTGAGTTTTGGATCTAAGAAAATTTCCTTTTCTCTCCTAAAATAATCCCTCTAGCACGCCTAAGATCACTCTTTTTTCTTTTTCCATCTCCATAGCACACACGGACCATAAAACGTGAATCCTCTCCTTTCAACAATATCCCACATTCACCATATACCATCTAGTCACCATCATCACTCCACGTATAAAAAAAAGCCGCACGCCCTCTCGCATATATCCATTGATTCCATTCTATATTCACCCACCAATTTCAATCAATTCCTCTCCTTTCTCACTACACACACAGCTTCTCATCTACACCTCATCATTCATGGCCGTGGCATCTAACAACTTTGGAGGAAGAGGCATTTTGACGGAGGCTTAAGCTTGTTAGGGAGGCAACTTGAGAGGAGCATGGAAGAGACTCGAGCCTTGGGCTAGCACTTGAAGACCACAAGGGAGTGATGTTCCATTTATCTTTTTAATTCAAGGACTTGAGATTATTTAGTTTTAAATAATTTTAAGTTGTAATTTTGTGAGACAATTTAGTTCTAGATTGTCATCTTTATGTTTAGATTGGATTTATATTTGGATTTTATGTGTGTTGAGACACTTGTTGGAATTTATGTTTAAACCTTTGCATTGTTAATTGAATTTATAATTGAGTTTTCATTATGAGTTTAATTATCAATGTGGTTTGAATTGCAAAATTTGGGTTCTTTTACCACTTAATTGTTTAATTAAGTTGGTTAATTTTCTAATTGTTTAATTGGATAATTTGAAACATAATTTTCAAAATTAATTGAGTTATTTTTCATTGGTTTTAATAACTTAATTAACCAACCTTATACTGTTATGAGTTCTCTAATAGTTTAATAGTTTTTGAAATTGAGGGTTCCCTTTGTTTCAAGTAGGTAATTAAATTTATTAACTCCACTCTCTTATCACTTCCCTTTGGTCTAATTAACTAATTAAGGTTATGAAGGTTAAATCCATGCAAATCCTAATTTGTCCCCTCTACCTTATGTAACATCCTTATTTTTACTTAGTATTTAATTAAATTTATAATAAATATATTTAATATCAAGTTAATAAAAAAGAAAGGTTAGATATAAGCAAATTATTATTATTATTATTTAATAATGTTTTTGTGTGTGATTGTGTGTGTGTGGATGGTATTCTACAAAATTATACCATGGTATAGAAGTCCCACATCGACTAATTTTTAGAGTGAAGGAGTTTGAGGAGCCTATATATAGGAGATAGTGAGTGGAGCTTGAAGTGAGTAAATAATTTTCACACATATCTGAGGTAGTCTCAAAAAAGTACTAGTTTTGATTTATTAACCGTTGGATCGGACTGAAATTTGGTCAGCCCATTTGGGACATCCAAATCGTTAATTTCAACGGTTGGATTATCATTTTGATCTCTGAGTTACAAGTTATTAGGTACGTTTTTAACTTATATCTTTTGGATTTAGCAGATAGAGTCCTGAATAGTAAATTAGCATTTAAAGTTCATTCACCGTTAGATTGAGCTACAATTTGGAGGATAGTATCATGATATATAGGAAATTAAATTCAACGGTTAGATTAAGGGTTTAATTTCTGTAGTGAGAATAACCTGGTTCGTACTAAGTCTATTTGTCTAAGTCCTTTGAAGATGGAATATAAGTTATCAATTTATAATTGTCTATTTGCATTATGAATTTGATGATTCTAATAATATAATCTAATAATTAAAGGATATTTAAGTAAGGGAAAATTCAGGAATCGAGTCTAAATCATATGTGTGTGTGTGTGTTCTCATTCCAAACCTTAGAGAAATGTCTTTTAGGCTAGAGTTCTGAGTAAAATTAAAGCTTTTAGAGGAGGAGTTAGAGGCTAGAATTTTGTGAGTAGCCTACTCTATACTATAGAGAGATAATTTTTAATTTTGTTTGTAGATATAAACTCTATTGTGGCATTTTCGAGGTTGGACTCTGGTTATAGTTGACTGTTAGCTAGGAGACCAGGTAACTAAATTTCTATCTGTTGCGTGCTCTAGTATGAAGTTGGTGAGCGGCTTTATAACTAATTCTATAAAAGTATATTACGTTTTGTATGAACTGTCTTGTGGGATGCTATTTTAAAAAGGATTGACATAATTTGTATTGCAAGAAATTGGTGATCATGATTATGATGTGCTATTATGAAATTCTGTTGATTATGCATATAAATCTGTGATTTTGAACCCTGTACATCTATTTTGGGTGGGGAAGGAGATGATTGGAGTTATTGAGATTTATATACTTACCACGTGGTATCGGCCTCCATACGGAGCTCTATGGTTGGCCACTATTATTGTCCCACTAGTTCTTCGAGGGACTGCGACACCCCACTAGTTCTTCGAGGGGGGACCCATGGTCCACCGAGTGCTCTGTGGTCTTTGGCCGGTCCATATCACTTGAGTGGTGAGCTTGTCAGAGTAGCCAGTCAAATGGAAAGAACTTAGCCCATGGGTCCAGTCGGCGGAAATAAGGAGGATATAAGGATGGATTTGGGTTCAGGAATTGCATATGACATGTATTCATTGATATTTATATCTGTTAAATAAATGATAAGTATGTTATTTCTTTTGGAATGTATCAATTGCATAGAGTGGTGGAAATATTTACTTATATGATTATTGTGAGTTTAAATGTTAAATAAATGTTTATCAATTATTATTAATCCTGTGTATCCCACCTGACATCTCGCTAGCCATGCTAGGGTGTGTAATAGGTAGGGATTTAGTTACTGAGACGTTGTCTCATTCCTATTATTTAACATTTTTTAGGTGAAAGCTTTAAAAGAGGACGTTAGGGAAGGCTCAGGAGGAGTAAAGCTACATTAGTAACTTGTAGCGTCTCCTCGATTTATGAGTTATGTTGTATCCTGTATATTGCCATCTTAGGATAAATTGGTTTTAATTTATTCATGCACTATTATTTCTTATGTCCTTTGAGTGTACTATTGTGGTATGTGTGCTGATAGGTGGCCAGAGGCCTAGGATCGCATATTCGCATGTGCTTTATTTATGAATTTATTATAAAGTATGAATTAAGATTTAATTTTTAATATTTTGATTTATGAGCTATATTATATGTTGTTTTATAACCATATTAGATAAGATTGATCATTTCTTATATAGTTTGTATTTAAATGAGTTAAGAAAAGTTCTTTTATCCGTGATAGTATGTATGATTGGGTGCTGCTCTTTTCTATCACGGATAACAATATTATATAATTAGTTAGTGTAAATGATTGTGATATAATTTGAGTTTGTATTTAGCATGGTTTGGTTATAAAAAGTTATTTCTTCAAGTTACTATAAAAAAAAAATAGGTTTATCTGTTTATTTAGGAAGGTTGTTTCACCTTACCTGAAGAGAACTTCTCATTTTTTACTTGTTAATTTTCTTTGCTTCCTGATTAATTTTCTTCATTTATCATTTTAATTTGTTTTCTTAAAAAAAAATCCCCCCAAAAATTGCATTACATTTATTTAGTTTAATTTAATTTTCATATAGATTTTAGGACATTTGCATTTTCCATTTAGAATTAGAATTTTGCATTTTAGTTTAGGTCCAATTTATTGTATTTTTTTATCACCTAAATTTTTACCTAAAGAAACCATAAATTGCTCCTTGAAAGTAATGACCTAGGTCGATCCTGAACTACAAATTAATTGAGACCTAGTTTAATTGAGTGCTTTAATGACAAAAGCATCATCAGTCCTCATTTCTAATCCCTCATTATCGATTCCCACCACCACCAGTACAATACTACGTCCGATCCTTAATACAAAATCCTGTTTGACTTTTATTTTAGTTTTAAATATAAATCTCAATCCACTTTGTCTCTCATATTTATATATTTTTATTCCAAACAGTCCTTCTAATAATTATAGTCCTAGCCAATATATTTGATTGTAAGGATATTTTAGGAAGAACAATACCTATTTATTACAAATAACTAACTTAATTTTTTCTTAATCTCCTCAAATTAATCAATTAGGTCTTATAATTAGAATCTAGTATATACGGTAATTTCAACCCATTGCTTGCCGCCTCATTAATCAGGTCTCTCAGAAGGACGCCATTCTCTACTGTCATCATTTCGCTACCAAAAAGTCAATAACAGTGAAGCGGAGTTGTCGTAGGCGTGCTTGATATGCTTAGTGTGGGGATAGAGAGGAGGATGAGAGCGAGACCCACAAAGCCGAGAGGGGTTGGACATGGCGCTTGGTGTGGGGAAAGAAAGAAGAGAGGGGGAAGGATGAGAAGAAGAGAGATTGACAAAGGCAATAGGGAGTATTGAGCTGACAAAGTGGGTCCACCGAATAAAAAAGTAACCACGTTTAGGAGATTAACGGAGATGGTATTTATGTCCCGTTTGAAACGCTAATATCTATTTTTGTATCAATAAAAACTAATTATAACTTTAAGAATAATTTATAATAGTCAAAATAAGTACGAGGAGAATAAGTACGAAGAAGTATTTTTGAAAGTGATTTTACGTTCTTCCAAGCACCCTTCAGTCTTATGTGTAAACCATCCTTAAGAGTTAAGATTGCTTCCAACCTAAGCTGCATCCGGAACTGTTTTATGACGTTAAATAAAATCAAAGCATAAGGGCTGGACGACGGAGAATGGGGAAAGGAAAGTTGCAGAGCACCCAAGCTTGCTAGCGTCTCTGGCGTTGAGATTCAAGAGCTTCAATGTTGGCGGCCAATTAATTTCCAGCTTCAAATCTAATACCCACTTCCATCCATTTTCACACTGAAGTTCAGCACCCTCCTCCTCAATTCCTCCCCCACTTCAGCAAAATGTGATGCGTCGATGATTTGATTTTGAAACAGTTCATGGGGTCTATAAGCTTGAAGACATGGATCATGAAGTTTCCACCCATTTTACCTTCTGATTTTCGCATCATAGCTCTCAAAAAGAGCATTGTTCCGCCTTTTTAAACGTTGGAAGGTTACGTTTTCCATATAGGAAGCTTGAAACCTCGTAGTTTGTAGGCACAGGGGCAGGGGAAGCAATGGCTTTACAAATGAGCTGTCAGAACAACAGGCAGAAGCATGTCGATTTGAGTGATGGTGGAGGAGAAAAATGGGTCAAATATTATTCTTCACATCATCAAATACTGTTGGTGGGTGAGGGTGATTTCTCCTTCTCCCTTTGCTTGGCTCAATCCTTTGGTTCAGCTTTCAACATCGTTGCTTCTTCCCTTGACACCTATGGTCTCTCTCTCTCTCTCTCTCTCTCTCTCTCACACACACACACACACTCTGCTCTTGCATTTGTGTGTGCAATGTTTCTTCTTCAAAATTTTCCCCTTTCTTGTGACAGCTGTTATTTTGAATAATGGAGTTATCTAAAACTGCATAGGGTTTTTCTGATTGCTTGATGATGACGCTTCTTACAAATACTACGTTAAGTGTTTATTTTTCACCCTCTTCCCTCTTGAAATAACTATTATTTTCCCTTAGTAGTTTGCAAAACGATGGATTTGTTCATCAAGTGAGTTTGATTTCTGTTCGCTTGTTGCTTTCTAAGCACCCAAAAGAAGTCAAGCTATGCCCTGCAATTTCGCTGAAGGGATCATTGATAATCGGAAGGTTTCTCGTTTGTGATTTTAATTCCATGTACATAAGGAATCTTAACATTTGACCTTTTATATATTTATTTTTTTATTGTCATTTGTATTTTGCGTACCCTACGAAAAGTTTCTAGGAGGAGTCAAGGAGCTAAATATTTGACTTTCTTTAGTTATTCTAATGAAGCTTAGTTCAGACATAAATCTCGCCTTAATCGTTGCTTGCTTAGATGGTTTTCTGATTCTTCATGATTTGTGGAAGTGCTTGTGTTTATATACTATTCTTCCATTTTTCTATGAGCATCCCATAGATTTTGTTGTCTGAATCAATTGTTTCTATTTCTGCGCATGTTATCTAATTTGTGGACTGTGGATTCCATCGATCTGGTTTACTCTTCTGCTTTTCGTAATTGTTGTTACTACAGTGTTGAATGTTTGTCATGTCATTGATTACTTTTTCTGTTCATTAAGATCAAGTTGTGAGGAAGTACAAGAAGGCGATGTCAAATTTGATTGCCTTAACAAAAATGGGAGCATGTGTGTTGCATGGAGTTGATGCAACCCAAATGAAATTTCATCCATACTTGGAAATGAGGAGATTTGATAGAATTATATTCAACTTCCCTCATGCAGGCTTTCATGGCAAAGAAGACAACTTCTCCATGATTCAGTGAGTTCCCTGTTAGAATTCATATTACTATTGTCTAACATCTCTGTGTGTCTGTAATACAATATAAAGACTGTGTTAGATGCATAATGTAAAATCATCTCGGATCTTTCCATAAGTATTGTGTTTAAGCTTTTCTAAGGGACTGTACAGACATGCCAATTTCTCTTGCTCAAAGTCTGATTTCCAACAGAGAAAAATAAGCGGCAATCTTGATATCTGGTCCTCATACATTAATCTAATGATTCTGCTGTACATTTGTGCGTTTTAGTTTAAGCCGATTCGGTTTGGTACATGAACCATTTAGGTTTCCTAGCATTTGGCTGCTTATGTATAAGATGGTTGGCTATAGAAAATATGCAAAGACATGTGTCTGTAAACAGATATACATCGAAACTTGCATGTATTGTATTATTTGTACGTCCAAACATTGATTATTCTGGCTAAAAAGCTCTGGTGCTTTCACTAAAAGACAATGCATGGGCAAGGTTGATTCAGTCATTTCATTGGACACTTGCAGTTGTTATGCTGTGCGGAAATTATTTGAATGCTCATGCATGTGATAATTTTTCAGAAGGAAAAAACTCCAAGTACCTCTATCTGTCTATCAAGCAAGAAGTAAGGGCGTTTTGGTCAATACAGCTTATGAAGATTATTGACCCTACTAGTATAGAACTTGATATTCCTTATATCCACAGATTTTTGTAATTATGCATCTCTCCACCCCTCAATACGCACACAACCTCTTTTGTCTGGTTTCAGTTGTTTTGTTATTGATGCAATTTGACACATCTTTCTATATATTGCACCGAGTTTAAAGAATAAGTTGCACTATTTATAACTTGTGAATATTGATTGATATATTCTTATATTGATGATTGTATAATATGTAATGGCATTCTAAGCGAATTATTGCAAATTCTCCTCCAGTTAATTTGTGTATGTGAAGGCTTTAGCATCCTTCTTTTTTTCATTTTTTTGGCATTTACAGGAAACACAAGGACCTTGTACGTGGGTTCTTTATGAATGCAAGTAGCATGCTGAGGTCCAATGGTGAAATTCATGTTAATCACAAGACCAACCCGCCATTTGATGCCTGGTGCATACCGGAACTTGGGATTCGAAGCTTTCTATGGCCAATTGGGTGTATGGAATTCAGGAAAGAAGATTACCCGGGTTATAATAACAAGCGAGGTGACGGGACCAGGTGTGATGAGCCTTTCCCCCTCGGTAAGTGCAGCACGTTCAAGTTTGCCTTGTTAACAAAGAATGACTTCTACCCCACAAGCCAAACAATTCTGAGTAATCATCACTACCCTCTGATAAGCCTCAATCCTCACTCACCACCGTCAGCAATTAGTTGCAGAAATGGACACCTTCCAATGTTAGAAGGAGGAGGAGGCTACTTAAACGGTGGAATAGATTCTGGGAAGAGTGGTGATGTTGGTGGAACCAGTTGTGATTTGCAGAGATCATTGCGGTCTGAATCAACTGTGTTTGGGCATCCACAAACAGATTATGTTATGAATATGGATATGATTCTGGGAAACAAGTTTCTGGTTATGTTCATGGAATCAGTTCTGACTTACACAGATCATCACGACCTAAATCAACTGAGTTTAGTTATCCACCAACAGGACATGTTAGAAATATGGATACGATAGGGGGAAGACACCTTCCAATGTTAGAAGGAAGAGGAGGCTACTTAAACGGTGGAATAGATTTTCTGGGAAGAGCTGGTGGTGTTGGTGGAACCAGTTGTGATTTGCAGAGATCATTGCGGTCTGAATCAACTGTGTTTGGGCATCCACAAACAGATTATGTTATGAATATGGATATGATTCTGGGGAAACAAGTTTCTGGTTATGTTCATGGAATCAGCTCTGACTTACACAGATCATCACGACCTAAATCAACTGAGTTTAGTTATCCACCAACAGGACATGTTAGAAATATGGATATGATTGGGGGGGAGATTTTTTTCTGAATATGTTCATGGAATTAGTTCTGACTTGCAGAGACGCTCATGGCCTGAATCCAGTAATGTTGTGCATCTTGGAACTGATACCCTTAGGCCCTACTATGCCGGTTGGTCCTAGAGTTGGAAATGAAGCCTCTCAATTTGTGGTTCTGGTTGCTAAACCTTTGTTTTGTGGCTTTGTTGGTTATCTTTTAGGTCCCGTTTGGTACGAAGCATTGAAAATGAAGGATTGGGATTGGGATTGCAATTGAAAAAATCATTAAAATAGTACTTAGTATGAATAATTGTTTGTTATATGGGATTAGGTATGCCCATAAAGGTGGGATTGGGGAATACCACTTCCTCCCATGGTATTCTCTAATCCCACATACATGGCTTTGACTAATCCCATATATCAAACAATCTCTTATACTAAACACTCTCTTAATAGATTTTTTCAATTGTAATCCCAATCCCAATCCTTCATTTTCAATGCTTTCTACCAAACGTAACCTTAGGTTCTTTTGTTGGCCTGCAGCTACTAGCTGCACTGTGAAGCTGTGCAATTTGATGTTAACTTGGATTTCTAAACTCTAAAGTACTTGGTGTTGAATGAAAAGAAAGAAATCAAAGGGCGATGTGGGTCTTATTTTTGGGTGGACCCATATGAACGAGGAAAAAAATGTGATTCCATATGTCAAAATGTTTACTTTTAAAGAAAAATAGTTGAGGAGTCTGTTTTAGTCCGAAACAATGCCTCAATCATTTTGCCTTCTAATCTCAAACTACCTCTGTTAATTACATATAACAATTGAAAGTTTTCACCAATGAGAATAGGTTCCACTTTTCAATACAAATAATTAAATAGAGTAGTTTATAAAAATAGATACACATTAATTATAAATAACTAATTTAATTAATTTTTTAATATTTATAAATTAGTTTTTTTTGGTAATATAAATTAGTTATTATGAATAAATTCATGCTGAACTCAACCTTATTCTTAGTTTCCTCTTTCGCTAGTTTAGTAACTTAGCCACACTATCCTCTTTACTGGGACCTGATGGGATCAGGCAATGAACTATTGATCTTTCTGATCAACATTTGAATAATAGATTTATAATTACAACTTAAATGTTAGCAATATTAGTGACCAAAAAAAAAACTTTTACTTGTGAGCTGATATGCTGAATGATCCATTGAATTTAATGATCGTAAATTCCAAGTTATTCATTAACTTTTTAAGATTTATGAAGTTAGCTTAAATTCCAATTTAAATTCAATGCATTCGTCATAAGAAGTTGAATTAATTAAGTCAATTCAATAACATGAAATAGAAAATAACATCATTCTGTTGTGGAATCTGAATGTACTTAAAATTGCTTGATATATGTTGGTTTTTTTACAGTATCAATAATTATTCATCAAGATAAAAATTAAAGTTTCTAGATAAACTATTTCTCAGCTAGACATTCGCAGATATCTCTCATTTATATAATTATTGCATTTTTCATTTCATTTCTATTTTCACTAACCAAATAATTTGACATGGAGATTACCAAAACTTTTAATTTATGAAGCAGTCTGACTAATGATCCACATTTGTAAATTAATCAAATCCAGCAAAGCAACCAGGCGCAACTTGCTCCTCATGTAATTAGTGTAATCTAATAATAGAAAAATTACTTATAGTAATGAGCGACTTTAAAAGCAAAATTATTAATCAATGATTAGCTGTAATTAAGAATGTTAGTCGCCAATAATTAATGATTCATATGCCCTTACAGTTGAAGTGCGAATCCTGGACCCCACCAAAAATATGAAAGAAATAGTAGGAATTGACCAGAAACTGATTTTAATGTAACTTGTGGTAATCATATTTTTTCTTAATTGTCCATATATACAGCTATTGCATTGTTGTGACACTGTGAACACCGAGCAGACTCCTTGTTGCATTAATTTGTTGTTGGCTAATATAATATGCCCAATATTTTTTCCTTTTATGGGTTTGCCATAGTCATTGTATTAAAAAATAAAAATAAACGTGTGTGTGTATTAAGTTGTAGCCTTAGAAAATAGGATATATATATTAACTTAAAGTATCATAAAGACTTTTAATCTTTTTGATATAATATATTGTCTATGATCTTTAATATAAAACCTTGTTTGCCTTTTATTTTAGTTCTAAATGTAAGATCTCAATCTACTTTATCTCTCATATTTATCTATTTTTTTTCCAAGATAATCCTTTAATAATAGTAGTTCTAGATAACAAACTTAATTAATAAGGATATTTCAGGAAAAACAACACATATTCATTAGAAATAACTAATTTAACTAAGTTTCTTAATCTTTCCAAATTAATTAACTGGGTCTTATAATTAGGACCGGAGGTAATATAAAACAAATCCCACTTCCTTCACGGACACACTCTATATATATATATATATATATATATATAACTATAGAGAGAGAGAGAGAGAGACGAAATGAATTCAGCATCATTATCGCCTCATCACATTCGATCATACTTGCAGAGCCTGAAAGCGCACAGAAGCATATGAAAAATCAAGCATGAAGGTAAGATGAGTCTTGTTCTAATGCAGATAGAATAGTTAATTATACCAACTATTATTCTGATAATGCATGCTTTGAAATTCGCTCCCTCCCTCCCTCCCTCCCTACCCCTCTCTCTCTCTATATATATATACACATATATGTTAAAATGAAATGCACTATCTATGCTTGGTACTGATGATGCAGCAAAAAATAGTGATCAAAGCGACATTAGACTGTAACAAATGCAGAAGCAAGGCCCTCACAATTGCAGCCGCAGCTAAAGGTACGTACATATATATGCATGCCATCAACTTAATTACTAATATATTGTGTGGCAGTTAATTAATGTCGTGACTTGAATAATAATGTGCATGTCATGGATCGATGATGATCATGGGTTGAAGAATCGGTATTAACCGGTGTAAAGGGATTTTTCTACAATAGTGAGAGAATGAGAGCGAATAATGTTTGGTACTTGTTGCCATATAGGTGTGAGTTCGGTGTCCATAGAAGGCAGAGACAGAGACCAGGTGGTGGTGGTCGGAGATGATGTCGACCCGGTTTGTTTGGCGAGGCTTCTCAGAAAGAAGTTCCGCCATGCAAGCATATTGAGTGTTCAACAGCTGAAACAAGAGAGCAAAGAGGACAAGAATAACAAGGAAGAGGATTATGACAATAAGGTTCCACCTTATTGTCCCACTACTCATCACTACCCACCATACCCTATCTCCTCTTGTCATGTAGTTCATGACCCTTACCCTACTAGTTTTTGCTCCATTCTCTAAGACTTCTTATTAAATATATACCTCAACTAGATCTCAAACCCCGTGCATTTCATATTCATATAAGATATTCGACAGAGTTTTATGTTCTTGTGTCAAAAACATAATACAACCCTCCCTTCTCTTTTATTCGTCCTTGGAACCGGCTATAAAACATAGACAGAAACAAAGTTAAATTCATTATGCAATGTATGAAGTTTGAAATTAGATATCATTTTGTTCAAGACTATATGAGCAGTGACCATAACAGTTTAATTTCATAAGTAAATCTGCTGGAATCATCTCATGAAATGTAATTAATCTGGGAAAGCCTAAAATTGGTTATATCGATGTTTTTGTAGTGTCCCGTACGCCAAAGTCTTATATTTGGAGGATTAAACATTTATTACATGCGGAAGTGTTACACAAATTTCATTTAAAAAAAAAAAAAAACATTGGACTACATAACAATATTTAGTTTTTTTTTTTTTAAAAAAAAAAAAAGGGACTCAGCGAGAGATTTGACTCAATCCTTTTTTTCCTTTAACTATTATTAATGCAATAAAAGCTCTCAAGCATAATTTGTTTACACAACTATCTGTGATGCTAACAAATTTAAATATTATTACGTCCAAATAGCTAATTTTTCTTAATTATGAATTTTTTTTATTCATAGTGCTCAAACAAATAACCTTATTTAAAGGAGTATTAAACTCCTTCTACTTAATCCAAACTGCCAATGACTATGGTAGAGTTACATGTTAACATTTTATTATGTATGCTTTTCTTTCTTTACTAAATTTACTATGTATGGTTGTACTCTTTCAGTCTTTAATATAAAACCTAATTATTGAGTTAATTTTGGTCTTAAATATAAGACATATTTCTCACATTTATTATATTTTCTTAAATTATATTTATAGATACTCCCTCAACCATAATCAAGTATAATCAAGTAGAAGGGGAGAGGAATATTAAGGAAGATAAATATGGTGTTTTAGGAAAAACATGTCATATTTCTTATAATTAACTAGTTTACCTAATTTTCTTAATCTAATTAAATTAGTTAAATAAGTCTTATATTAAGAACCAGAGGAGTATATTACTATTAAAAATCATTATTTCATTGAATAAAAGGTAAAGGGGCACCCAACACCCCAATCTTTTTTTTTAGGAGCACCCACCACCTGAATCTTTTTTTCAGTGCAATTTTACCCACCATTTATTTTTTTTAGTACAATTTGTTGGCGGCAGCAAAGGAGGAACAGCAAATCCGGTTCGAGTCGCGTCACAAGGACACTGTCCTTGAGAGATATTCCGCAACCCCTCGGTGTAACAGGCAGCGGCACTCTCCAGGATCAAACGAACCCTTCCTGCGAAGCAAGGCAGCAGAACAGCGAAAGCAATTGTAACAGGAAACACAGCAGGAGAGAAGAGGAAGAGGATGGAACAGTGTGTTTATCACGCTGTCTGGACAGTCCCTTATATAGGCGCGAATGGCCACATCACCGGAGGACGCATCCTTCTGTTTCGCAGAGCGGGTACGACCGAAGCAACGCAAGGTTCTGTTGGAGACGGAACAACACGAACGTTGGTGCACACAACGTTCGTGTACACCCCGCGAGACGCGTCCGGTCGGCCACAAAATGATACGGCAAGCCTCTTGACTTTTAACAAGTCCAAAATAAGGCTTTTCTGGTAAGCATAATTTTATTAAAAAAATATTCAACAAAGTTTAAAATAATTTTCGTAAAATGAGGCTTTGCCGAGTTTAATTCACGCGCAGGGGGGAAATCGCCGGTTTACAACTGCGTTTCCCTCCTGGTGGCCCGTTGTTATGTGCGCGAGGCCCACTTCCCTCTTGGCCCATTTACCCCCCCAAGGATGCTTGATCTCATTTATACACTTAGACTTCTTCTCATCTTTCCCATGTGGGACTTTATTTGACACACATATTGCATTATTTCACAACAATCCCCCACATGTGTCAAATAAAGAGCCAGAGTTACACACATGGGTATAATCATTGTATCTAGTGGTTCTTGCGACTATGAACTAGACCTAGACTGATAACACTTAGTACACAGAGATGCCAGTGAAGCCTGCTTCTATGAACTGTCATCTCTTCGGCGTGTACTAGAGGCATTAAAAGTTAGATTATACCCCCACATTTCCGCTGTTAACGACGGTTTTGCGCGTTATAACGGCCGTGCGCGTGCCTGGTGCATAACGAATGCTCTAGAGATTTTGCCATGATCTCATAGGAGCGGCCCCACTCCACATTCGTAGAGGTGATTTCATTTAAGTGTACCTGCACTGAATACACCATCCCGTAGGATTTGAAATCATTAAGAGCTTTGCTCAACCCTCCAATATGCAATCTAGCACTTTCTCGCACATCATAAGAAGGGACTAGTAATTTTGGTTTAGTGCTAGCAGTACTAACGAGCGACTTGTTCTTACCCATTGAACCTTCTTCATGGGATCACCAATCACAAAGGTTGGGTTGCCATCGCTGTCGTAATCATACTGGCTTTAGTCCCATTCCCCTCGATGTTTCGATAATTTGTTTCCTCCCTAGGGGTTTTGTTAATGGATCTGCTAGGTTCATTTCTGACCTCACAAAATCGATTGAGATCACCTCGTCCTTTAGCAGCTGCCTTAAAATATTGTGTCTCAATCGAATGTGTCTGCTTTTGCCATTAAATGTTTTATTTTTGGCCGTGGCTATTGATGCCTGGTTATCACAGTGTAATGATATTGATGGCGTTGGCTTGTCTCCCAATGGGATATTTGCTAAGAAGTTTTTCAACCACTCAGCCTCTGTACCAGCCAATTCCATAGCAACTAACTCAGAATCCCTTGAGGATCGAGTTATGATGCTTTGTTTGGCTGACTTCCAAGTGACAGCTCCACCACCAAATGTAAAAACATAACCGCTAGTGGACTTTGTCTCGTCTGAATCTGAGATCCAATTAGCATCACTGTATCCTTCTAATACAGCGGGAAATCCACTATATAGTATACCATAATTCATGGTACCCTTCAGATATCGTAATAATCTCTTCAGAGCTTCCCAATGTTCACTGCCTGGACAGTGAGTATATCTGCTCAATCTGCACACAGCATATGCTATGTCTGGCCTGGTATAATTCATTAAATGCAACAGACTCCCAATAATCTGTGCATACATAGATTGAGCAATCGGATCTCCTTTATGCTTCTTTAGATGCACACTAGCATCATAAGGGGTACTCAAAGGAGTTTCATCATAATGTTCAAACTTTCTCAGTATTTTCTCGACATAATGGTCCTGAGAAAGTAAGATACCATTCTCATTTCTTGTGATTTTAACACCTAAGATAACTTTTGCTTCACCCAGATCTTTCATATCAAAATTTGAATTAAGAAACGTTTTTGTTTCAAGCACAACATTCATACTAGTTCCAAAAATAAGCATATCATCCACATATAAACAAATAATCACACAATCATTATTCACAACTTTAGTATAAACACATCTTTCTACTTCGACAGTAGAGAAACCACCACTCATTAAAACTTGATCTAACTTCTCATGTCATTGTTTGGGTGCTTGTTTTAAGCCATATAGTGATTTTACTAACTTACATACTTTGTTTTCTTGCCCAGGAACAGCACACCCTTCAGGTTGTACCATATAAATTTCCTCTTCTAAATCACCATTTAGAAATGCTGTTTTAACATCCATTTGATGTATAAATAGCTTATGAATTGATGCTAAAGCAATAAGGATTCTAACAGATGATATCCTTGTAACAGGAGAGAATGTATCAAAATAATCAATATTTTCCTTTTGGGTAAAACCCTTAGCTACAAGCCGTGCTTTGTATTTATCTATGGTTCCATCAGGAAAATATTTTTTCCTAAAGACCCATTTGCAACCTATAGGTTTTGCTCCTGAAGGCAAGTCTACCAAAACCCAAGTTTTATTTTTATTTAAGGAGTCTATTTCACCTTTAATTGCTTCTTTCCAAAGCTCTGCATCCGGAGAAGAGATTGCTTCATAAAAGCTTCTAGGTTCATTTTGTACTAAAAATGTGTAAAAATCATCTCCAAAGGATGTTTCCTTTCTCTGTCTTTTACTTCTCCGTAATTCTTCAGTCAAAACTTGATTTGTTTTTTCTTGGAAAGAGGCAGAAGGATTTTCAACACCTTTGGGAATATGCTCAACTTTCAATGGAAAAATGTTTTCAAAAAATTCAGCATCTTTTGTTTCAGTAATTGTGTTTTGATTCAAAACTAAAAACCGATAAGCAGCACTTTGTTGAGCATAACCAATGAACATACAGTCAACAGTTTTAGAACCAATTTTCCTTTTCTTAAAATCAGGCAATAAAATTTTTGCAAGGCACCCCCACACTTTCAAATATTTAAGATTAGGTACAAAACCTTTCCACAACTCATAAGGTGTTTTGTTAGTTTTCCTATGAGGTATTCTGTTTTGTAAAAAGCAAGCAGATAACAAGGCTTCACCCCATAAGTTATCAGGTGCACCAGAACTCACAAGCAAAGCATTCATCATCTCTTTTAAAGTTCTATTTTTCCTTTCTGCAACTCCATTAGATTCAGGTGAGTAAGGAGGTGTTACTTCATCCTTTTGAAAGCTTCCCTTAGCCCTCTTCCTGCACTGTACTGCATGATGTCCGGGTTTGCCACAAACAAAACAATTGCCCTTTTTCTTGAATTTGGAGTCAGTGCCCTTGGGTTTGTAATCAGGCTTCTTATTTTTCTGTTTCTTTGAGTTAGGGTCGTACCTCTTGTTGCGTGGTTTTGTTTCCACTAGATTTGCTTTGGCAGCTGTCTCTTTCTCTTTCACTGCTTGTATTGTCCTTCTGTTGGTATCTTCAATGATGATGTGAGTGATCAAGCCAGTAAGTGACAATTGTTTCTGTTTATGCTTGAGTTGTTGTTTGTAGTTGTTCCATGAGGTTGGTAGCTTTTCAATCAGGACTCCAGCGATGAACTCGTCAGGAAGATTGATCTTTTCAGCCCGAAGTTCCTCCAGTAATTTGTGGTATTCATTGATTTGAAGCTTGATGTCTTTGTCATCGGTCATCTCCCACCTATAGAAGTTTCCGACCACAAATTTCTGCTTCCCAGCGTCCTCAGCAGTATATTTGAGAACCAATGATTCCCATATTTGCTTGGCCTCTTTGTAGACGCTGTAGATGTCAAATAAATCATTAGACAGTGTACTGATCAAAGTGTGCCTGCATACTTTGTTGGCCTGGTGCCACATATCCTTCTGTCCTTGATCAGCATCTGCAGTAGGTTCTGATTGAGTCAGCGCATTGACAACTCCATGCATGTCCAGAATTGTGTAGACACGTTCTTGCCACCGCCTAAAGTTGCTTCCATCGAACATTTCTATCTTGGATGTGTCAGGGAATGGCCTAGGAAGCGGTATGGCTGCCGGGACGTTCAGGGGAACGCTGACAGGAACAGCACTGGAGCCAGCAGCGTCGTTGTTTGCAGCCATTGTTCAGGTTATCTCTCAAGATTGTTGGCGGCAGCAAAGGAGGAACAGTAAATCCGGTTCGAGTCGCGTCCCAAGGACACTGTCCTTGAGAGATATTCCGCAACCCCTCGGTGTAACAGGCAGCGGCACTCCCCAGGATCAAATGAACCCTTCTTGCGAAGCAAGGCAGCAGAACAGCGAAAGCAATTGTAACAGGAAACACAGCGGGAGAGAAGAGGAAGAGGATGGAACAGTGTGTTTATCACGCTGTCTGGACAGTCCCTTATATAGGCGTGAATGGCCACATCACCGGAGGACGCATCCTTCTGTTTCGCCGAGCGGGTACGACCGAAGCAACGCAAGGTTCCGTTGGAGACGGAACAACACGAACGTTGGTGCACACAACGTTCGTTTACACCCCGCGAGACGCGTCCGGTCGGCCACAAAATGATACGGCAAGCCTCTTGACTTTTAACAGGTCCAAAATAAGGCTTTTCTGGTAAGCATAATTTTATTAAAAAAATATTCAACAAAGTTTAAAATAATTTTCGTAAAATGAGGCTTTGCCGCGTTTAATTCACGCGCAGGGGGGGAAATCGTCGGTTTACAACTGCGTTTCCCTCCTGGTGGCCCGTTGTTGTGTGCGCGAGGCCCACTTTCCTCTTGGCCCATTTACCCCCCCAAGGATGCTTGATCTCATTTATACACTTAGACTTCTTCTCATCTTTCCCATGTGGGACTTTATTTGACACACATATTGCATTATTTCACAACACAATTTAACCCAATTCCAACGAACTTTCTAACGTCTGTTAAGAATTTTTTCTTTTTACAAGTCCACATCACCACGGCTAAGAGGATGAAAATAGACGAATAATACAAAGAATGGAAAAAACAAACCGAGCTAGTGCGCCCACTTTGCAAGCACCGAAACCCCTCCGTTAAATGGAAGAAACTCTTGTCCATTGGTTGCGACTAACGTGTTTTGCTGATCAAATATCTGGCTGTGCTCTTTTAGTCCATGATTATCATGATAAATCAAGCTATTGGAACTGCTGGAGTCGTTACTCAAGAATGCAAGGCCTTCTCACTTTTTGCTGTGATACCAAATTTGGTCACGTTGGATGATGAATTTTCTTGCGGCCTTCTCACTTCTTTAGGAAGAACCAAAGAAGATTTGCTCCCAGATTGGATGTGTGCTTTTGATAGTACTCACGGGGATTTTCAATTATCATTTCTGTAAATGTTATTCTTAAATATGTACTTGAGAAGATCAAAAACCAATTCTCGAATATGTATTCGAGAAGACTAGTTCTCTAATATATATTCAAGAATTGGAGCTCATTCTCGATGTTTGGCTAACTAGTTTTAATGCTTGCTAAGGTCGATTTTACCTTAGCAATGGAGATTTTTTATTCACCGTCTTCCTCGCTAACCTTCGCTGCTAGAATTTGCAATTCGTTTAGGGTTCTAATGCTTGCAAAGTCTAATTACTCCTCTAAGACAAAAGAGACAGAGTATGAAAGAAAACAAAAGTAAAATTTCAAAGTAAGGTTATTATCTTTCCAAATCAAGACAACTTTCCTTGTACGAATTTGTTGCCTTCTCCTTCACCAGATGCTAGTGTTCCCAATCGCACAAACATGTGGGGTTCTGGTGCTTGCAGAGTGGGCACACCAACTCGGTTTGTTTTTTCTGGTGCTTGCAGAGTGGGCGCACGAGCTCAGTTAAATTTTAATTCTCTTAGCCGTGCTGATGTGGACTTATAAGAAAAAAATATTCTTAACAAACATCAAGAGGTTCATTGGAATTGGGTTAAATTGTACTTAAAAAAATAGATGGTAGGTAAAATTACACTGAAAAAAAGATTGGGGTGGCGGGTGCTCTTAAAAAAAAGATTGGAGTGTTGGATGTCTTTTTACCCTTGAATAAAAACCCATTAATTTCTCACTTAAAAAAATTCCAGCAGTTTTTCAAACTTTGGACAAGTAAGGAGGCCCAATTATAGGACAATAAAAAGAAAAAAGGCTTAATTTATAATAAAACCATGTCATGGTACTCTCTTGGCCCAGAATTTTGAACAACATGCGAACATATTAACAAAGCTTTGGCCCAAACTAATATAACATTTTCTTACTTCTGGTCCAAAATAACATCTTTGCCACACAAAAAAAGCCCTTTTAACCAAAAAAAGAAAAGAGAAAATTGAGGAGAATCCCTCATTAGTAATTTTCTCCAATCTCTAGAGCACCGCGAGACTTTTCAAATTTTCTTTTTTCAAGAAAATGTGGTCCTAAATAATATGTTTCCCTTTTGAACAACCAATGAAAAAAAAAAAAGGCTTTTAGTCTTTTCTTCGCAAAATAAACAAAGAAAACTTTGAGTTTACCGATAGGGCACATTTGATGTAATATAAATTTCACTAAAAAAATCTATACACTTAAAATAATTGGCTTAGGATGCATATATTTATGCACAAATAACGGACGTTTAAACCATGCAAATAATTTTGTTATTAATTTATCTATTCTTTAATTGAGAAGATTTGCAGAACTTAAAATTTAGGGCTTGGAAGATGATATCTACATGTAACCCGAATTCTTTTTTTTTTTAACTTAAAAACATATAACCCAAAATCTAAAGAAAAATATTTAAACAAATGATTAAATTTTCAAGAGTCGTGATATTTCGTTAGTGAAATTATAGACTAATTAAAAACACCGGATTGTTTGCCCAGATATTGATGCTTATGGATTATTTATTAATTTTTTTTCCTGGGAGGATTCTTTGAGTTTGACATGTTTTTAAAGGTAAATAAAGTTACTTTCATATCACTCAAATTTATGAGAATTTTATATAATTTATACATATATAATTATGATTTTTTATTTATAATTAGTATAAATTCTTATATGTTTCTAAGATCATTAGCTAAAACTTGCTCGTGAAAATTGCAAATGGCTATAGAAAAAAAAAAAAACAAGAAGAAGAAGATAATACTATTATTTATTACGAATAAGCTTTTGCAAGTTCAACGTGAATTGCAAGGAAATCGTTTTCTAAGTTCTGCATATAAAATTATGAATTTTGTCCTTTGCTCCCACCCCCGCCCCCTTACAATAATATCATGGAAGTGAACAACTCAAAGGGAGAGATGAAGAGGCCTGGCCCTCTTTGCTTTATTTATGAAATAAGAAGATGATTTTGTTTCAAATTTATCAGTATTCTCATAAATATATATATATATATATATATATATATTTACAGTCCTTGTGTTTAGAAGAGACTTAGAGGGGGGGAAATTGACCGTATATTAGGTTTTAATTTTATCTCTTAATTTAAGAAGTAAATTTTTAATCTTTTAATTGAAAAACTATAAACACAAAATAATGATATTGAGATATTGAATATTATTATAATATTCTCAAATACTAACATATTAAGTTTAATTTTTAAAACAGTCATAATTATACAAAAAAAATTATCATTTAAGACTAACAAATTAACAATTTAGGATTAAAAATAAAAATAAAATTCTTAAAATTAAGAAATCAAACTGAGCTTTTATATAAAGTTAACTGAGGTATACTTTTCTTGGAAAAAAATATATCATTTTGACTTTTCATATTTGGGGAAAAAAAAAGTCTAGGTCAATATTTTGTTTTGCCATCAAAGTCTAACCTATGTTTAGTATGAGGGGAATAAAGGGAAAAGAAGGGAAAGAAAAATTTTGATGAGATTGATTTAAAAAATATAAGAAGTGGGGTTTTAAAATTTTAGTAAAGAAAAGATATGAGGTAAAAGAGTAATAAAACTTATCATTTAGTCATTAGTTTCAATTAAAAAAAATTATCATCTAGTTTTTATAAATAAATATTTACGATATGGATGTTTGAATTTGTATATATACACGCATGTTATTATATGAAAAACATGTTCCATGAGACATACTTTCCCAGTCTTTAATATAAGACTTATTTAACTAATTTGATTAGATTAAGAAAGTTAGGTAAATTAATTAATTATAAGAAATGTGACGTTTTTTCTAAAACACCATAATCATTTTTCTTAATACTCCATCTCCCTCTTCTACTGGATTATGGTTGAAGAAGTATTCATAAGAGTAATTTAGAGAAAATTGATAAATATGAGAAATGAATCATATATTTATGACTAAAACCAATTCAACAATTGGGTCATATATTAAGGACCGGAGGAGTATCAAATTTCAAAGTCATACACTGGGATAATTTTATTCCTCAATTCTGAGCCTAATTAAAGCATGATAATAATAGTATGAAATCATTGCTTTAAAATTAATAAAATGAAACACTTAATCAGTTCAAAAGTTAAAACTTTGAATTGTCGGGCCATCCGATTTTTACCACATGTTGATTGGTTTGGTTGGTTTTAGTTCAGTTTTCTTCTCCTTTGATTCTCTGCCAAAGTTCAAATCAAATTAGGCACTGGATCCATTGTGTTTCTGACTAGCCCTTTCGGTCTGATTTTCTTGCAGAAGGGCAAGGATGTAATTTCAACAAGTACTGAACGTCAAAAGAGTCAAGGTGGGCGCTATAGGAAAGGGCAGAGTTGGAAATTGAAACCAATTAAATCAAAAGAGAATCGAATCGCGGCTCTTGCCTCTCCTCGTGCCACGTTGCTTCATGCCATGATTTCCTCTCCTTTTTCTGGAAAAGAAATTGGAAATTAAACCAATTAGAAAAAAGAATTTCAATTAAAAATTAAATCAACTCTTATCCCTCGTGGTCCCACATGTCATCACCATATTCCAATATAAAACACGCAACCCACAAATGCCACTAGATCAACTATTCAAATTGATAGCTAAATTAAGGCCATTAATAAGCTCAGAAATAAAAAAAATACTATGCACAAGTAATATCGTGACGACACACTAAGGCAACAGCTTTCGAGAAGGACAAATTATCCAAATTAATTAATTCATTCATCAAAATTTGGATTATCATCTACACTTGACCAGGTTCATTACCCTCATCCACTCCGTCCCAAGATGAATAGAATCAAAAACATCTTATCCTTTTTCCCAAAGCAAAAATCCAGGTAACCAAAAAAGAAAAAAAGCAAAAATCCAAATCAAAATCATCCTTGTTTTTTTGGACCAGCACATCCTTTTTTTTTAAATCAAAAACTTAAATATAACCAATGGGGATTGGTCCAAGTGGTAAGCGGCTTGGTACCGTTTAAGCGAGGTCTTGAGTTCGAGCCTCAACGTATCCAGAAATCTCTATTAGGAGACTCACCCACCACAGCCAGATGTGCGACGCGGGTCGAATCCAAATGTAGTCGGAGCAAAGCTCCGATAAATTGGATGGGCAACCCAAAAAAAAAACTTAAATATAAATCTTCATCATCATTATCTTAATCATTCTATCATTTCTTATCTGCACGCCTCTTTCGTACTTCTTCTCCTCGATTCAAATTCACCAAATCAGTTTATCTCTTTAATCAAAAAGGAATTCAAATTAAATTATATCAAAATTCATAACTATTAACCAAATTTAATTTATCCTAAAATTTCCTCAATATTAACTAAGGTTCTAGCGCATAGTTAAGACTTTAGGTCATAGATTTTTCAGGGGATAGGAGAAATTTTTCAAGGGTACCCCTTTTCTTATTTAAGTTTTTTTTTTTTTTGGGTGGGGGGGCAACTGAAATTTTTTAGGGAGGTCAAATAAGAATTTTTAGGATTGTTTGGCTTAAAAGAGGAGAGGAGAGAGGAGGTGTGAGATTTTAATATTATTTTGTTTGAATTGATGAGAAGTTGGCAAGGGTGGAAAAATATTTTTATATAAGCAACTTTACTCTTATCTTATTTAAGTTTTTCTTTTTTGAAAAAAAACCTCATTAACGTATGAAATATATCCAACTTCCAGTAAGTTTTATCCTTGACAACTTAATTAGGACTCCGGTTATTCACTCGAATTTTGTTTTTTTTTTTTTTGCTAAAATATTAATTCAAATCCATTTAATCATATATATGAATCATGATTAAGTTATATATCTAACAAAGTAAATTTTTCCCAGTTTCATTATCATCAAAACTTGAATCCCAATAAATCATCGTACATATATTTAAGTTGTGTACAAATAATGACCACCCTTTAAAACATGCTAAATTTTCATGCCCATGTAGACATTTTTTTTGTCATTAATTTATCTATTCTTTAATTAAGAAAATTAGCACAACTTATAATTTAGAACTTAGACGATGTTATCTACTCCTCCGGTCCTAGATATAAAACCCCTTTTATAGTGTATATATGAGTTTTATAATTAGGACCGGAGGAATAACATGTAACCTGAATTTCTTTTTCCTTTTTGTTTACCTTGGAAACATAAAACCCACCATCTAAAGAAATTAATTTATACAAATAAACAAAATTTCAAGAGTTTGTAATCCATTTCATTAATGAAATAATAGACTAATTTAAAACAAAGGATTATTTGCACAGATTTTGACGTTTAAAGGGATTTCTCTGTTAATTTTTTTGGGGAGGATTCTTTATCAGTTTTAAAGGCAAATAATGTTATTTTCAAATCGCTCAAATTTAATTTATGACAAATTTGTATAATTTATTAATATAATGATGATATCATTTATTTATAGCTGTATTAAAAAAAATATTTATTATGATCTATGAATGAGTTTTTGCAAGCAAAACGTGGGTTGCAAGGAAATCGCTTTCTAAGCTCTTAACTCAAAATTAATACTTTTGACTTTACTTTCTTTTGGCCGACAGAAGAAAGAAGGAGAAACACAGCTTTGAGTTTTTTCCTTCCCTTTTTTTTTTTTAATTACTACATCATATATTTAATATAAGAGTTAGTTGACTAATTTAAATAAATTAAAAAAATTAATTAAGTTAGTCATTTATAATAAATAGATGTCGTCTTCTCTAAAATATTCTTGTTAATTTAGTATCATTTGATGAAACGTTTAATATGTGCAACTGCTATAGTGACTATCTTGGAAAAAGGATAAATATAACAAATAAAATGGATTGTGGTCTTATAAAAATTAAACAAACTCTTATATTAAAAATCAGAAGTAACTATAATAGTATCATAGAATAACTTTTTCCCAAATCGAGATAATTTTTTTTATATATTTACTTCGTATATCGTAAAATTATTTTTGAAATCATAGTTTGGTTTTTATCCAAATACTTCAAAATGAAAAATGCACATGGAGAGGGAGAAGCCTGGCCTTGTTTGCTTTATTTATGAAACAAGAAGATGAATGGGGTTCAAATTTGTCAGATCCTTAAGTTTAGAGTAGGCTTGTGGAAAAATATCTTTTTGACTTTTTCGTGTTACAAAAAAAAAATTAGCATCTATCAATATCTAAAACTTATCATTCATTTAGGGATATTTGGATATTTCAAAATATTTTTTTATAAATTGAGATAAATTCTTTTATATAAAAATTATTTTTAAAACCATGATTTTATTTCTATCCTAATACTTCTTTAGTCATTTAGTTGTTATAAAAAACTTATCATCTAGTTTTTTTATAAATAAATACTTATCATACGGAGGTTTGAATTTGTATATGTACACGCATGTTATTATTGTACGAAAAACATGTTCCATGGCACAATAATTTTATTCCTCAAATTTGATCCTAATTAAATCATGATAATAATAGTATGAAATTATTGCTTGAAAACTAATAAAAAGAAAATTTTAATTAGCTTAAAAATTTGAATAGTTGGGCCATCCAGTTTTTACCCCATGTTGAGTTGTTGACTTATTTAGATGAATTTTCTCCTTCTTTCGATCTTCGCCCCAATTCAAATCAAATTGGGCACTAGATTCATTGTTTTTCTTAGGGCTGTGCAAAAAACCCAGTAGTCCAAGTAACTCGGTCCAAGGTAAAATCAATCCAAAAAGAACATCAGACCAAACCAGACCATACCAGACTGACTGGTCAGGCTGGACCAGACTCAGAACCAAGTGATCATAACACTTAGTCAAGTCTGGTCTGGTCTGGTCTGGTCTGGCCTGAGTATACATATATATTTTTTCATATCAACTTAAGTACCTAACGCTATCGTTCGCTCATCTAAAATTCTGAATGGTGAATAAATGCTGGTGCTACTCGCATCTCACCCTCTCACTGTCTCACTCTCACATGTTGGCTACACTGTGCGTATCAACTCCTCACTCTCGGTCTGCCCTCTCTGCTCTTCCTATCTGAACTTTTGTTGAAGAAGCCCTAATAGGTAGCAGCGGCAGCGTCTCCTCCGTCAAACGGTTGATCTCCTCAACCTGGTCCTCCTTCATCGACGTGTTGTTGCTCCACTCCTCCTTCATTGGTCTGTTCTCGCTCCACTCCTCCTTGATCTTAGTGCTCTGGTTCCAGTCCTCTTTAATCAGCCTGTTCATTCTCCTCTAGTCCTTCATTGTTGTGTTGGAGGTAGTTATTCTTGTTCTACTTTTCTCCTTCATTCTGATTTTTCCTCGATATTCGATAGAAAGCAGAACCTGGAACAAGTAGATCTAGTGGTTCTAGCACTTGTACTTCTTCTGGCAATGCCAATACTTCAAGTGCGAATGATGGTAAAAAAACCCTGGTCGTAGATGGTTGGCATCCCAGAAAGAAAAGAACTCATCCATAGATACTCAATCAGAGTTGGATAGATACCTTTCAGCTAATTTATCAGAAGATATTCCTGCTGATGATGATGATTTTGATATACTGACATGGTGGAAGGCTAATTCTACCAAGTATGGAGTGCTTTCCATGATTGCACTTGATGTGATGGCTATACCAGTATCTACAGTGGCCTCTGAATCAGCTTTTAGCACTGGAGGATGTGTTTTGGATGATTATAGGAGTTCTCTATCTCTTAGGATGATTGAAGCACTCATTTGTGCTCAAAATTGGCTGCTTGCTGGGCAGTCTATCTCGGAATTGGCTACTTGCTGGCCAATCTATCTTAGAATTGGCCTCTATGTTGACTGAATTTGACAACTTTCAAGAGATTGATAATGTTATTAATATTCCAGGTAATATTTTGAATTATATGCTTCTCAATTCAAAATTGCATATTTTATTAATTATTACTAATTCCTTCTTCTTATATGTATATATATAATTTGTTTTTGCTAGATGGATCCAGTGTAACAAATGGAGGAGAAGAAAAATGAAAGAAGATGATTGATGTTCAACATTATGGAAATTAGATTTCAATCATTTGTTGTTCACTCTGTCTTGTTGTGTTTAATGTCATAGACTTGATGTTATGATAGATTATTGGATTTTATCATTAGAACTTGTATTTTTATCGTTGTTGAATGTTGTTGGATATTTTTAGATAATAGTTTTTTTATTATGGTTTTTTTGATTATTGATTGCATATTAGTTTAATAGTTTTAATTGAATTTTTGGTTGGCAAAATGTGAAATTTTGCACTTGGATTGAGTAGAGCTGTAGAGTAGATACAAATCAGTAGGGGAAAAAAAAAGATGAACTTGAAACTAGAAGGGAAAAAAAAAAAAGAGGAACTGGATTGCCTGGATTGGTCCAGACAGTCCAGGGGACCAAGTCCAGTCCAACCTAAACTCGGGCTGGCACTGGACTGGACCAGACCTCAGGCTGCCTTGTTCAACCCGAGATCCTACCTAGACCAAACCTCAGGTTGACACCTAACCCGGTCTGGTCCATGATCACCCCTAGTTTTTTTTTTCCTTTTGACTACCCATTTTGGTCTAATTTGCATAGCCTCAATTTCAGCCATTATTATATTTAGCGATTAATGGAGCACTTTTGTCTGACCAATTTTTTTTTTTTAGCACTTTGGCTATTTAATTTTAGGTAAGTTTTTATTTTTGTCCTTTAACTTTATAAAATACTCTTCCGGTCCTTAATATAGGACTCAATTATTGAGTTAATTTTGATTCTAAATATAAGATCCATTTCTCATATTTATCAATTTTCTTTAAATTATCCCTATGACCATAGTCAAGTAGAAGAGGAAGAGGAGGTATTAAAAAAGATGATTATGGTGTTTTAGGAAAAACGTGTCATATTTCTTATAATTAACTAACTTACCTAACTTCCTTAATCTAATCAAATTAGTTAAATGGGTCTTGAGGAGTACCTCTTTAATCATATAATATTAATATTGTTAGTTTTATTTTAAAAAAATCCCATTCAAAATTTAAATATTGACAAAATATTCTCAAATTTTAGTGACATGCTATGTTTCATCTTTAATTAGTAACAGTTATTGTCATAAAAAATTATTATTTGAGATTAAGCGTGTTTGAATTAAAAGACTAAAATAATATTTATGAGAAAATTATTTTATAGGCATTTATACTTTCTCTCCATTTTTAATTTGGTACATTTTTTCTCATAATTAAATTATTTAATTTTGATGTGTTAACACCGTTAGTCTTTACACAAGGGCTAATTGTGCTAACAAATTAAAGTTATAATGTAAAGAATTTAATTAAGAAGGAAAAAAACTACCAATACCAATTTAAAAATTGAAAATATGTAAATATGTACAAAATAGTTTTTCTTAAAATAATTAAGGATTCTTATAAAGTTGAATAATCAGATGTAATAGGGGTGTTCAAGGCCGGCCCGTCCCGGTCAGCCCGTTCCGGTCCCGGTCTTATTGGGACGGGACGGATCCGTCCCGAAATTTTTGGGACAGGACAAACCGGGACGGGACAAAAAAGGGACCGGGACGGGACGAGACACGGGACGGGGTTGTCCCGTCCCGGTTCCTTTTTTTTTAAATTTTTATCCTATTTATATAATATCATTTTTTTTCATATTTTTTTAAGATTTGAGACTATTGTATGGAACTATGGATATATTTATTTAGAGTTTTAATATTGTTAATGATTTGAGATTATTGATGATTAGAATTTTTAGCAAGTTTTTATTGTGTTAAAAGTTTTTGTTTAGAGTTTTTAATGACTATTATATGTAATATTTTGAGCTTTTATTTAAGAGTGCCCAAACAAATAAAAAAGAAAATAAAAAGATGTTTTTATAAGATTTAAGCTCAAAAAAATATAATTAAAAAAATCAGATTTTTTAAAAAAATTTAAAAAATTTAAAAAAAATATTTTCGGGACGTCCCGGTCCCGTCCCGGATCCGTCTCGTCCCGACCGGGACCGGGACAACCCGGGACGGGCCGGGACACGGGACAGAAATATGTCCCGTTACTGTTCATCGGGACGGAATCGGGACAGGCCTGTTCCGGTCCCGATCCGTCCCGTGAACAATCCTAAGATGTAGTATTTTTCCTTTTATTTATATATTTCTGTGTGTATTCGTATATAGTTCAAGCACTGTCAAGTCCTTTGGGGCTGCAAATGTGATCACCTTTTGATATTGTTAATGATATTAGGCTTATGATTCATAGGAATTCGGTTGTTCAGGTTTACCATGTTCATAGGAAATGAAACCATACTGCTGACTTCCTAGCTAAATTATCTCAAACTATTGTCAATAATTTTTGTATCTTTAGTCAACTTCTATCTTAGTGTCCAAAGACAAAAAATGATGAACAAGTTCAGATATAATCTTTTGCTTTAAGTTATGTTATCTAATTTTTATTAAAAAGAAAATTGTCAAGTCCTTCACGGGTGGTAAACATTGTTGTCAAGATTGGATCTACGTTCCATACTTTAATATGAGAGAATTACAACGAGGTTTCAAAAAACAAAATTCCCAAACAAGTTCTAGAAGTTATAATTTCTTACTCTAAAACTTGTCATTATAGATTGTTTAAGTTGTTATTATAATTTTTTAGTAGTTATATTTTTTTTGTGGGACTTGATTGTGATTATCCCTTTTAATATTATCCTTATCCTTATTCTTATTCTAGTGAACATAATTATTAAAATTCCCTCAAAAATTCATTCCCATTTTCATTTCCTCCAAAAAAAATTCCAACAAACAAATTGGGCCCAATTAAATCTTCGCATCGTGTGTGAACAGTTTTCTTTTTAAGAAAAAAATTTAATAAAATTTTATCGTCATAAACGATTTGAATTAAAATAGTCATGTGAGATGGGTTTTAATAGTGAAAAAATATTGAAGAGGGTACAATAATAGGGAAGCATTATTTGTTTTTTTTTTTTTGCCAAACATCTTCACGGTGTTGTCCTTTCAAGGGCCGCGCCATCAAGGAAGTTTCATCACTTAATTCTTGTTCATGAATAATGACATATATTACTTGGACGCTCGGTGGTCTAAGTCAAGACACTAATAATTTTTATAAAATAGTAATTTTATTTTATTTTATTTTATTTTCTGTCCACTTAAAAATAAGTACAATGAGTTTAAATGGATAAATGGAATGATGGGAAGAATATTTATTGGCAGTGAAGTAGTTCCTTTTCATATACTACTTTAAGATAAAATTAACATATTTTAATGTTTTTCTCAAATCTAATAAAATATTAGAATATATCAAAAGTGCGTTACAAATAAAATATAACGAATGAGCCAGCACCTCCTAAACCATTCTTTGATAGCACTTACCGCAGGTTAGATTCGTGTTTGCACTTGGAGTGAGAATTTTCTCCGCTTAATTTTTTTGCACTTCTTTTTATCAACTATTTTTATGATTGGATCAATATTATAAAAAGTGAAAAAAATAAAATATTTTAATAGAAATCCACAAAAGTGATGTATGTAAATTAATTTCTAATAGTTTACATATACTACTTCCGCTCTTGATTATGTCTACAAATAAAGTCTTATAATTAGGATCGGAAGTAGTATATATGCTACTTTATGTCCTAAATATAAAAACTAATTATAAATTTAATATAAGACTCAATCCACTTTGTCTCTATATATATTTTTTAAAATAGTCTTTTAATGATTGCACATGTTAAAATTTTTCTATTAAAATGTACATTATTAACAAAAAAATTTTTAAAAAATAAGACTTATTCATTATAACTAATTAATTTAAATATTAATCATTAAGGGAAAAAATGAATGATTGGGTAAAACAGGAAGCATAAGGATACCAGAGGGGAAGGTACAACTAGTTTGTCAACGTGCTATTTTTTTTAAAATTAATTCTTCACAAGCGATCAAAGCCTGCAAGTTGTCGCACACAGTGGCAGCTTACTTTACGAGAAAGTAATTCCTTTGCAGATATTTATTAGCGGACGCCGTGCCTTCGAGAGGTCTGCATGTGCTCATAGCGGGGCATGGAACAGGCATGGGCGCAACAAGTGGAGAAGCCTCTAGTTGTTTGTTGTCATTTCTTGTTAGCCCTCTCCTAATTGCCTTAGTTTTTTTTTAATTAATACAAATTCTAATTTTTTAATTTTTTTTATTTTTAGTTTTTCATATTTTAAATTGTAGGTTTGATCTTTCAAATTTTTTATTTATAATATCAATTTTATAATCTAATAAAAATTTGGATCATTTGCCTCTTAAAAGATCAAAACTAAAATGAGAACAAATTTAGGGGGAAAAATTATATTTACTCTTATTTTTTCCTTTGGAATTTGGAGTTTGAATCCTTGATTATTTATTTTGTGATCTTAGAGGTAAGAGTTAATTTTATTTTGATTATAAAAATAAAAATTTAATTCACTTTATTTTTTAAGTTTATAAATTTTTTTAAACTCATCCTACTCATTACATACAGTAAAAGAGTTTTCCACTAAGAAAATAATTTTCAATGCAAATTATTAAACGAGATATTAAAAAAAATCAACATGTTTAACTTAATTAAATATTAGGATTAAAAAGAAAAAAAAATATTGGGGGTGAGCCATAAGGTAATCACATGTAATACCTACCCTTCAAACAAGCAAAATGACGAGTTTGATTTGAATGCCTCTAAAATTCTTTGTGCCTTTCAGTTTTATTGATGCCAGTGAGAGGGAGTTCCTTAAAAAGTGCCATCACTTGAAAATAACAAGCCTATGCATCTTCCCTTCATAGGGCTAATATTAAATAACCATCTGAAATTGACCTCTCGCAATTATATTAAACTCAATATAGTTTTACTCATTTATCTAAAAATTTTCAAACTTTTAAATTTAGAGGGGGAAAACTATTCTGCAGTTTTTTTTTTTGACCGAAAAACTATTCTGCAGTTACTTGCACTTTTCTTGATTTTCAATTTGGTACTTTCCTCAATAAACATTCTTAGAGAAAGTATAAGTATCTATAAAATGATTTTTTTTCTAAATTTTAAAATTATAACATTTTAATATAAAAAAATTCGAATTTATAATCTAAATGTCAAATTAATTGGACTTCCATCAATGAGCGATCCAAATTCCACGTTATGAAATAGTACATATCTTAGTTTAATAGGTATGTAAAAATTACCAATTGTTCTCGATATAATATGCATTAAAGAAGATGACCGATTAAAAAATAATTATAAATATTAACATTTTTCACCAAAAATTTTTAAGGGTGAAATATTAACCAAATTCTAATACATGATTTGGGCGATAAAAGAAACTACAATTTCCACAGTCCAAGGAGTAAAATTTACCCCCTCTTATCCTATAGACTACTACTCCTCCAATCCTTAATATAAGACCTATTTAATTAATTTGATTAGATTAATAAAGTTATGTAAGTTAGTTAATTATAAAAAATATAACATGTTTTTTCTAAAATACCATAATCATCTTTCTTAATATCCACTCTTCCTCTTCTACTTGATTATGATTGAGAGAGTATCTATAGGAGTAATTTAGAGAAAATTGATAAATATGATAAATGAGTTTTATATTTAGAACCAAAACTAACTCAACAATTGTGTCCTATATTAAAGACCGGAGGAGTATATGATATAGTATTGAAGTAATCATAGTCTTATTTATTTACAAAAGAATATCTAAAATTTTAATTAATTTTTTATCATTAATTACATATTAGATCCTTACATTAATTAACTAACATTTTTTCCTTCACATCTTTTTTTACTCTTCATAAATTGATGATATCAATGATATTTATTTAAAAAAATACATTTTTTATGCTCACTTTTTAATTTACATCAGAGTACCAACAAAGCAATACTTTGCTTCAAAACGAGAAAGACTAAAATATTCTTTCTCGCCTCGCCAAGCCATCAATCAAAATCCATTTTAAACACGTCTATCCTCAGATCATCATTTTAATTCATTAACCTCAGATCAACTTGACCATTAACTATCAACTTGCCAGCATGACGCCTCCATGTCGACATCGAAAATGTTGACGCTTCAATGTCGACAGTTTTAAATACGTCTCTCGAAATCCCAAACTCCAACTACTACAAGTAATTCCCCCCTACACCATCCAATCCCCGATAGACATCTTCACACCAACCGTTCAAAACTTCCCCATCGATCCTTCGTTGTCAGCTCTCTCTACCCCGCCCCCCTTCTAATGCCGGTCAATCCGAAATCACTACATGAAACTGGAATCTAATCAAATCCTGCATATTCATCCCGGAAAAGAAAAAAATAATAATCAAGTCCCAGATAGGTTACTATTGACTATTTCCCTGGGTTTTTATCAGAACAAGGAATTACCCAGAAGAGAAACAGAGTGAGGAACAGAAACAGAGTGTTGTTTTTGTGAGTGCATAGTTCAGAGGAGGAAGGAGACGACCTGGGAAAGCTGGATTGCATTCATGAAACCATAGCTGCATTTGCTTTTTGTCAGAGGATGGGCGATCCAGCGTACAGGGTGGAAACAACCTCACGTCTTGCCCAATGGCGAATCGACAACTTGACTTCCTGCACTTACCGCAAGTCTGATCCTTTCAAGATTGGCATGTGGAACTGGTATTACCACGTTCTCATTCATCTGGTGCATCAGAAAATTTTCCACAGAAATGGAAGGAAAGTTTGCCACTTTTGACTTTTGAGTGTTCTTCATTTGAATTGCAGGCATTTGGTTCTAGAGAAGAACAGGGGCATGTTTGTTAGGTTATACCCAGAAATGTCCAATCTTTCAAGAGAAAAGCCACCCATTGTATCTCTAATCTTAAGGGTTGTTAATACTTGTGGAGATCGCAAGGCCATGACTCACTCAGGTAATCAAATTATTGTTGGGTTGTTATGTTTTTCAGTTTAGCTCTAATACAGCATAAGTTACTGATCAGAAGAATAGCCATACTACTAAGTCTCCAGCTTAACTTATAACTGTATTCATTGTTTTGATTCAGCCCCTAAACTTTACCTCCCAAATTCAGCTCCATTCAGTAAATTAATGAACTGTTGGATAGATCATTGCTGTCAGTCAGATACGTCAATTTACGAAGATGATAAATCAAAATGAAGATGATATGTTAGAAACTAATTTGCATGAAACAAGCTTAAGACCAAATTATAACTAAAAACAAATTTAAGGGATAAAAATACTGAGGTGATAGTTTTTAATGTCTTCTAAACTGGGTGGGTTAGATATTGCACTCCTGTTCTAAAGGATGAGCCGATGAGGTATGGATTTGAAACAGAATTTAGGAAATTCCTTACTTTTCACTCTCCTTTGCGTGTTCTCATGATACTTCGATGATGGTTTACCAGTAAGAAGTTCAGGTTTTGCGCAATTCGTTCAGCATTTGCTTACTCTGAAATAACTTGTGACGCAGAAATAAAAGACAAATTGATCAAGCCCAGTGAAGACTTCGTTTGGGCAATTGAGGCCCCACTGACTGGAAAATTCATTATTGACGTTGAGTTCCTGGATTTGAAGACGGCATCCCCCAAGGTTCACAAATCTTTTTCCTTTTATTGCGACTAGGCATCCTTTGCAAATGATACTTATCCTAGGACAGATAGAATGTGGCAACAATTAATATCATTATCATCACCACTTAATTAAACCTCCCAACAATGGTGCAGCATGATCATGGCAGATACGCATCTAATCCTGCGTTAATACTACTAGCATATTACCTTGTGCACTGTTTTGTCTTGAAACAGGATGAACCTTGCTCCATCTGGGATGATCAAATTTTGCAGAAAACCTCCAATGAAACAGCCCTTCAATCCCTTAGTCGAATGCTAGCAGAACACATCCACACGGACATCATGATCAATGCTGCAGATGGAAGCATCCAGGCACATCGCGCTGTTCTTGCTGCTCGATCGCCTGTCTTCAGCAGTATGTTCTCATATAATCTTAAGGAGAAAGAGTTATCTGCTGTAGACATCCCAGACATATCAGTTGAAGCTTGCCAAGCCTTTCTCAATTATCTTTATGGGAGCATCAAGCATGAAGAATTTCTGACAAATCGGCTAGTCCTTCTCTATGCAGCTGATAAGTATGACATATCTGACTTGAAAGAGGCATGCCATAAGAGTCTTCTCAAAGATATTGATTCCAAAAATGTACTTCAGAGACTCCAACATGCTTCTTTATACGGATTGCCGGAATTGAAGATGAGCTGTATGCAATATCTTGTGAAATTTGGTAAATTATATGACATTCGAGATGATTTCAAAGAATTCATGCAATATGCAGACAGGGATCTGATTGCTGAAATCTTCAATGAAATTATCACTACCTGGAAAGGATTCTGAAGATCTTCCGGTTTCAAATGGGAGGATCTAAAGGTGTTTCCTTACAAACCAACCAATTAGGTTGTTTAATATATGTTCTGCAGGATTTGTCACAATGAAATTCTTTTGTTCAGATTGAATTTTTTCACCATTTCCATGTACATATTATTTTAGGCTCTTTAGCCTTCATATGCAAACCAAGCTATTGTTTTTCCTTTTTTTTTTTTGGGGGGGGGGGGGGCGCCACTAAGCTATTCTTGTTAATGAAAACACAATTCTATATTACATAGAACTTGTGTAATGCAGAAGTCTTTGATGTTTGTGAATAAAGCATTTTATTTTCCAAGTCAAGATGACTGTACACTACCTTATTCAATAACGACGGACACAATAGCAACACCTAACAACATATACACGGATAAGGATCGGGGAGATAATGAGATCAAAGTTTATAATGCATCAATTGAGGCAAGAATAAATCATGTCCAATATCAGTTATGAAACATACTATTATTATCACTTGCCATGAACCTTGCTTACGAACTCCAACATAGTTTGCATTCATTTAACATCGCAAGTAAAAAAGCCTTCTTATTTGTTTGTTTACATCAACAACATGCAATCAAATATGAATGCACAACTCTAAATACCAGCGCAATATCGGAGAAAACACTTAAGCAGGTAGCAAAATCAACATGAGCATATGACAGTAAGGAGTGTGAATGCCATTTTTACCTTTATAAGAAAATTGTGACATTCTATTTGCACACACGGAAGATCTTGTGAATTCACTAGATTTGAGGAAATTTTAACAATGGTAGAGCTAAAACTTGGACAATGCCTTCTGAACTTCAGGAAGAAAGTTTCTTCCAAGTCCCTTTATTTCCCTTGTTGTCCTTTTGATCTTGTCTCATAAAGCAACATGAGGATGACAAAAAAAGTAATTTGGAAAGTTTTCTACATATCCTTCTAAACAACAGATTAATATTGGGGAGTATGACCCTAAAGTTGTTTAGGGATGGGATTTAAATTTGGGAAGGACACCTATGATCGACATACCAAAAACCAAGTTTGAGTTTTTCTTAGAATTAAGGTACTGATATGGAATAGAATGAGCTAAAATTATTCAGTTTTACAGTCAGGAACATGATGCTCTTCTATAACTTGCATAGTGATATCACAGAGTGGCCCAGAGCGGCAAAAAAAGGGGAAAAAAACGACAGTGGACTAATATGCAGATTAACATAGATAATTAGGCAAACATGTCAAGGGAATAGCCTATCCGTCGGTACCATCTAATTGGACCAAGTCATCCATGGATCAAAGGAGTCAACACATAGGGACAATGGCAGAGGACTTCAGGACCATAACAGAAAATGTAATGAACCTTCTTGACATAAAAATAAGGGCAAATTGTTGTGCCATGTCCTTGCTGCGTATTAAAAATAGATCACTAGCTATCCTTCTTGTTCAAAGTATTGTGACTTCCCTTACTATTTTATAATACATCAAAAAGAGCTTCATTCCCTGACATTTAATAAATAAGAGCCATTTGGATAATGACAAAGAATAGACTGGAAGAAGGAATGAAAACAAAATAATGCTGAGGATTAAAATAAGCCGGTCTTCCTACTTTCAAAAGTAATGGAAAGAGATTAAAAATGTTAAATAAATGGACATTAATAAGGGCAGAAATAGATAAAAGATACAGGGAAAGGGGAATGGCAAGGGAAGTTTCTTTTTTCAACCGCACAAATAAAACTGCATTCACAGCTCTCCACTGTTCTACCAATTTCCAATAACAAAACACCTATATGGAGAAGATGAAATAGAAGACATCAACGTTTGATTTGAACGCGAATTCTGTTGACGGGAAAGGTTCTCTGAAGAGTACAAGAAGAAGATATGAAAAAAAAATGGTACACGATGTCTTCAAGGCATGGACAACACTTTTATTTAGACTTAATTTGCCCCCATCTATTCCTATCTTATAGGGTGCAAGTTGGGATGCCTGGTGAATTTCCCTCAAGATACAATGAAGACCCTTGATTTTAGATTGCACTTCCAAATTCAAGCAAAGACAACAATGGCTTTCACAAAGTGATAGTTTGACTCTATCTCTGCGTGCACTCAAAGACAAAGGCAATGAGTTTGATCTTAGTGTTTTTGTTCTATTCTCTCCAAATGAAGTGATGGTGAAGGGTTTCTATAGAGCATGGAATGATGCCTTGAAGAGATACCTTTTAGAATAAAAACTTATTAAATAAAAAGTCACAACCACATGTTGGTTCATGAACCAACATAATTTAAATAAATACAATCAATTTAGTATGTAGGTTCATTTGATGTTTTAACTTCCTACATGACCTTTTGTTAAATACAATGTATTTAGTATCTAGGTTCATTTAATATTTTAACTTCCTACATAACCCTTCATATAAATATATTAAGTTATATGAAGACACAACCCTTCAAATAAATTTATTAATTTATATGAAGACATAACCCCTCATATAAATTTATTAATCTAATAAATTTATATAAGGACATGACTTTTCAAAAAACACATCTCTTCATTTCAAAAATATTCTAACAATCCCCCACCATTTTTAAAATGAACCCAAACTCTTATCACTTTAGAAATCTCATGTTTTCAGTAAAGGTATCTCAAGGATTTGAACATTTACCTAAGCAAGACATGGTTTCACCCATCCGAAATAATATGGTAAACTAAGCTTTGAACCAATTATTTTATATGAACAGGTGTGCATGACTTACGTATGGGATTTCAAACCACTGTATGCCACTTAAAATGACACGTTTATGGCCTTGTGTCAATATTCTTTTCATGAAGAGTTTTCAGAGTCAAGCTCTTAGACTCTTAGAAGCGGCCCCACTTCACTCTCATATAGGTAGACTCTATCAAGAGCACCAACATGATTAATGCTCCAGCAAATATATGCTTATAGGTCCATTAAGAGCCAAATTAAAGCTCAACCCTTCCCCCTTTTAAATCTCATGGTTACCAAGTACTTTTCAACCTTGGGATGTATAAACATGTCAAATACTTGCAATCACTCTAATAGCATACTTTCACCATTGAACTCAAGACCTGATATGATGGTCAAATGTGAGTTGGGTTTCTGCTATCGGTGATCAAGGTTTATAGGGCTTCAATCCCATCCCTTTTGATGTTTTCAACATCATTTCCCTTGCTAAACCTTTCGTCAAAGGATCTGCAAGATTTAATTCAGATCTTATATAACTTATGGAGATTACTCCATTCATAATTAGATCTTTCACAGAACTGTCTCAACCCAATATGTCGTGATTTCTCATTATAGACTTGGCTATAAGCCCTTGAAAGAGTAGACTGACTATCACAATGGATAGACATTGGTGCTATTGGCTTAGGCCCTATAGGAATTCCAAGTAACAAATTTCTAAGCCATTCCACTTCCTTACTACTTGTAGCCAATGCTATAAACTTAGAATCTATGGTAGAGTCTGCAATGCAGGTTTGTTTCTTAGATCCCCAAGAAACAACACCCCCACCTAAAGTGAAAATCCATCCACTTATGGAAGCATGATCCTCTGAGTAACTTATCCAACTAGCATCTGTATATCCTTGCAAAATTGAAAGATTACCACTATAAGTCAAACTATAGTTGACTGTTCCTTTCAAGCACTTTAGCACTCTATCCATAGCATGCCAGTGATTTTGACTTGGATTGCTTGTGTATCTACTTAACCTTTCCACAACATATGCTATATCTAGTCTTGTACATGTCATAGCATACATCAAGCATCCAATTACCTTTGAATAATTATGTTGTCTCACAGGGCAACCTTTATTTGGTGCTAATTTCATACTGGAATCAAATGGAGTAGAAACAGGACAACAATCAAAAAAATTAAACTTCTTTAATATTTTCTCAATATAATGAGATTGTGAAAGACCAAAACAATTATTATCCCTAATAACCTTGATTCCTAGTATGACATCTGCTTCTCCCATATCTTTCATGTCAAAATTTTTAGACAAAAACTTCTTTGTTTGATTTACTTCATTCAAATTGGTGCCAAAAATTAACATGTCATCTACATATAAACAAATCATGACACCTTTCCCATTATGAAATTTACTATAAACACATTTGTCAGATTTATTGATTTTGTATCTATTTGCTAGAACTACCTCATCAAATTTTTTATGCCATTACTTAGGGGCTTGCATAAATCCATAAGGAGACTCACTTAACTTACACACCTTGTGTTCCTGACTAGGAACCACAAATCCTTCTGGTTGTGTCATATACACTTCTTCTTCCAACTCTCCATTAAGAAAAGCTATTTTAACATCCATTTGATGGATAACAAGATTGTATGTGGAAGCAAGTGCTATTAGCACTCTGATTGTAGAAATCCTTGCAACCGGTGTATATGTATCAAAATAGTCTATTCCTTCCTTTTGTGTAAAATCCTTAGCAACCAACCTAGCTTTAAACTTATCTATAGATCCATGTACTTTTAATTTCTTTTTGAAAATCCATTTACAACCAATAGGTTTAGAACTAGGCGAGAGGTCTACTAATTTCCAAGTTTTATTTCCCATTATTGAATCCATTTCATCTTGTACAGCCTCTTTCCAAAAAGTTACATCTTGAGACTTTATAGCCTCCTCAAATGTTTCAGGATCATTTTCTAAATTAAAACAAACAGATGAACAATTTTCAATTTCTTCCCTTAACCTCTCAACAAGAAACATGAAGAAATCTGAATCATAAGTTTTTGCTTTTCTAGCCCTTTTACTTCTTCTAAGTTCTATTTCTTCTAAGTCATTGCCAGTAGATATATTCTCCTCTTGATTTGTTTTCTCATTGAAATGAGAAACACCATTGGATTTAAGAATTGAGTTGAACCTTTCTTCTTGAAACATTGCATCCCTTGATTCAATGACTTTGCTAACAGGGCATGAATCTTTTGGTTCAATAACCAAGAATCGATATGCCTTACTATTCTTAGCATATCCCAAAAAGATACATTCAACTCCTCTTTCACCCAATTTCTTCCTTTTGGATTCTGGAACTTTAACTATTGCTTTGCATCTCCAAACTCGAAAATAATTGAGATTGGGTTTTTGTTTCTTCCATAATTCATATGGGGTTATTTTGTTCCTTTTATTAGGAACTCTATTTAATATATGACATGTAGTTAGCAATGCTTCACCCCAATATCCATTAGACAAACTAGAATAAGATAACATGGCATTCACCATCTCAACTAAAACTCTATTTTTTCTTTCAGCTATATCGTTTTGTTGTGGGGAATAAGGAGTAGTTACTTGATATATTATACTAACAGACTCAAAATATTTTGGATCAAAATATTCTCCCCCTCTATCAGTCCTTAAATATTTTATAAAGGTTTCACATTGAAGTTCTACTTCAGTTTTAAAGATATTAAATTTGTCCAAGACTTCATCCTTTGAATGCATTAAATAGACATAACAATATCTAGTGCAATCATCAATGAAAGTCACAAAATACTTTTTACCACCCAAAGTAGGCCAACCATGCAAATCACAAATATCAGAATGAATCAATTCTAATATTTTAGAACTTCTTTCTACTCTAGGAAAAGGTTTTCTTGTTATTTTAGTTAACATGCAAGTAGTGCAAGAGTCATGATTAATAGCAGCTTTTGGAATCAATTCAAGTTTCATCATATCATTCATTTTGCCAAAATTAACAGGACCCAAACGATAATGCCATAAATCACAAAAGTCAATAATATAAGCAGAACTATAAATACTGTTATTAACTTTAGCAACATTACATTTAAACATGTTGTCACAAAAATAACCCTGGCCCACAAATGTTCCACCCTTAGTGAGAACAAACTTATCTCCCTCAAATACAGACTTAAAACCAAACTTATTAAGTAAAGGTACATAAATTAAATTCTTCCTAACTTCCGGTACATAATAGACATCTCTTAAAGTAAGAGTTTTCCCAGAAGTGAATTCAACTTCCACCGTCCCTTTGCCCTTGACTTGGACAGTTGATGCATTTCTCATATAAAGTACATCCTCATCTTCCTCCTTCAATGTTTTGAAGAAGTTCTTGTTTTTGCACACATGACGTGTGGCACCAGAGTCCACCCACCATGATTTATCATTATCAATTAGGTGGATTTCAGAAATTACTGCCACAAAATTGTCTTCTTTTGCAGATGACTTGTTTTCTTTCTCTTTCTTCTCTTTGAAAAAAACGACAGTCTTTCTTGAAATGACCACCTTTTCCACAAAAGGAGCAATTACCTTTCTTTTTCTTATACTTGTGACCATCCTGTGCTTTGGGTTTGTCTTTATCGTTCCCTCTTTTCTTTGAGGTCTTGTTGGACCGTCCTTCCTCCACCACATGTACCTTCTCTTGAGTATTGGCTTCCTTTTCAGCGTCTTGCTTTCTATACTCCTCTTTTAAACGAAGATAATTTCCCAATTGTTCAAGAGAGATATCTTCTTTTTTTTGTTTGAGACTCTTTTTGAAGTCTTTCCATAAAGGAGGAAGTTTGTCTATGATTGAGGAGACAATAATAGACTCATCCATATGCATTTTATGTTAATTGAAATTATTCAAAATATGTTCAATTTCATGTATTTGCTCCATGATAGATTTTCCATCAACCATTCTATAACTATTGAAATGAGTGACAAGAAATTTCTTACTTGTAGCATCCTCTTGTATGTACCTTGCCTCAAGTTTGTCCCAAAGATCCTTTGCAGAGGTTGTATCTTGATAAACATCAAAGAGAGCATCACAAAGGCTGTTGAGGATATGTCCATTGCAAATGGAATCATCATTCTCCCACTTTTGTCTCTCTCTTATTTCAGCAATAGTTTCATCCTCCTTCTCTTGAGGCTTGGGAATGTTGAGAACATAGGCCACGTTTAAAGTTGTGAGAAGAAATTTCATCTTCCTCTGCCATCTCAGAAAGTTGCCTCCTTCAAATCTTTCCAACTTCACAAAATTTGCAGTCAACTCCTTCAAAGAAGTCATTTGTACTTGTGGATTAAGCCTAAAGACTATTGGCAGGAAAGGTTCTATGAAGAGTACAAGAAGAAGATATGAAGAAGAAATGGTGCACGATGTCTTCAAGGCGTGGGCAATACTTTCTTTTAGGCTTAATTCGCCCCCACCTATTCCTATCTTATAGAGTGCAAGTTGGGATGCCTGGCGAATTTCCTTTAGGATACAATGAAGACCCTTGACTTTGGATTGTACTTCCAAATTCAAGCAAAAACAACAATGGCTTTCACAAAGTGATAGTTTGACTCTATCTCTACGTGCACTCAAAGACAAAGGCAATGAGTTTGATCTTAGTGTTTTTGTTCTATTCTCTCCAAATGAAATGATGGTGAAGGGTTTCTATAGAGCATGGAATGATGCCTTGAAGAGATACCTTTTAGAATAAAAACTTATTAAATAAAAAGTCACAACCACATGTTGGTTCATGAACCAACATAATTTAAATAAATACAATCAATTTAGTATGTAGGTTCATTTGATGTTTTAACTTCCTACATGACCTTTTGTTAAATACAATGTATTTAGTATCTAGGTTCATTTAATATTTTAACTTTCCACGTAACCCTTCATATAAATATATTAATTTATATGAAGACACAACCCCTCATATAAATTTATTAATCTAATAAATTTATATAAGGACATGACTTTTCAAAAAACACATCTCTTCATTTTAAAAATATTCCAACAAATTCTTGGGCATCCAACTGATAAATTCTACGACGACATGGAAAATGTTAAGTTGAACAAATCACGCATTAAACAGGAAACTTAGTACGAGACGAAATGGGTATAAAATGATATTTTGCACAAGAAGAAGAAGAAGAAGTAATGTCAAGAAAGTTTATGAAGGTACCTTCTGTCACAGAAATTCTTCGAGGGTTATCCAAATCATCTACCAGAAGTTGACTCAACCTAGAGTGAAAATGGGGTTGGGAGTGAGAACAGGGAGGAAGAAGCAAATGCATTAAGCGAGAAAATGGGATATTAGAAGAGCATATTCATCTGGTGCTTCAAAGTGATGTAGCACAATTTGTGGCGCCCTGAGCTTGTGTCCCAGCTGGGTCATTCAGCTATTGGTTTCTTTTCGCTTTTCATGAGTTTTACAGACTTCTATAGAGCCACTTGGTCGAGTGGTTTATTGGGAAGAGAATAGAGAATGAATCGACGAGCAATTTTTAGGGGTTACTCTATCCGTCACTTATTATAAACAACACAATATTCTATTATTTAGATTAAAAAATTAGTTAAAGACAATAAATAAATAAAAATTATAAATTCTTTTTTCAAAATATCCTTATTTACAGAAGAAAAGTGTATAAGAAAGAAAACAAGAAAATTATTATAATAAAAAGAATTATGAAAGAGAGAAAATGTATAATGGAGAGAGATAATGGTTTGGAAAATGAGACAATACATATTTTGAATATTAAAATAAGTAATTAATGGGGACAAAATGAAAAATTTGTTACTAAAATTTAAAACAACTTGTAAATGTTGCTTATATTTAAGAATAAGAGGAGAATGGTAGTTGTTGATTATAAAAAAGGACGGAGGGAGTATTTTTCAATAGGTTGTTATAATTCATTTATTCTATTGGACTTTTACAAAGATAAGTTAGAATGAAAGGCAGTTAGTATAATATTGATTTATGTTTAGATTGACAATTAAAAAAAAATGGTACCTCTACTTCTTTCAAAAGTCAATTTAAAAAAAGACTTCTTTAAATGGATAATAATTAAAAAAAAAGTTTAGATGTAAAATAGTCGAAAAGTACATGAGTTTTATAATATGCTACCTCTACTTCTTAGTATAAGACTAATGAAGTTAAATAAATTAATGTTTATATTTATTGCTTTTTTTCAAATTAATTTATTTGACTTATAAACTAATATGTAATTTAAATATTTAATGATACATATAAGTATTTTAGAGATATTATGTAATATATATAATATAATTAAGTAATTTATTTAGCTTCCTCAACTTATTTAAGTTAGTCTTTTGGGGTTTTATTAGTTAATTTTTTCATCTAAAAAAATCAAATTATTGGGTTAAGATAGGGCCTATTTAAATACTCTTATCTTTCTTGTTCATCTGTATTCCCTCTGGCTCCACATTACAAATACCAAAAGCTAAGAATCCTAGTGTTCTGCTGTAATGAACTTTTTTCCAAAAGTTGGTTAGAATTTAATGCCCATCCAAACAAGTCAATGACTTCAAATTAGCTCCAAACATTAGTTTCACACTCTCTTGCTTTTTCCGATCCAAACAGCAATCCAAATGCCTCCTTTTTTAATTAGGTCCCAAAATTTTTATCAAGTCGTACAGTTCACCAAATTTTTGTTGAGATCCATGTAATTTTAGACATAACTGGTAAAAAGAAGGAAAAATTAAGGAAAAACAGTAATAGAAGCATCTATACTTTCTCTCAAGTTTTATTTTGGCACCTATATGTCTTTTTCTCCTCTTAATTAAATCATTTAAATTTACTTTTTTTAAATCAATATTAGCTCTTATAATTTTGTTCTAGGGAAAACTAATCCCCAAATCCTTATACTTTACGTCAGTTTTGAATTAGGTCTCTATGGTTTGGTTTGTTTGAATTGGGTTTGCGCACCTAAGTCTGTTAAACATGTTGGTCCTTTAGCATTTAACACCGTTAATGTTAGGTGAAGTGGCTGAAATATGAATGAGTTGGCTGCTGACTAAGCTGCCATTTGAATAAAAAAATATGAGCTGTCACCCTTCCACTGCTGAATAAAAAGATATCTACGGACGTCCAAGCCTTGCTATAGCCTTGCCGCCGACATCCGGAATGCCATTCCTAGGAGCAAGCATCCCACATATTCATCTTCTAGGATGAAATCTGGGAAATTAACAGTGTCAAAGCAATTAAAGCACAAAAGATAAAGATAGAACGGTTGCTCACTGCTGGCTTCCAGATCTACGCCAGCACCTCCCTTCCTCTATCAGGACCATACCATCAACACGCTCCGGATCTGCCAACATTGAAGCTGTGGGTTTAGGTTTCGATGGGTGTTGGGTTCAAAAAGAATAGATATGAGCAATTCTTGAATAATTTTCACTTTAAATACGTAGGGGTCATGATTTCTGGATAATGGTTGTGTTGGTGATTTTCAATGGTGGTTTTGATGAACAGGATGGAAGAGGACAAACATGAGTACTTGAGGTCTGAGTAATAGGAAGATGTAAAATTTACCAAAAGGGAAAAACAATATCTTGGGCTCAATGCAAAAATTAAAGCACAAGAAATCATGGCCTTCCCTTTTGCTATCATGAAGCTAAAGAAGATGGATTTAGAAGGTTCAAGGGAGTACTGTATGCAATAAGAAATGTCAGTTCACTCTTGCTCATGATTTTGCTATATGGCTTGGTGTATGGCTAGCCTGATTCTCCAGGTTTTCATGATCTCAACGGCGATATTACAGTAGAGTAGAGGCGAAGAAGGACCTTATTTGGGGCGTTCATGATATACTTTTTTTTGCACGGGGAGGGAAACAAGTCACAGCTTATGTGGATAAATATATTCAGCCAACTCAGTTAATATTAACGCTGTCGAGGGTCCCGAGACCAACAGGTCTGACAGACTTAAGTATGAGAGTCCAATTCAAAGAGATTAATCTATAAGGTCCTAATTCAAAATTAATATAAATTATAAGGATTTGGGAATTAATTTTTCCTGTGTTCTATTAACGTTTTTAGTGGTTAACGATATTAATAGAACAACACATAGATAGCAAATTGAAAAATAATATAGATATCTCAAAAATAATTTTTTAAAAAAATTAATTAAATGATCTCTTATATTATCAATTCGATCCTTCAACTTTAAAAACTAATAAATGAGTTTTTATAGTTAAGATTCATACACCTTATGTCCAGCCTAATCCACACTACCCTAGCACCTTGATACATTTCTGACCCTCTAACTAGAGGATGATATAGTGAAATAGAAGCGTGGATTGGGCTATGTGTGATGAGGACTAGAATTGTGACAGAGTATTTAAGTAAATACCTAATATTACCTTCGATCCTATTTATAAGATTTTATTTGTAGACTGCAAACAAAATATTATAAACAGGACCAGAGGTAGTATGATGTAGTTAATAGCTAATTATGTGTTGTAAGGGGCAATATGATAAAACCATAATATTCACAAATTTCAAATTAATCCCTAATCAAATCTAGGATCTGTTAAGTTTTCGGCTGTTTCGAGTGAATTTAAATAGTACTGGGAAAACGGGCCGGCCCGTCACGGGCTCGGGCTTAAATGGGCCGGCCCGTTTAAGCCTGAGTTCTAAAAATGAGTTATTTTTTCAAGCCCGGCCCGTGAGATGATGGGCTCGGGCTAGCCCGCGGGCTTTTGGCCCTTTTAACTAAAATGAAATTTTTAAATTTTTTTTTGCATATTTTATTAAAATAATAAAAATAAAACAATAAAATTACTAATAAAAGATATAAATATAAATAAAATTGAGTCACAAATATAAACATTATCATGTCTAAACATATATCACAGTGTAATAGAATCTATTGAATAAACAACTAAATAAGCACTAAGTTCAGTAGATAATTACAATGCGGATGATCTGGTTTAATTATAAATAATTAACAAAAAAGTTTAACTAACAAACATAGTATACATAAAGAATAATCATTTGTCATACCGACAAAAAAGAAAAGAGTCCATCATCCTTAGTTCTAAATTTGTTTCTAACTATAAAAATGATATAGATCTTTATTTTAGTTCAAAAGATTTTTTGATCAATTATATTTCAAGTATAAAAAATATGGGAGAATAACAAATAAAGATTGTAAAAATTACATATACAGTATTTTAATAGGTTTTGACAACTTATAAATAACAATATATTTTTGTGAATATGCCTAGTTTTAAATTTTACAATTTTCACGTTTTTTTGGTTATTTTTCCCACAACTATAATGATTTTTTTTTGTGAATGCTATTTGTGTGAGCGGTTGGGATAAATAAAACTAAGAGTATGCTATGTCTAAAATGTTAGGGTTTTCTTTTTTAAGTTAAAAAAAATATAGAAATTAAAAAAAATTGACGGGCCTAAACGGGCCAGCCCGTTTATTTTTCGGCCTTACAGGGCTGGCCCTTTTAAGCCCGACTTCCCTTTCAAAGCTCCAAAATACAAGCTCGGCCCTCAACTTAAACGGGCTTAAGTGGGCCAGCCCAACAGGCTCGGCCCGTTTTCCCGGCTCTAAATTTAAATGGGAGAATTACTATAGAGTCCCACAAAAAACATTTATTGCTAAAAGGTCCCATGAAATAGCAAAACAAACCTAAAGTCCCTAAGGACCTAAGTGTGAATAATCTAAATGATTACTTATGAATTTGCCCTTAATGACTAAAAAGAAAAAAAAAATCCACCCATCTGTTTGAATCCCATCCTCCTCCTTTGGCCCTCATCTCCTGCTCCGTTGGCACCAGCAACATGACCTCTCCACTGTTCTCACCAAGAGTTACGGTCGTCTTGGTCCACTCATGACAATCAAGGTCTTCCTCAAGAAGTTGTTATTAAGGCCATTTTAGGTTTTTTATTTTATTATTTTTGCTTGCAATTATTTAATTCATCAGATAGCAATTGATGCTCTGTTTCTGATGAAAATGAATGAAAATGACAAGTTTTCACTTTTATAACCCCCTGTAATACGATGGTTAAATATCTTGTTAATGGGTACATTGAATGTTGTTAATGTAATTGTATGACTTGTCATTAACAAGTGATTGTAACAAGTTGATATGAAGGATGACAACTTTAAGTAAGAAGCATTTATTCTGTTACCTCCATATAGGGGGACAATTTATTAATGGTGTAGAAAGTGAAATGCAATATGTTGGAGGTGGTGTGAGAACAAGAATGATAAAGGAAGGGACATCATACGAAGAATTTAGAACAATGATAGCACAATTGTGGGAAAAGAAAGTAATGGAATGGTTATGAAATTTACAGTAATCTTTGATAAGTGTACATTTGTGGACCTTATAGATAAAGTGTAAATTTGTTGTAGTTATATTGTACATATATATAAAGTGGTAAATGACATCTGGTTATAATCTGATATAATATTATATCTTTGTTTTGCTATACTTGTCAATAGGTTGTCATGGACTTGTTATCAAATGTCATGAAGGTTGTTATTGGAAGTCTGAATTAAGTTACTGATATAAAGTGACAATTTCTTCTATTTGTAGTATTCAATGATTTTTTAACACATGATTTTAGTGTTCAAGTTGTAATATGATATGATTTAGTTATAATGTAATTTTTGTAGAAGCTGTAGTATCCCATAGAGTGAGTTGTCAGTGGCACTGTCAAGGTTGTTATCCACATCTCCTTGGGTTGTCAACAGCTGCCGTTAAGGTTGTAAATAAATCTCCATAATAAAAATTTTGTAATCCTATTGGGTTCACTTAAAGTTATTAATGACTTCAAAATGCTTCTTATTATTTTGTTAAGGTCATTATATGTGCCGATAATACAATTTTTTTAGAAGCTATGGTATCTCACAGAGTGAGTTGTTAGGGGCACTATCGAGGCTGTTAATCACATCTTCTCGAGTTGTCAACAGCCGCTGTTGAGATTGTAAATGAATCTCTGCAATAAAAATATGTTGTAATTCTATTAAGTTCACTTAAAACTGTTAATGACTTCAAAATATTTCTCATTACATTGTTAAGGTTATATGTGCTGATAATAAAATTTTTTTAGAAGTTCTGATATTCTACAGAGTTAGTTGTCAGGGGCATTGCCCAAAAAAAAAGGAACAAGTTTGATAGTAGTGAATAACAAGTAATCGGCAGGCATTAAAAATCTTGACAGTAGTGAATGACAAGTAATCAGAAGGCATTAATAACCTTGAAAGCAGTGAATGACAAGTAATCAGCAAGCATTAACAACCTTGAAAGTAGTGAATGGCAAATAATCAACAAACATTAATTGACGATTTATCAAAACCAATTCTTTTCAGTATTTCTATCTTATCCTCACTTTTCTTTAAGTTCTTGCAAACTTCCATAAATTATCCCAGAGCATACCGTGTGTGGAAGGGAAATATGATTCTTCCTTTTTGGCGGGACTCTAATTTCTTTAGCCCTTTCACTATATTGTTATTTCTCTTTTTCTATTAACTTTCCCCAAGCCTTTATCATTCTTGTTCTCACATCACCTCCAACATATTGCATTTCACCTTCTACATTATTAATAAATTGTCCCCCTATATAGAGGTAACAGAATAAATGCTTCTCACTTGAAGTTGTCATCCTTCATATCAACCTGTCACAATCATTTGGTAATGACAAGTCATACAGTTACATTAACAATCTTTGATGTACCCATTAACAAGATATTTAACCATCACATTACATAGGTTATGACAGTAAAAACCTATCATTTTCATTCATTTTCATTAGAAATAGAGTATCAATTGTTATCTATGAATTAAATAATTGCAAGCAAAAACAATAAAATAAAAAATTGAAATGGCATTGAGAATAGCTTTTTGAGGAAGACCTTGATTGTCATGAGAGGACCAAGACGACAGCAACTCTTGATGAGAACAGTGGAGATGTCATGTTGCAGGATGTCGACGGAGTAGGAGATAAGGGCCGAAGGAGGAGGGTGGGATTCAAATAGATAGGTGAATTTTTTTTTTTTTAGTCATTAAGGGTAAATTCATAATTGATCGTTTCAGATTATTCACACTTAGGTCTCTAGGGACTTTAGATTTGTTTGCTATTTCATAGAACCTTTTGGTAGTAAAATGTTTTCTATAAGACTCTACAGTAATTTTCCAATTTAAATGGGATGATCTGTAATATAAATGCAAAAATACATTAAGATGTAATTTCCTCCAAAAATTCTTTACAGAGCACTAGTCATTCGAAAAAATTTTGGGAACAAATTTATTTTAAAATTTAAAATCTTAGCCATGTGGATCCTATTTATAGGCATATAGCAGGCACAACAGCAATGGTTAATACGGTTTTAAATTTTGGGGAAAAATTTGCACTCGAAAGCACCCCGACGGAAGCCCGCCCTCGTGTGGCAGGATTTGAGAGTGCCTGACTCATTTCTGGCTCGGCATTCTTCACTTATTCGAGCTTGCCGTCGGACGCCGTCCGCTGTTTATCATCCCTGCATGGTGGTTCTCCGGCAAGTGTTGAAGAAGGTACGAAACCTAGGGCTTTGTCTTCTCCCGAAATCTGGGGAGATTGATTTATTCAATGGCTTTGAATCTCTATTTGAATTTCTTCCCCGCGTCACCTGTTCATTGTCAACCCTGCGTTGGACGTCGTCCCACTGTTTCTTGCTTTGTTTTAAATTTTTCATTTTGATTAATTGGAAGATCATAAATTGCTCAAGTTTTATCGTTGTCATGCTTCAGTGGCTCGGAGGAGTTGCCTGAATCAATTGGTTTACTAAGGCATCTACGTTAAAGTATTAGGAAAAAAAATTAAAGGGTATGATATCAACCATGCCCATTTCAAAGATTTCAGTGGGGCAGATGCACCCACTGAGGTACTGAGTGCAATCTAGGTCTGGCTATGCTCGTAACTATTGCTATGCTTGCTTCTTGGGCACTACCATGTTGAACCCAGAGCACTTATAGTGAAGAGAGTTGGATGATGGATTAAAATCGTTATTAAACACGGTGTATTTTTTTATTTAAGTTCTTGATGTTGTGATCAATCGATTATTATTATGCTGTTACGAAATTTTTAAAGTGTCTGGTTTCTAAAACATCAATTTACCCCTTAAAATTTTTCTATAAGTGCCTCATATTTATTAGAGGGACGCTTCCTCCTCACTGAGCTGCTTTATATAGCTATATATAATTGGTATATCTAAAACATTTCGAAGCCCTTAGCTTGTTTAGTTGTATGGCTGACAGGCTTTGTCTGTTCCTCTAAAATTGGTTATCGAGTTTTTTTGTTAGAAGGGAAAATTTTTTCTGAAAGGAGAAGAAAAATATGGAAGGCAAAAATCATATACATATAGCAGGCCTGGAAAAGGAATAATTTTCATTATACCTCTAACAAGAAACTTTTAGACAACTACGCACGTAGATGATTCTCTACTTGTCGACATAATCAGTTGCCTTTTGGACATGTGTGTCCTATTTTGTGGTTTGGTGACTGATGGATCTACCTTATTTGTGTTTATCTAAAATATCCCTATCTTCTACTTCAATGATATGATGACTATCTTATTGCCTAATCACCTCATATGAGATCCTTTTATTGGAAATTTGTTTGTTGCCTTTGTTTCATGTGGTTGTGACTTTCTAATTTTCCTACTAAGATATGCTTCAGTGAGACTAAATTTTGTGTATGATTTTGCGAACTGAATATCTTGCTCTATGTGTTTATATGCAAATGAACACTGAGCCATGCTTTGGCGGTGGGAAATCTATACTTTTTTGCTACTAGTTGTATGTGGTGTTTTGGATATGTGGAAAATCTTTATTTGCAATTTTGGGGTATGTTCACATCTGCATGTGTTGGACATAAACATTGTGCTCTTTTTTCCCCCTTGGGTAACTAATGACTTTTCCGTTCGTGAATACATTGCTCTTTGTTTTCAGACAATTTTATGAACTAGTTGGGAGGAAGCTTGGAATCAGAACATGACAGTAGATGACAAAGAAGAGAATATTGAATTCAAGTGGGGCAAACAAAAAGGAAAAGGTGGAAGAAATAAAGATGTGATATTTTATGAATCTTTCACTTATGATGGTGTGGAGTACAGCCTTTATGATTCAGTATATGTTTACAAGGAAGGTGAAGAAGAGCCTTATATTGGCAAACTCATAAAGATTTGGGAGACCTCTGATAAGACTAGGAAAGTGAAGATTCTTTGGTTTTTCCATCCTTGTGAGATTCTTAATTTTTTGCCAACAAATGAGACACGTGACAATGAATTGTTCTTGGCTTCTGGGGAAGGCTCAGGCCTAACAAATGTCAATCCTTTGGTAATTGCAACTTTCAGTTCTCTCTTAATAACTATAGTTTAGAGAGTCTTGCCTGTTGTGTATAATGTTATATTTATGTTACTGCATTCTACTTAGATCTTTGGTTATGGTTGCAATGTGCTAACTTTTAACTTTCCTTCCCTTCCTTGTTTGTTGATTTTATTGAAATAGTGCCATGAACATCCATTTTTTTTTGGGTTTGGGTTTTAAGGATTGATTGTCTGGTTTTTCTTTCCATTTTTTAACAATAAGTGATTTAAATGACACAACTGAGATGTGTGTGTTTTCTCTTTTACTCGTTGACATGTTGAAGTGAATTGTAAGAGTTGAGTTTCATGATATGTTGTTCTGGTTCAGGGATGACCATTTAAATACTGGGACCTTCTTGATTTTTTGCCCCGGTGAAAAAGAATTCGTTATTTTTTAGGCTTGTCTTTATCCTGTTTCATGCATGCATTGTTTTTTGGGGCGAAATCGTTGTCTTATGTTACTGGAATTGTCTTTATTTTATTTATCTGAAATAGTATTTTATTTTAATGCCCATATTCTTATTTAACAGGGGCTATGCAATATTCTTAGATCTGTCGAGGATTGTATAACTTTAATTGGATTGGCTGTGTATTCATTCATTCTGTGCATTATGCCAGGAAGCTCTTGTTGGTAAATGCAATGTTGTTTGCATTTCCAAGGATAGTAGGAATCTGCAACCATCAGACGAAGCAGTGCAAAAGGCTGAATATGTATTCCATCGAGTATTTGATGTTGGGCACCGTAAAGTATCAGATAAACTTGATGACCAGATTGCTGGACTTGATGGTATTTGATTTTTTTTTTTTTTAATTAATCTGAGAACTATTGATAACAATTATGCATTCAAAATGTTCATAGCTCACTATATTAAGATGGCACTACCCTTACATCTTTGTTTTGGGACTCTTTATTTTTTCGCTTGTAAAATTTTTGGTTGTTTCTCATCCCTTTCATGAAAAGTGACTTAATTACAAGGCATTTTCTATATCATGAAAATGCATGTAGGTCTCCCCCCGTAGCATTGATTTGACCAACATATCATGAAGCATAAGAGATGATCATTTTTTTTGCTACCCATTTAAGTTATTGCAAATATTTTCACAGATTTTATTTCAATGCCGTTTATATATATATATTTTTTTGCTAAGAATATTATTTTATGATTATAATAATACCTATACTTGCAGTATATTAGTTATTAGATATTACATTGTTGAAATTAAATTCTATTATCTTGTATTGTTTAATTTTAATTTTGTTTAAAGACTATTATGCGAATATATTATTTTTAATATTTATTTATTATTTTGTAACACCAGAATTTGTCGTATCTATAAAATTGAGGTCATCACATAATTTGATAAGTTTTAAAAATAGTTATATTAATTATATAAGAGTATTTTGGTCAAAATGTGCTTATGTTGCATATTTTCATTTGAGGGGAGAGAGAGGGATTGTTTGTAATAGAAAGGTATGGCATACTTAGGGAATGATAAAATATTTGAGGGGAGAGAGAGGGATTGTTTGTAATAGAAAGGTATGGCATACTTAGGGAATGATAAAATAATGTACTATACTTTGTCTGGTATACTTACACTTTCTGCTTTAAGAAATTGAATTATATGCAGTTCTGTTAGCAAAAAACTTGCATGATTGTTAAGTGATGGTCTCCGATGTAGTAATCGAACTTTGTGGAATCAATCAAAATTTCTATCAATATATAAATACAATCCTTTCTAGTTTTACTTTATTGTTACATGCTCATGAATCGTGATGCACAGGATTCCGTCTAGTTTTCAACTCAAGTAAAAGTAGTTTTGATTTTAAATTTAAGTAAAAATTGTTAATTCCATTTTGAATCTCATTGTTTTGTTAAGTATTTTGTAGATTCGTAGATGCTAAGTGGGTTTGTTGCCTTGTAAAATTATCTAAATTAATTTTATACTTAACTCCTTTTGTCTGAGTGAGCTGAAACTCTAGAAGCTAGTGAAATGCACACTAAAATATGGGAAAATTAGTGTAATTCTGCCTAGATTCAAATTCAAATTCTCCCTGGATTCAAATTCTGAATATCTTATGAAGTTGTTTTCTTTAATTGTTGCAGTTAAATTTTTACTTAACAAATTAGATAATCTAAAACCAGTTGATCTAGAGGAATTGTGTATAGACAAGAAAGAAGTTAGTGGGAAAGACATGAAAAGAAATGAAGTGGTGGTGCCTCCAAGTCGGGAAAATATTCAACCTACGACTAGAGAGGAAAATGGCAAGCTTGTTGAAACATTAGTTACTAAAAATACAGAGTCTAAGTCTTCATTGGGAGAAAAACCTACCTCTAATGTAGGTTTAGGTGAACCATGTAAATCCAACATGGGATTTTCACCCATGACTGACGATAAGTCCATGCCAATGGTTAAGATGAATGGAGCTGAAGATTGTAATGCCTCTATGGCAAAGCAAAAATCTTCTAATGATAGGCAGTTTGCTTCTGGGGATGGTTTAGAGAGACAATTAGCTACAGGATGTGATAGATCGAAAAAGATCTCTAACGAGAAGACTGCCTTGAGGTCTACGATTGATGGAGGAGGAGGAAAACATGTGACTATTGGGGGCTCTGATAGACAAGATGTAACAGAGGATGGAAATCCTACACATGATACCGATGGATTGGTGGAGGACAAGCATGATGAGAAGACAAAGCTTGGCAATTCTAAAGAAACTTGAATGCAAAGCGAGGTGATGGCATGGGTGGGAATTTTACACATGATACCAATGGATTGATAGAGGACAAGCATGATAAGAAGGTAAAGCTTGGTTATTCTAGAAGAAACTCGAATGCGGAGCGAGGTGATAGCGTGCAATGCAGGAGACTTGTTCTTGATGATGATGACAACAATGTTGAGACTTTAGGTCAGGATATAATCTCATTGAAGGACAAGCACAAACTTCGACAGGAGAAAGATTCTAGTGATGCAGAGGGAGCCCCTTCCAAGAAGTTAAAGCTTCACAATAAGCCAACAAAACTCTCTTATGACAAGTTGCTTAAAGAATCTTCTACAAAATCTCCAAATGGGGAGCAAAATATAGATTCTCGTAAATGTGAAGTTACTCGAAGATCTGATGCTGTAAGTTCTATTGCAAGGGCCCTCACTTTATGTAGTTCCTATTCCTTTACTCTATGATACTACTTCCATACACAATCAATTGTTCAAGATAGGACTGATGGGCTAAGTTCAGCCTATTTGGATGGCTATTAGCTAAACTAGACATTTGAAATGATGATCTTGAACAAAAGGTGTTTACCTAATATTTTGGGCACAAGATGGTCTAGTGAAATTTTTATGTTGGCTAGCTATATCAATTTAGTTCGGCTTGACAGATAGAACATTGGTGAACTTTTATTTGTGGAGGATTTTTTCATCAATCATTTAGTTGATTTAGGATAATTCATTAACATATTATGGTAGAGCTTTATTGCTCCTGATTAGTTTTTAATGTTAAAATGTATTAATTTTGCATGGCATGTTTATGCTAGTCTAATAGTAAAATGTGCTAGTCTGTTGAGCAATTTTAGAAGACCCTTGTCGTTATTCGCTTTGGTTTGATACATTTAGGTCAAGTCAGACCGCTTATGCCACAGCTATCTCATTACTTGAGAGATTATTTATTGATCATAGTTTGAATTAAAATAAAATGTAAGCAAGGTAATAACAAAATAGATCCTAGATAGCCATAAAATAAATGAAGTATGCTAATAGAAGATATTATTAAAAAAGAAGTCATATTTCCTCAAACACTTCTCCTCAAGTTAATGAATAGATGTTGGTCATCCCAAATTGCAGCTTGAGTTCTCAAATTTGACTTTTGGGAGGGCCTATGTGAGTAGATGTGCCATTTGAATGCCTGTGGAGATGTGTTGCAGCTCTATTTTACCTAATTCTACCTTTATCTATGAAGTGTTTGTTTAACTCAGCATGTGTGGTCCTAGTATGGTGTATGGGATTATTAGCTCTTCCTATAGTTGATAAGCTGTCACAATGAATTTAGCAAGGGTCTGAGCCTCCATCTCCAATTCAGCTGGGAGTCTTATACCACATTCCCTCACAAATCTTAAGTGGCAATGTATGATTGTCAGCTTTTGCATTGGTTGTCACGGCTAGTTGAATTTTACTTTTCAAAGTGACAAGCCAAAAACTTGATTGGCTCAATCCTACAAATGGACATGCTTTATTGGAGTGATAAAATAACCCAGAGTATTTCAGGTGTTGAACTCACTAGGAGGTAAAAGATTTTGCTATTTCAATTACTTTAAATCAGAAAAAGAACAAAAATTAATAGAAAATATTCGCATTAATAATTAAGAGAACATAACACATAAGAAAGAACACTCATGACAATATAACTATGAAGGTTTTCAAATCACTAGAAGTGTTAGGTTTTTGATTCACCTTTTAAGTTACCAGTTTCTAGCTTTTGATTTGATTTTTTGATCGATTATAGCGACAACTCCCCCCCCCCAAAAGAAACTCTCTCCCTCTCCTTGCCCCTCTCTCTTGCCTTTAGCAAGCCTTGAAGGCGCACATGCTGTTACTTCCTCTCTTGCAGACGATTCTCTCTCTCCTTATGTGTTGAAGATCTGTTTTTGAAGCACAATGAACTTCCTCTAATGAGCAGCCAAGTTTTGTAACCACTCTAGTGGACCTCTCAACTAGGCTCTATGTGATTATTTGAGCCCATAGAGTGATTTATGTAGTTTGCATGGCTTGCTAGAATTACTTGGATTTCCCAATCTTGACGGGACCTCCATAACACTTCTAAGTACCCATTCAAAAACGCATTCTTGATGTCTAATTTGTGCAATGGTCAATCTCAATTGGTTGTGAATAACAAGATTTTTTATGGTATTAAATTTTGCAATTGCAGTAAAGGCTTATTACTTATATATGCTGTAGGTGTGAGTAAATTTGCGGTTTATCTACTATTGTTAGCTTTTTAGTTGCTCTGATGGTGATTGTCCCCTTGGACTTCATAGTAGATTTCTATTTGTAGTAAATAAAGAGACTTAACTTGGAAAAATGTTTTTGACCTAGTACCATGAGAAGTGTTGTGGAAAGCACTTGAAATGTGTTCATGCTGCATATATTTGAACTTTAAAGGACATATTTGAGTAAGAACAAATGTGAGAGAACATGTGGAGGTGGGATAAAGGGCTTTATTTATAACCTGTGTTAGGGATCGTCCTTGATTCTTTACATGTTTGATATGGTTTTAGATGTTTTGATCAAGCACGTAAAGGAGGAAATCCCTAAAATTGTATGCCTTTGCGGATGATATAGTTTTAATCAGGAGTCAAGAAAAGAGGTTAATTCTAAACTTGAGTTATGGATATGGATGCTGGAACCGAAGTTGTCACCTGAGTAAGAGCAATAGGGAATGTATGTATGGCAATTTTAACAAGATGAAAGTTAGAAATGATTTGGAGGTAAAAGTTGGAGAATAGATCATATTACAGGGTCAAAGGTGAAGTATCTATGATTATTTTATAAAAAGACATTGAAATTGATGGAGATGTCATGCAAATGATGCAAGATGGGTAGTTAAAATGGAGAAAGGCATTAGAAGTCATTAGAAGTTTTACTAAGCTTCTATAAGATCAGTGACCATTGCCCTTTCGCCTTTAAGGAGAGCTGAATGGCGTTGTGCAATACATTATCGACATCATTCAATCCTATTGGTGCGCTTGGAAGCTTTCTGGAATTGTTTTTCAGCTGATAACCCTGCAACAAAGTCTTGCAAACTTGGTGATAATCTATTATAGGAAATAAAACTCCTAATGGGATGTAAAGTACAATGTGATACCCACTTACTTAAGATGATTGGCTTACTAAACTCAAAACTTAGGTTAGAGGACGATACTTGACAATCCTTAGGATACTTGATGTGTTCTTCCATGATTGGTGGTGTTTCTTTTGATAATGTTTTAGACTACCTTTGCCATGTTTGGAATAAACTCTTAGTTCATTAGTGTTAGGTAAATTCATTCCATTGCATCTTGTACTGCCATTTCCTTATGATTAATGATTGTTCGTCTTTAGGTGCATTACAACATTTTTGGGCCTTCCATAATAGTTTAAGGATATTTCTGAATTTGTTTATGCATTTTTGATATTGGTGGAGCAATTTTAATAATATTATAGAAGACTTCAAGCCTTCTTTTGTTTAGATTTTTTTACAAAAGCCATGTCAAGCTAAGTTGGAGCAATTTTAATAATATTATAGAAGACAAGGATGACTCAAATGCCACGTAAGATAACATATAAATGAGTTACATGTGACAAGGATAATAATCTAAAAAATGAAAAGATGAGGGATTGGGTCATCAGTGAGTTAAAAGTTCAGGGATTGAGTCACAACAAGTCATAGTTGAGGGACTGAGTTATAAATGAATTAATAAAAGTTGAAAATAAACTATTAAACTACATAGTTGTTTGGCCATATCTTATAGGCCTTAAAGTCCCACTTCCGATATGATTGATAGTAAATTTGAGTTCTACTTCATCGCTCACCCCTTCTCCCTATTCCCTTTGCTCTTTCCTGTTTCTTTCCTTTCTATCTCCTCTCTTCTTTCCTTCTACCTATTTTTACTTAACAGAATGCCCTTTCTTGGAACATAAAGCATTATATGTTAAGGCTATTGAAGGTCGCTATGGCCACTTAAGCAGTATGGAGTGATCAAGATGGGTGGGATTGCTAGCTGGTGGTTGTACAATGTTCTTACATAGAATGTGTGGCTAGTGTTGATGGTGAGGTCTGATTTTCAACAACTTGAGTGTTGCGGACCTAAACCAAATTATTGTGAGATCAGTTTAGATTATGGCACCATGTAAAATTTTAAGGTAAATAGCCAAAGATTGTTGTAGTAATCTTGTCTTACTCTATGCACAATTAAAAGTAGATAAAACTAATAAAGGAAACAATGCATTACTTTGTGATCCTTGAAATGTTGGAGAGAGTATTAAAGCAACATAACTATCTACAACAAGAACAAGAAGTCTTATTATGTGGGGTTAGCTACATGAATCGAATGACATCATTGTGCTCTCTCAATAACCAAGTCTTTGGATAGCTTGTTAACCAAAAGGTCAGTGTTTTCCTCGGTCTTCCTTTGCCTCTTTACAAGGGACTCTAAACTGTTTGATCCACCTTCCTTATCAGCGCCTCTAATGGCCTTTTTTGCACATGCCCAAACCATTTCAAACGATATTCAACCATTTTCTCTTTGATAGGTGTCACACTTACTCTTGTTTTAATATTTTCATTTTGAATCTTATCTTTTCTTATATGATCACACATCCATCTCAACATTCTTATTTTTGTTACCCTAACTTTATGCTCTTTTTTTCCATTAGAGCCCAACATTCACTACCACACAGCACAACTGGTCTTATCGTAATCCAATAGAATTTTCTTTTAAGCTTACAAGGTATTTTTTTTATCACAAATAACTCTGGTAGCCTTTCTTTACTTTGACCACCCATGTTGTATTGAAATATCTCCATTAATTTCACTATCGTCATGTATAATTGGTCTCAGATATTTGAACTTTGACACTTGAAGAATGATTTAATCTCCCATCTTAACCTCGAAATCACCAATGACTTGCTTTCTCCCAAAGTTGTAGTGTATATATTTTGTTTTGCTCCTGCTCAAGTGAAAACCTTTTGGCTTCAATGTCCTTCTCCATAATTTTAATCTAGAGTTAATCTCTTGAAAAGCATGCACTTATGGATTTTTTCTTAGGTAAGCTCAATTAGGACGTCTAGAATAAGATCAAACAAGTAATGACTTAAGATTCTTAGTGGAGGCCAATTTTGATAGGAAAGTTCTCTGTGTCACCTTTAAGTATTCTTACACTAATAGTTACCCTCTTATACATATCTAATATGGTTTTGATATATGTAACCCTGCAAACCTTTCTTTTCCAAAATTTTTCAAAATACTTCTCTTGGCATATGATTATAAGTTTTTTCCAAGTCAATAAAAACCATATATAAATCTTTTTACTCCTACACCTTTTTATTAATCTCTTAGTAAATAAATCACTTCTGTTGTGGATCTCTAACATAAATTCAAATTGGTTTTTTAGAAATGGAAGTCTCTAATTTTAACCTATGTTCAATCATTTTTTCTCACAACTTCATTGTATATCTCCTTTATTCTTGTAAGAATTAAAGTGTTTTAACTCCATTCATCTGGAGTTGGAGAGAGTAAAAGATTTATATGAAACGGAGGTTACATCTTACTTTGTTTCGAAATAAATCTTGTCATCTTACACATTTGTAAACTTCAATAGAACATTGTCATGTCTAACGGCTTTACCATTGTCTATTTTTTTAAGAGCTGCCTTAATCTCCCCAATGCAAATCCTGTAATAAAAAGCTTATATCTTGAGAGCGTAAAAGATTGATATGAAACAGAGGTTACATCTTACTTTGTTTTGAAATAAATCTTGTCATCTTGTTTTACTAGAAAGATGAGCTTGGTGCTTCTTATATTGAATAGTGATGTAATATGTTTAGTGGATGTAGATATACTGGTTTCTATCTATGCTTCTACGTGTCTTGTTGGATTCACTACAAATAATCACTTATGCACTTTACGAGACAAAACTCCTCTCATATATTTATCTTATACATGTAAATTCATTTAAAATAAGCTGATCCAAACAGGCACTACAGATCTTACTGCATTACTATTTTAAGTTGTCAGTTTTGTTGGGATGATTTTCTTGGCTTTGATGCCTGTATTGTTTTTATGCACTTTCATTCAACAAGTTTAGAGTCCTTATACTTCATTATTTTTCATGTGTTAGCAGGATACAAACAAGCGGTTGAAGTTTAAGGGGTTTGTAAGTATTATCTTGCTGCTATTCTCTTGTAACAGTTTTAGATACTATTTTATTTGCTTGTGTGATGCTATTAGTTTTTCTTGCAGTCTTAGAATCTTGATTGCTTTTTCATTGAGATTGAGTGAAAACTAGAGCTGAGATTGTGGTTTGGTTTGGCCCTCAATGAGTTGTAAAAAAAGTGGATCGAGCTAGGCCAACCCTCTTTTTGGTGATCTGGGATTTCATTAACCCAAGCTCTCATGGGTGGCTTGGTAGGCACATAACACACCATAATTTTTTCAAAACAAATTTTATAAATTTAGGAGTTGAGATTTAAATTGGATAATATACTTATGCTTTATGATCCTTAAACATTAAATATAGAATACCCTTCATGATTTAAATTTAAGCATTATTCCATTATTCAAACATAAAATATGAATTTTCACCCAAAAAAACAAAATATGAATGACTTTCATGGTTCAAATTTAGAAATCAATGATCAAGTCAAAAATGAAATTATCCTTCTAATTGAAACAATTTGATAATTTCTTTCATATTCCCAAGGAACAAAAAACCGGACCGGGTATTAAACCGGTCGAGACAGTGGGTCGAACCGAGGTCGAACCGGGGTCAGACCGGTCATATTAAAATAATATAATTTAATTCACAATATTAAAATAAAACAAAATTTATAAATAATAATCACTAAAAAAAATATAAGAAACTACAAAAGTAGTTTAAATATTTAGTAGTACCAAGCAAACACGTTTTTAATTCTCCACATTAATTCAAACTATCCTTCTTGTAGGTTCTAAAATAGCTTTCAGATTTACTTCCATATTAAAACTTCCAGACTTTCAATTTTGTTAGCACTCAACCTCCTACAAATGCATCCATTCTCCAATAGCCTTATAATCTCCTTATACAAACTTTAATCTATGCCAACATATCCTCTTATCATTTAAAATTCCTATCCATTGGTTGGTAACCTCAAGTACATTTCAACAATAAATTTAAATAAACTCCTCTACCTTTTATAACCTGGAAATTATTCCCAAATTTAAAACTTCAATTCAAGCCTATCCTTTAAACTTAAAATCGCATATAACTTAAAACTTTAAATTATCTAAGACCCCCCTTTCAATTCATCAACTCCAAGCTTCTCCTATCCCTTCAAGAATGTAGATCTAATCAATTAATTTAATCGTTCAACATTCAAGACCCCCAAGTTAAACTCAATATAATATATTAGTTCAGTTCTTCCCTCTTATCTCCATGAATTCGAGTCCCATGAACCAAACATATATATTCAAATATATATCTATGCATATATAAAACCCGAATGCTCCAAATGCTCATATACAACAAATATAGAAATTTTCCAGATTCAAAATACATTTTTAGAACCAGCCTCACTAATCACAGAAGGCAAAATAAGCACCATTCAAGCTTATATATTTATTTACGTATATCCTGTTTCTAAAACCAACCAACCCAACACCAATGCAATAGAAAGCCAAAATTACAGTTCCCAACTTTGGTTACTCTTGGCTAGCATCAGTATACCGCACTAAGAAAAATAAACAACATGCAATCCAACAAGCTCACTCCATAAACACAACCCCTAGTCATCCTAAACCAGCGACTTATTCCCTTGTTTGGCTAGCAACGAAACAGAGCATAGAATTTGAAACTCAAACTTGCAGAAATTTCAACATCTGTTCGGCCAACCCAAAACAGAAGTATCTAACATCATGCAATGACTGCAATTTTGAAGCTTAGACTTGCGGCGACTTGTGCTGACTTGCGATGCCATTTTGGAGCTCAGACCCTCGGACTTGCGAGCTCAAACGGTTTAGGGAGACCGGAGATTAGACTTGCGATGAGGTTGAGGGAGACCGGAGATCAGACTTGCGATGACTGTGATGCTGGAGCTCTACCGAACAAGGAGCTCTGCCGTAGACCGTCAGTGATGCTAGGGAGCAGGGATTTTGGAGGAGGCGATTTTGGTTTTTGGGAGGGAGGCGAGCTGCTGTGCGAGCCAGAGAAATGAGAAATCAGATTCAGGGGAGGGAAATGGGGGGAATTCGACGGGAAAGGAAATTAGGAAAAAAAGAAGGAATTTTTTTTTAATTGAAACGATGTTGTTTTGGGGTTTTGGCAGATAAAAAAAACAGGGAACCGAGTAACCCAGTGAACCAGGATTACCCTGTTCACTACCAGTTATTACCGGTTCAACCGGTTTTTTACCGGTTTGATTGGCCCCCGGTCTAGCTACTGAACCGGACCGGACTGCAGACCGGTTCACCGGTTTTCCAGTCGAACCGGCCGGTCCGGTCCGGTTTTTTTCCCTTGGCATATTCCTCATCAACAACAATATTTGAGGTGTGCTTAGACAAGAATATCAACTTTTGATGTTGAATTTTCACCATCAGCTCCGGCTAAAATAGATGATGAAACAAAGTCTTCTCTTTTAGTTGAGAGAGAGAATTGTGGGTTAAGCAGGCCAGTCCATCCAATTCGCAGGTTAACTGCCCAAGGCTATTGGTCCACTGTCAAATGGGTGGCATTTTTTTAACCTGCCATCCTTTTTGGTGGGTTAGGTGGGCTGATTCAAAAGTTTGGACTCATTTTCAGCTCCATGAAAAAAACTGACTAATGTATGAATGTTCTATGTATCAATTGTAGAGTTGGGAAGATCGTTTGAAATCTGCACATGAACAAGGCAGACTTGTGCTACTTCAAAATTTGGATCCATCTTTAACCTCCAGGGAGGTAGAGGTAATACTTATTCCTTGGAACCATCTGGGTTGTTAATAAAATATAGTTGTCGTACATCATGTGAAAATTATTCGTTGATAAATGTTTAAAAATTGAAAGTTTTTCTTCAAAATATCTTTATTTATGGGGGAGAGAGTATAAGAAAGAGAATAAGAAAATTATTATAGTAAAGAGAATTCTAAAAGAGAGAGAATGTGTGATAGAGAGAGATTATATTAAAAATTTAAGAGAACTTGCAAATGTTGCTTATAAAAAGGGAAGGAAGGAGTATAACTTTTGGGAAGTATGTTGCTTGTTCTTAATATGCTTGGACCTTCATATTCTATATCAGGATTTAGTTGTGCATGCATTCCAAGAAAATTGCACCGCAAGGATGATCCAGGCAACTGCGTTTTCTAGCCCCCATTCTGGTGAGACTACGTTTTCATAGAAGTTTTTCAGATGAATGTGTCAAATATTCTCCTTCTGAGGTCACAAGTTTTAGCAGTGTTACACTGTAGCAATGCTTTATCAGCATCCCTTTGTACAGATGATGATGTGTCGAATATGATGTAGGTCAAGCTTTTGTTATATTTGGAAGAAGGGAAGCAGCGGAAGATGCCATAAGAAAATTAAATCAGAGTTGTTTATTGATGTCCAATGGACGGTATGTACACACTTTGATTATTGGAGAACCATATTGTAACATGATGACTACAATCTCTTTATATACCTTCTAAATAACTTGTATTGGGTGTATACATGTCATCTTGATTCTGTTATAATTCTTGCTTCCGTTATTTTTGAATATTGAGATGAGGTAGTATATAAAAGTAGATTTGGATGAATATAAGTGTAGTTTGTGTTTAGCAGGCAAAGTTTATAGGGCTGTCTTGCCATCTGCTCATTTGAGAGGGCAAATCTACTTTTTAAACACTGATATGATAATTGATGGTGAAAAGAATCATGGACGCTGCCTTCTTTTGTTTGTTCATGAATCTATAGAAAATTGAGCTGGGAGAAATACTGATTTGTGCAAAGATCATACATGGAATTTAAATTTTAAGCATTAGATTTCGATTCATTATTTGCTTTGCTTTTGGAATAAATTGGATAGCTATGGTGTGTTTTCATGTCATCCATTTTTGTTTGGAATCTGTTGCGGGCCACAAGGTTCAATGCGTGGTATATGAAATTGACTTCTAGAGTTAATATACTACTATACTTCTCTAGTCCTTAATATAGGACCTAATTGTTAAGTTAATTTTAATCATAAATATAAGATCTATTTCTCATATTTATCATTTTTTCCTAAATTACCCTGTGGATACTTCCTCGACCATAATCAAGTAAGTGAGGGAGAAAAGAAGGATATTAAGAAAGATGATTATGGTATTTTAGGAAAAACATGTCATATTTTTATAATTAACTAACTTACCTAACTTCCTTAATTTAATCAAATTAGTTAAATATGTTTTATATTAAGGACCGAAGGAGTACTATTTTTGAGGCTTAAGGGCTTTGAGGCTGTTGTAGTTGTTCAAGATTCAGGTTTATTGTCATAGTTATATTAGTTAACTTGTTAGTCTCCCCTGTGTATGTAAACCTTGGTATCTGATGAATAATACATAGTTTTCCAAATTCATTCGTGGGATCAAGGTGATTCTGATCTCTCTTTCAAAATTACAAGCAAATTGTCAGAAATGATTAACACGCAACTGAAGTTTAATCCTTGGGGTTTTTCAAACTCTATTTTTCTGCAACTAGGCGAAGGGAACTTTGTGATTTGGAAATAGTTGGCACTCATAACAAAAGTGTACAAATTGCAACAATTTATCTTTGGACAAGCATGCAGTGCCTGAGAGATTTGCATCATAAGATGAGGTTGTGGGAAACTTCACAAAGTGATTCCTCAATCGGGAGTAGCAGGACTAGTTGCTCTGTAGATTGTGGGATATGAATATACCCATCAAATTTGGTTCATCTTAAACCTTTCTTCATGCGGCAAGCTAGGACCAAAGTTGAACAGTTTGAGAACCCACTTAAGAATGTCAAGAAAAATGAGATGAGCATCATCAATTATCACCTCAAAGTAAAGAAGTAAGTTGATGCATTGGCATCAATCGGAGAATCAATGACAATAAACACTCGCATAGACGCTCTCTTTGAAGGATTGCCTCTAGTTTTTGATGACCTCATCACAATGGTGTCCTCTTAACTTGATCCATATTTGGTGTGACAACCCTCAGGAGTTTGGAGAAAACTTCAACGAATACAAACAAAAGTCAAGACTAACATTGGCCTAACAAAGGGAAGTAGGCCATTCTGAGCGCAGTTGGCTACAGCTAAGGAGATATTGGTCGCAAACAATATTAAGCAACAACTAACATTGACCTAACTTCGGAAGCCCATATCTTGAGCTATGAACCCCTAAATTGGGCGATTCTAAAGCCTACAAGCAATATTTGATGCCCTATGTGTGAAGGCACCAAATACAAACCCCAAGATCTATCCCTAATCTATTTTGGACACCAAAACAACAAATCCAAGGGAAACGACTGGTTAACGATGAGTTTGAGTTCAAATCTCCAAACACAAGGCTGAACTCCAAAACAACCAAAATTTTGTTAAGTCCCTAATGTGATCCTACAACTAGTCAATACAGGTTGTATATTTCAGAGACGGTGTTGGTCCTCACTAACACTCAAATTTGTGGGGGCATTGGGTAGTGAGGCAGTTGTAGCAGTTAAGAGGTTTAAGTTGTTCTTGTAGTAGTTATATTAATCTTTTAGAATCTTGTGTATACAAACTCTAGCATGCGATGAATAATACACACAATCCCCCATATTCATTCAGACGCATTGATTTTCTAAATACTGAGATTCCTTTATTTGGTTGCTTGGCAGTCCCCTCGTTGGGTCCATTGGAAATCCTTGCTTCCCACCAAGGAAGCGAAAATTTTGTGGCCACATTGTTATTGATCAACTTCGGATGCAAATGCAACGTGAGATGGTATACTTCTTATGCGTCTTGTTCACATTCTTGGATGAATCTTAGAAAGTGGTTTCCCCCACAGAGGTATTCCATTCTTATTTGCTTGCTTTTCTTTTGCTTTTGTTTGCACAGAAAGATGCTCTCTCTACTTCACATTGTTCCAAGTCCAATAATGTTGAATATGATATGGCGTTGGATTGGTGCCTACTGCAAGAAAGAACTGATTATGCATGGAGAAAACTGTTTCAGGTATGTACGATTCAAGTCTTCAGGTGAAAATTATTTTAACTCACATTGTTCCTTGAATTTATTTATTTAAAAATTTCTGCAGCGACAAGGTGAGGAGCTGAAAATAGTCAAGGCAAAGCTGAAGACAAAATGACCTTGCGCTTAATTTCTGGCCAAATACTCCCGGGTGAAACAGGTATTTCCTTCATTGCATCCTTCAAGTCTATAATTTAGCCGTGGAGGTTTCTTTCGTTGTAGTTTGTCTTAGTGGATATAGAAAGCTCACTATCGGGGCAATCTATTGTTTTTTGGGTTTTATTCTTTTCATTTACCTAATAATTAGTATTATTACTGCTATTGATAATTTATTAGATTCACACCTTTTGCATGTTTCGGTAACATCTTGTATGATTTGGTTTCTTTTCACTCCTGAGTGTAGGTTGTCAGTTGGACCATCCTCTGTAATCTTGTATCTAAAACCCAAAACCCTAATAAGTGGATCTTGTGACTGGTTCTATGCTTACAGTTATTTCTGTGGATGGAAGAGTAATGCACCTATATTTGTCTGTTTGGAATTTGTTTGGGAGAGTAATAACCATTCAATTTAGAACCTTTATCAATTTTTTGGGGCAGAATATATCTGGCGTTGAGAACCTACATTCCAGTGTTGGTAGGTTTCTAGTAGCTCTTGGATTTATATGTACTCTCCAATCATTCCTTTGCAGGAGTAAAGGATTTTGGCAGCTCCTACGCATGGTTTTACCACTTTCCAGATAATTGTGTTTTTGGTAGACAATCACCTGAAGTAGGTCACCACGGTGTCCATTTAGGCTTCCGATGAACTAGGCAATTTCCTTTTACTTTCGTTCTTTTTAATGCAACCGCTGCAACTACTACTGTGTACTGGCTCTGTAATGTGTTTCTTCCAGAACGACTCACTTGCAAGTACAAACTGGTTCAATATGTATAACGCCGCTGTTCAGACAATAGATGATTTCCAATACGAAACCAAACACGAATGAAAGAAAGATGAGGGAAATGCTATATTCTTAGTTTTTTACGATGTGAAGGAGTTCGGCACTCTAGTGATGAGATCCCTAGTGGTTGAACACACTCTAGAAACAAGTAGAAAAGGGACTGTTTATCTTCAATAGTTTAGGGATACATCCTTGGTGGTTGAGCACTTTGTAGATATAAAGAAGGGATTGCCAATAGCCTTATAGCTCAATGGCAAGAATAGTCTACTTCTAAGTAAGTAAAAGCTCACGAGTTTGATCCCGCTGTTAACTTTATGCTGTTAGTATTATTTCAAAAATGTTAAACCCACTCTTTGTCTTCGTATTTTTAACAAGTTTTGATTTGGGTCTTGATATTTTTCTTCCATTGTTTTTCTACCTTGTGCTTTAAAAAACATTAGTGTTTGTAGCGTCATAAAGATTTTGATTAAAGCTTAATGGTGATAACTTCCTTGATGTGGTGTTAATAGGGATAAATGGGCTAATTAAACTTTTGATTTAAGAATGATGTGGCTCACATGTGGAAACCAAAATTAAAACTTGTTTAAAATATAGAGATTTGGAGTGGGTTAAACATGTATGCTCTATATTACTATTATGTGAACAGTAGTGGCTTAATTTAGTGTTTGGGCTCAGCGTGTTAGGCTCTGTGCTAAAGTCCCGTCTGAAAAGTAGGAGAGAGCAAAGAGCAAACCACCACCCATGATCTAAGAGTCTGCGTATTGATTTTAACTAGCATTGATTCCCCGTGTCGCACGGTATGAATTTACTGTAATATCCGTCACTCTAAACAATAGTAGTGTAATTACCACAGAATCTTATCCCTTTTGTACCTTTTTATAATAAAAGTCATGCATGGATTATATGAAGCCTGTCATTGAAATAAGTTAAAGAAAGAAAAGAAAGATTATATTGCAGAGAAGAAAAAGAGGATATATTTATATATAGAAATAAAAGAAAGAGTTTATCTCAAAACATTTGCTCCCCATACATTACCCAGGGTAAATATAATTTCATAACGGCATAATTGAAAAGAAATTTTATTTATTGGTCAGAACTTAATATCTCTCACAGGAAGGAAGATGATAATATTATGTAAATTAGAACTTCATATAAATCATAGCAATAATAAGAATATTAAGTAAAATAATTGTAAAATTATAATGTTCAAAATTACACATTGCTTTCTTAGAATTTAAGATCATATGGTCCTTTTTCTTTTTGAGTGGAGATCCAAAATATTCCATTAAAGGCATATCTATTTCTCATTTGGATTGTCTTGGGAAAAATCCAAAAAAACTTGCATCTTCAAGTCACATAAATTAAGTAGTTTTGTGTAGATGGACTGCATCTTCACCATTAACACATCAAGAGAATTAACTTGTCAAGAGCAAAGATAGGGTTTAAAGACATGGAACACTCAGCAATCAGTACAAGATGGATCGCATTGACTCCTCCTACGTTCACTTCAAGATAATCAATAATCCTACGTTCACTTCAAGATAATCAATAATCCTAGCTTACTGCAATCTCCGTCGCTCCATGATATCACCTTAACATCAATACAATCCACGTACAAATAATGGGATTGCAATTACCATGATAAAACTAAATGTCAACTTGTTATGCGTCCTTTCATAAAATCAAGCTTTATCAACAAAATCTCTACTAATAAATAGTAATTACAAAAACATTTTAATTAGTTTGAAAACAAAAATTCTATTGCACCACATTTTGCTAGCAAGGCATGCCCTATGCGAGGCAGGTGAATTATATGCTTGCAATACACTAAAACAAAGACATTGTTCTAATTTTAAATATCACAGTAAAATACAATAATCATAACTACCAAATCTGATCTAATTGGTATATTATTTTAAGATATGTATTATATCTCATGAAGCTTCTTTCCTTCTATTTTATAAACCTAGAATATTATCCACAATTAGTGCCTTCATCAGTCTGTTGTGACTTTGCTTTCTCTGTCCAATGTTCTTCTTGTTGCTTTGCTTCCATATGAATATAAATTCCTTTACTGTATTACTCTCCACGTGCTTCCATCTTTAACTTACTGTATAATAACTCCATTGCACTTCGCTCCAAGCACGAATTCAAATCTCAAGTAAAGCATCTTCAGGATGAGTGCAATATTCATTTACTTCTAGGGTGCAAGTCATCAAACCTCAAGGATGGAACCAAGTTATCCTTATCAATACAGAGTCAATGTTACCCAAGTGAGTTGACATTTGAAGGATTCATCTTACAAATAAAGAAAGAAAAGAATGTTAACTACTGAGATTCAAGCATGAAAGTGAGAAAAAAAAATTCTAAGAAAGAACATTTGAATATGACTATAGTTCTAATTCATTTGAAGCAAACAGCTTTGTCATGTTGTGGTAATATTGGTGTCAAAAAAAATAAAATATATTTTTTTATTAAATCACCTTAAGACAGCAAAGATAAAAGACACTTGTTTATGGGCTATAGAATCATCTAAGCCATAAAAAAAGCTGAATACAATAATCATTATTCATTAGGAAATGCTAAAACTAAATTATAGTAAGCAAAATACAAAACAAAGATCTTGTCCTATAGAAATGCATTGAAATTTGGTATGCCATTACCACAATAGAACCAACCTGCTAGCACATACATACTGGTATTGCACCTATTAAACCTAAACACCAGAGCAAAGCCCATTTATATTTTCACAGTATCAAATCTCATGCCTAGATGATGTACAAAGTCCCAAACAAAACAAAAAAGTCCTTTAACATCAAAGTTAAATATAGAATTATAGGCTTACTTACACATTGCTGTCGCAAGGATCAATCTATCCCAATCATTTGGTTACTCCAAGTTAAAATTAAGAGAAGCTGCTCCACCCACTGAGTGCCCTTTATAAATTTAGGTTGCCCTCTCTACTAAAGTCTTGCTGTTAATTAAAATAGAAAGCATAGTCAGCAATATTTTCTTGACAATTTAAAATATTACAGCAACAATTGGTCATTCAGAAAGACAGAGTCCATAGCATAAACACCATATCCATATGCAGCAATGCTTTTGGCTACACTAGAAATTTTTAGGACAGTATTTGTTAATTAAAGAAAGCACAAATTACTACTCTAGGTAATCTTAATGAAAATGGGACATTTTACCTCATTCTTAAATGGCATTATGACAAACCTTCAAAGAAGTAGGAACAACTACTGCCATACTCATGGCAGACCACACAAAGCTACCGTGATTGGAACTCCATATTCTAGCATCCATCTGTTGCAAAAAATTTCCAAACCCCTCAAACTCCATTCGTAGCACTAAACAGAAAAATTGAAAGCCTTTAACTGTTAAACTTATGAGTCAGGGCATGATTGCATTTTTGTCCAGATGCAAAAGATGTGATTTCGTAAGCATATCATTGTAAGTATGAAACTAAACACTTTACTTTTGCACGTTTTCTTCTACTAAGCCAAACATATAGGATAAAAAATGGTCCCCCCCCCAACAATTTTTTTAAAAATACAAATTCATAAAAGCAACCAAAACATGGATGATGAAAGAAAAAAAGGAAAGGAATAAGAGGGAAAAGAGCAAAGCGTCGCCTCTGGCACACCAACTTCAAGGCATAGTGGTGGAGCAAATGGTGTTTTGGCTTGAGCGTTGCAATGTCAGAAGGGCCCTTGATTTCTTATTGGGTTAAGATACAAATGTATTTGTGGGGTATATGCAAACTTAAAACTATAAGCTTTCTTGAGTACAAATATATATATATATATATATATATTTATATATGAAGGCCTTAAAATGGTGTAAAAATATCATTCATTAAGTTGATCAATGTTGACTGTATCAATCAAAGAAAGTGGTATAAAAATACACATAAAATTGTCAAAAAGAGGCATAAATGCTATGGTTGTTAAGTCAACTAATATTAATCATTTAGCAAGTTTGTTTGCCACTTTGGGGTTTTTCACATGATGCAATGGTTGCACAATTCACTATTTTCGTTTGGTTTCTTCGTAATTAATGGATATCAACAATAGTTTACCAATATTTAGGGCAATGGCTTGATTTGGTTTAGTTTTGAAAATTTAGACAACAGTTTAGCATTTTGTTTTATTAATATTAACCGCTTGAAGTATGAATTTTATCAAAGTAGTTGTTTTTAGAAAAAAATCACAAAAAAAGACTGCCAAAATTAAAAAATTATAGACAAGGACCTATTCATAAAAATTGTTGTCAAAACTTATACTATTATTGTCAAAACCCAAAGTAATGTTGTAATGGGTCTCTATTTGTAATTTTTCTATTTGAGCGGTTTTTTTTACGATTTTCTTTTGTTTGTACCTTTATCCATATCAAAATATTTTTAAAAAATTAAATAGGCTTAAAAGCCCCCAAGCCACTACTATGGGGGCTGAGCTTTGTAAAATGGGAGCATTACAATGACATTCTAAAGAAAAAAATAATTACTAAAAAATCTCAATAATAACCTAAGCAATCTGTATTGACAAGTTTCAAAATAGAAAATAGGGATAATTAATCCACAGCTCCTTATAATTTCAACTAATTTTGAATTAGGTCCTTATAGTTTTTTTTCTTTTTATCAGGTCTTTATACTTTCACTTGTTTTTAATTAGGTCCTTGTATTTATTTTTCTTTTTATCAAGTCCTTATAAGTTCACCTTATTTTTAATTAAGTCCCTGAATTTTTTATTCTTTATTTTATAAATTCTAATAGTACTATTATATAAACATAAAATAGTATATATTATTTAATATTAGTTTATAAACAATAATATTCTAAAGATATTGAATTATTATAATGATTTTAATTTTTCAGCAAAAAAATTAATTGTTCTAAAAAAAATTTCCTGAATTAATAACTTTTTTATTACATAATTATTAATTTAATTTTAATTATTAATATTTTATATTTCAGTATTACTCTATTTAATTAAGCTTATATTTAATTAATAAATAAAAATTAAAACCACATGGACCTGATTAAAAATTTAGTGAAATTATAATGACTTAATTAAAAGAAAAATAAATATAAGGACCTAATTAAAAAAAGATAAAAATATAAGGACCTGATAAAAAGAAAAAAAACTATAGGGACCTAATTCAAAATTCATTGAAAATATAAGGACTTACGGATTAATTAACCCTAGAAAATAACTACTTCTAAGACTTATTTTGTTTTTTTTTTTGTTTTTGAAACCTCATTGTAATTCTCCCTTGTGAAATGGCTACTTTCTTGAAAGTGCCTATTTATGCCGATGACCTGTGAAGGGATAGCCTTTTAAGGTTGGGTCGACCGTTTTCCCAATACTCATGAAAGCAGTATCTAGATTTAAACATACATAAAATAAGGAAACCAAATTGAACTCGAAAGCTAGTGAAGAAATATCCAACCATTTTGCCGCAATTCAGAGTAGAGAGATTTGGTTTCAATCATTTTGATTAAAAATATAGTATAGGTTCAAGGCAAATCTTCAAAACAAGATTCGAATAGATTTACAAAGGAAGAGTGTTGTCGATTAAATCTGGACATCTTCATGATCGCCAATCAAATGATGGAATCCCGAGGGAGGGCGAAGATAATGAAGGGAGGGCGTTGTTGGGATTACGATGGATGGCTGAGATTGGCAGAGGAAGGACATTATTGGAGAAGGTTGTTGATGAAATCTATAAGGAGTATGTCGCCGAAGAAGAAGGTTGCTGAGGGAGAGGAAGGGTGATGGAGAATGAGTAGTGATGAGATGTGTCATTAGGCAAATTTTAGAAGGGTATTTCTGTCAGTAAATTTTTTATTCTCATATTAAAATTGCAATACCGGAAGAGGTGGTATTAGTGAATTTCATAAGTGTGGCATTGAACAATCCCAAGTATTTACAAGTACTTTATACTAGGTGTATTAAGTTGAGTTATTTCCTAGTCTAATCTCAATCCTAACCCCCCATTCCCAGGCACCAAATAAGGTCAAAGATTTCCCATAATATCCTAAAGATTGGAGAAGGGGGTGGGGGTAGGGGAAGAAGGTCTGGTTCTTTTTCTTTTGGCTTCTAAAATAAAAAAAATAAAATTAAGTTTACAATTAGAATCAGTGGTCTTATGGTTTTTTTTTATTTTATGGCTGATTATAAGATAAATTAATGAAAGCATTCTCTTCTAATATTATTCCATACTAAACCAATTTTTAAAACTCGAACCGAACCAGACGGTCGGCCGGAGAATTTACCAGCTCATTTTTCCTGTTTGAACTGTTTTAGGCTTTGGACCAGATTGAGTCGTATTTAAGTGGTGTTTTCAGCTGGAAGCCGGGGTTCGATTGCTAAGCGGATCAAGTTTTAAAGAACCAGCCAGTTAGAGTTGGAGTGAGCGAACGACACTGTTGGTTGTTATTTCCTCTGAGAAGATGGAAAAATAAGACGGGAGGTGAAGAAGAGAAGAGGAAGAAAAAGAAAGAAAACTGAAAGAAAAAATGAAAGAAGCAATGAATAAGAAAGAAAGGAACAAAAAAAGAACGAAAGACACAGATAAAGGAGTAGCAACCTGATAAATACCGGAAAGAATATTCGAACCTAAACACCAAAATGAGTAGTTTGAAATTGTTGAAGTGAAATAGAGTTGATGAAAGCAATATATTACATGAGGTTTATAATTTTATCCAACAGTCAAGTGAGAGAGTTGTCTTGAGATATGGAGAATTTTGTACCTTGTAAGTGAGAAAAGACACCACAAAGTTAGAGCTGGGAAAACAGGCTGAGACACCACAAAGTTAGAGCTGGGAAAACAGGCTGAGTCTGTTAGGCCCAGCCTGTTTAAGTCAAGAGCCGAGCTTGTATTTTGGAGTATTGTTGAAGTGAAATAGAGTTGATGAAAGCAATATATTACATGAGGTTTATGATTTTATCCAACAGTCAAGTGAGAGAGTTGTCTTGAGATATGGAGAATTTTGTACCTTGTAAGTAAGAAAGACACCATAAAGTTAGAACTAGGAAAACAGGCTGAGTCCGTCAGGCTGAGCTTGTTTAAGTCAAGAGTCGAGTTTATATTTTGGAGTCTTGAAAAGGAAGTTGGGCTTAAAAAAACCTACCCTGTAGGGTCGAAAAATAAACGGGCCGGCCTGCCAGCCAACAATTTCTTTTTTCTAATTTCTATATTTTTTTCTTAACTTAAACAATGAAACCCTAACATTTTACAAGCAACAAACTCTCAGTTTCACTCAGCCTAACAACTCACATAGACATCATTCACAAAGAAAAGAGAATCACTATAGTTGTTGGGAAAATAACAAAAAAAATGTGGGAATTACAACATTTAAAATTAGGTATATTCACAAAAATGTATTGTTATTTATAAGTTGTCAAAATCTATTAAAATATTGTATGTATAATTTTTACAGTCTTTATTTTTCATTCTCCCATATTTTTTCATGTTTGAAATAGAATTGATTAAAGAAACTTTTGAATTAAAATAAAATCTATATCATTTTTATAGTTAGAAACGAATTTAGAACTAGGGTAGATGGACTTTTTTTTTTTGCCAATAGAATGAATGATTATTCTTTATGTATACTATATTTATTAGTTAAACTTTTTTGTTAATTAGTTATAACTAAACCAGATCATCCACATTATAATTATTTACTGAACTTAGTACTTATTTAGTTATTTATGTTTGTCTTCTATTTAGTTTGTTTATTTAATAGACTCTATTGCACTGTGATCGGTGTTTAGATACGATGATGTTTATGTTTGTGACTTAATTTTATTTATATTTATACATTTTATTGGTAATATTACTGTATTATTTTTATTATTTTGATAAAATATGCGAAAAATTAAAAAATTGCACTTTAGTTAAACGAGCCAAAAGCCTACGAGCTGACCCTAAACCCGTCATCTTAAAGAATGGGCCTAAGAAAATTGGATATTTCTAAGACTCGGCTTAAACGGGTCAGCCTGTTTAGGCCCGAGCTCATGATGGGTTGGCCCATTTAGGCTTGAGCTTGTGACGAGCCCTGACTCAACCTGTTTCCCAATGCTACATGAAGTAGAGGTAGGAATATGGATGGTCTGATCCTCTAAGGCCGACAAGCTTAAAAAGGTAGCCCTATAAAGCCAAAATTTTAAAAATTTTCCAATTTACTAGGTTCGGCCTTTAGGCTGACAAGCTTAGGGCATGCCCATAGGCTATTGACTTGTTTGAAAAAATGTTGTTTTTCATATTTCTCATTTTTTTTCAAAAAATAAAAACAAACCAATGAAATTATTAATAAGAGATATAAATGTGAATAAAATTAAGTCAAAAATACAAAATATCATCATATCTAAATATTAGGGCTAAACACAAAAGCCGGTAACCTGATAAACCCGATCTGGCCCGAATCTACCCGCTTAAGCCCCCCAAAAAGGGAAAAAGCTTGATAAAAATCAGGTCAAATTGAGTCTGACCCAAAGACCGGGTAGGACTGGGTTCCGGGTAAGTATGCTAGACTGGTTAACCCAATCCTACCCGGTGATACATATTATTTTTTTAATATATATATTAGACATCATATTGATTTTTAAAAAAAAAAAGGAAAAAGAAACAAAAAGCCCAAGCCCCAGAGAATGACACCACGAATTGATAGAGGGTTAGTACCACCATCCTCAAAACCCAATATGATTTGAAACTCAATTCAAACCCTAAGCATTATGTTTTTAGCGCCTTCTCTCTTCCTCCTCCCACTCCCACTTCCTTTTCTCACTTCCCTTCTCCGTTCCTCCTCCTATTTCCCTTCGCTCTTCGGTGCTTTTGATCCTTTCACTTCCCTTCTCTCTTCCTCCTCCCACTTCCCTTTCTCTTCGATCTACTGCTCAAATGCTCAATACTTCCCTTCATTGTTGCAGACTTGCAACCCCCTTCTCTGGCCTCTTCGTCATCTTTAAATATTTGTCCTGAAGCTTGTTATTGTCCTGCTGTATTTTATTCTTACCAATGTGATGTAAAACAGTTATGGTGATAAACAAAATAGAGTCCTGTCTCCTCTAATTCTAATTTCTATGTTTTAATCAGTCTTCTTGAGATCTTGAGTGGTGATTTTTCATCATGAATATATTTCTTTTCCAATTCTTTATATATGTATGTATTTTTACTCTTCATACTACATCGTCACACTCATTTTTCTAACCCAACTGGATCATTAACCTTTGGTTGGAAAAAAAAAAAAGAAACTGGACCATTAGCCCGGTCCAATCCGATTGGTCTGCCCAACCCGATGGGTAGCGGGTTTTCCACCGGGTTGGATCAGTCTTAAGGCTAAAATGGCCAGCCTGAAGACCAAACTGGACCAGACCATGAGCTAATGTCCTGCTCGGCCTGGCCTGGTCTATGTTCAATCCTACTAAATATCCATCAACATCTAAGATATCTAAAACATCAATCAATAAGACAATAACATTCAAAAATTTCATCAATAGTGTAAATATGCAATAAACAAATACTATCATTAATTTTTTTGAAATATTATCATCACTATAATCAATTGTTCTTTTTTTGAAGAAAAAATATAAATTTTTTTTCTTTATAGGAATTTCACTTTTAAATTTTACATTCTAGCTATTATTTTAATTTAGTTTGAGAAACATTGTTATTAAAACTCATAAATTTTTAATTCAAATTATCAAATCACAAGTTATATAACAATACTCTTTGTCAAATATATATAGTTTAAAGATATCAATACATATAATATAAATCAAATTATTATAAAATCCAAATTAACTCATCATTTTTAAAATTTAATTGGATAAATTATTATTTAAAACTAAATAAATCAAACCATCATGTGAAATTTAATTTTAAAATGATAATAATAACTAAATATTCAAAATATTATTAATGATGTAAAAAAAAATAATACTTAAATTACACAAAAATATTTTTAAAAAACAAAAAAATTATAAAAAAAACTTAGCCCGTTTAAGCCCTCGGCTCTATAAGGCCAATCTTTTTAAACTCATTTCCCATTTGAAGGAAAAAATTTGAAGCTTAGCCCTCTTTTTTTTTTTTTTTGGGTAGACGTGACCCATTTTTCTAGCTCTATCATAAAGCGGAAGCTGTGCACATTCTTAATTTCTTAATAGGTTTTTAGGGAAGACCATGGTACATAACAAAATATGAAAGTTATTTCTGTGCATTTTTCTGTTTATAACTTTTACAATAATTATTGACGACTTATTATTTATCTTCTCTGGATGTTTAAGTTATAAATTAATTTATTACAAAAATTTAAAGTGTTTTAAAAAGAAAAATAGATGTTATTATTATAACAAAATGAAAAAAAAGCTATCAAAATTTAGAAATTTTTTTTGTATATTTGTATTATTATGCTTCTAACTATTAATTTGTATAGTGGAATTATAATTCTGAAATTCGACTTATTGTGTATATATTTGTTATACATTATATATGTGTATGATTGTGTATATATAAATATATATTAATTTTTATTAAATTTTTATTTAATTATTATGTTACCAATTGGTCCGGATTGGATTATGAGAACCATAAACCAATATCCGATTCGGCTTTTAAAACACTATATTAAACATAATTTTGAAATCTCAATACCAATATCAATTCATCAAAATTTTGATAGAGTGTGACGTATTTTTTTCGTATAGTACTTTGTATTGTAAAATAATTTTTAGTATATTCAATTTCTTAAAGTATTTTTTTAACAACACTTAGTATCATAAGTATTAGAAAAATACTTAAGAGTAAAATACATAAAAAAGAATTGAGTGCTATTGAAGAAATATTTTATATTGCTAAATAAACTACAAATTAGTTTAAGATAGGGGAAATCACAAATAAAGACCCTCGAATTAGCAAAATCACTCTATGGTCACCTGAATATGCCAAATTACCATGAGGGACCCGGTCTCAAATTGCAAATAGCAAATGTTGGTGAAAAGACGAAATTGCCCCTCAGTCAATCAGATTCATTAATGAAGGCTGAGACAAACAATGTGATCGTGGAGAGCTTGGAGGAGAAGATTGGTGGTGCACATGGTTGAGAATCAAGTAAGTAATGCTTGTAATGTTTCTAAGTATACTCTTCTTCTTCTCTACCCTGTAAGACCGAGGAATGTGATGTTGTTCTTGAATGTGGTGAGTGGCATTGTGGGTTGTTGGGTGATAGGTATGGAGGGAGTGAGCGGTGGAGTTGATCATGGAATAATACTGTTTAAGGAGGGTTCGGTTGGGTTGAGATTCAAAATATTAGTCTTTGTAGTCAGATTGTTGACCTATGATTTTCATGACGCAGGTTGCCACTGATCTCTGTTAGGAATATCACGAATGGGAGAGTGGGGGAGGGGAAATGGAAGGAGGTAATAATTATTAGTTTGAGTATGAAGTTTACGGTGGTGCAGTGGGGGGAGAGGAGTAAAGATCTTGTCATTTAGAATGTCCAACTTGTAAAACCCTAATGTCAAGTGGGGAAGAGAAGAGTTAGTTGGTCTTGATTTGTAAATGCAAATTTGATTGAATAAAAGTATAGTGAAGCTGATATATTTTTTTATATGTAAATTGTTGTTCCAGGTTAGGATGACAAAATGAACTGTACAATGGGTCAAGCTGTTGGAAGGAATTGTTTTGTTTTTTCCATGTTGGTGGGTATTTTGAAAGAAACAGTGAAGGTGAAGTTAAATACGGTGGAGGGAGTGTGAGAGCAAGCAGCATAAAAGAAGGGATAACACTGGAGGAATTAAGAGGAACAATATCACAGTTGGTACACAATGATGCTAAAGGGTGCGAAATTAAGTACACGGTTAAGTTTGCTGAGGGCACACTGGTTGATCTTTATGATGAAGGTGATATTTGCAATATGTTTAGATATAACGATAGCAGTGCTCATTTGTATGTAGCAGCGAAAGGGAACCAGAAGGAAGGTGGAGCAGTGAATGATGGAGAAATGTAAGTGGTTAAAGTTTTGCAGTTAATAGTTATTGTTCGGTAATGGATTATTGTTAATACCCAAAGAAATGTTGTTATCATGTGCACTGCGCAGCAGTAGAAAGTTGTTATTTGGTAATGAATTGTTGTTAATTTAGATATAAATCTTGTAATTAAGGTAATGAAGTTGCGGTTGGAAGTTGTAATTTGGTAATGAGTTGTTGCTAATTTCCATTCAAATGTTGTTATATTGCTTAGTTTGTTACAGTAGTAAGTTGTTATTTTATAATGAATTGTTGATATTTCCCATATAAATCTTGTTATTATGCTAACTTTGTTACAGTAGAATGTTGTTATTTCCTAATGTGTTGTTGCTAATTTCTATTCGAATGTTGTTATTATGGGTGTAGGGGTGAGAATTTGTTTGGGCTGTCGGGAGAAATGACTGAAGGTGTGGTGAACCTTGGTGATAACTATGAACCACTCATTGTTGACTATGGTGCTGAATGCCTAACGTATGAAGGAGGGGGTTTAAGTCAGACAAACTTCAGTGACGGTTCAGGGAGTGAAGGGACATTGAGGGGTAATTTGAATTGCATGAAATGGGTTGGAGTTTTTGCAGGAGTGGGGCAATATATTCCACATGCCCAAGCTTTTAGGGAGGCTGTGTACAGGTTAGTATTGCACAAAAGTTTGCAACGACATATGTGAGAAACAGTAGGGAGAAGATGAATGTGAGGTGTAAAGTGGAAGGGTGTCCATGGAAGATTTGTGCAAATGCTGTTGGGAGGGATACTCTTTTATTACGCGTGACCACATTCGTTAATGAACACATTCATTCAGCGCAAGATAACCTAGATGTCACTTTTGCTGGCAATGCTGCGTTGACGTCATCAATAATACTTGAGGAGATAAGGAACCACACCGAAAAGCGTCCTACTGAAATAAGGAAGACACTGGAAAGGGAATATGGTGTGAGGCTAACATATGCTCAAGCTTACAGAGCAAAGGAAAAGGCCATGGAACACATACATGGGAAACCGGAAGAATCCTATATGTTCATACCATGGATATGCCAAAGATTAAAGGAAACTGATGATAAAACAGTTGCTGAATGGGCTTCCATTGGTAATACATTTGAGCGGGTTTTCATTGCATATGGTTCGTGTATTGAGGGTTTTTTGAGTGGTGCAAGGGCTATATTATATGTTGATGGAACTCATTTAAGTGGTCCATATAAGGGGACACTACTCTCAGCGTCGGGATATGATGCAGATAATGACTTGTTGCCTTTTGCAATAGCAGTGGTGAAATCAGAGAACCTTGATGACTGGACTTGGTTTCTGTTCAAAATTAAAGAAATTGTTGGTTTGGTGCAGGTGACGATTGTGTCAGACCGACACAATGCCATAATAGGAGCTGTCCAAGCAATATTTGGAGGTGAAAGACATGCGTATTGTTATAGGCATGTGAAGGAAAACTTCAGCGCTGAACAAGTGAAAGTAAACAGAGGTAAAAGGACAAGCCAATGGTCAAAAGAAGATGCATTAAAGGTTCTTGATAGAGTAGCTTATGCAAGGGTTGATAGTGACTTTGATAATGCAATGGCAGAGCTGAGAACTATGTCTCCTGAGTTACATGATTGGGTTATCAATCAAGGTGATGTGAATAGGTGGGCAATGAGCAAGTTTCCATTTAAAAGATGGGACAATATAACAACCAATATAGCTGAGTCTTTCAATTCTTGGATGGTGAAGGAGAGAAAGTATAATGTGGCGCAAATGATCCATGAGCATCGGGAGAAAGTAGCAAGGAAGATGCATGCATCATATATGTGTATGAGTAAGTGGAGGAATTGTGTTGGGCCAAAAACCGAGGCAAAGGTTCTGGAGAATGTGTATTTCAATAGGTATATGAGCTGTGACAATTATGGAGGCGGAAGACTGTGTGTACATACATCTCGTGGAGATCAAAGAGTAGACCTTGGTCTACACCAATGTAGTTGTCTTGGTTGGCAAATGTCAGGAATTCCATGCTGCCATGCTTGTGCAGCCATTAAGACTGTGGGGGGAAATGTATATGAATATGTTGAAGATTGTTACAAAATTTCAGCACAGGAGAAAATATATGGCAGGAGCATGGTTCCAGTGGTAACAATCGATATGCCTAACCCAAATGACTATATGTTTGAGAATCTTGCTGAACAAACCCTGCTTTTACCACCAAATACAAGTAGGCCTCCTGGAAGACCAAGGACTAAACGGCAGGAATCACAATTCCAGAACAAAAAAGTCTACCATTGCACCAGATGCCACCAACCTGGACACACAAGGAGGAGTTGCAAAAATCCCAACCCATTTTGAAGTTCATTTCTACAAGCGACAACTAATTTTTTGGTGTATATACGCTCCACTCTTCTTAATTTTTTTGGAGAAGGGTGTTGCTAGTTGCATAGCTACACAGCTATTTTTGCAAGTAATATGTTTGCTGACAAGGAAAAAAGAAGTCAACGACGTTGTTAATGTCTTTTTGTTATTGACTATTGCAAAATTTGGTTGTTGTAAACGGACCTCTTACTTTTTGCTAAATGACATTGTATTGCTGTAAATTCCCTTGCTTGTATTGTAAATGCAGACTACTTACTTGTTATATCAGCAAATAGAGGTTGCTGTCAAACCACCTGCGCTTTGTGGTTATTTGGCATACTGATATTGCCAATTGGTTAACAAACTTGTTATTTCGCAAAGTGAAGTTGTCACTGGTAAACAAAAGTGGAAAGGCTGTCATTTAAACAGAAAAAATGAACTTCGCCAATTCCACTTCCGAAGTTGTTATTTCGCAAAGTGAAGTTGTCACTGGTAAACAAAAGTGGAAAGCCTGTCATTTAAACAGGAAAAAAATGAACTTCGCCGATTCCACTTCCGAAGTTGTTATTTCGCAAAGTGAAGTTGTCACTGGGTAAACAAAAGTGGAAAGCCTGTCATTTAAACAGGAAAAAAATGAACTTCGCCGCTTCCACTTCCGAAGTTGTTATTTCGCTAAGTGAAGTTGTCACTGGGTAAACAAAAGTGGAAAGCCTGTCATTTAAACAGGAAAAAAATGAACTTCGCCGCTTCCACTTCCGAAGTTGTTATTTCGCTAAGTGAAGTTGTCACTGGGTAAACAAAAGTGGAAAGGCTGTCATTTAAACAGGAAAAAAATGAACTTCGCCGCTTCCACTTCCGAAGTTGTTATTTCGCAAAGTGAAGTTGTCACTCGTCAAACAATAGTAGAAATACTGTAACTTCATTCGAAAAAATTGAAGTTCATGTATCGCTTAACCGGAGTTGTTATTTAGCATACTGAAGTTGTCAGATGTTAAACAAAAGTGGAAATAGTGTCATTTCATAAAAAAAAAAAGGTACTTCATATATTGCTTAATGGACTTGTTAATTGGCATATTGATGTTGTCATACGTTAAAGAAAAGTGGAAATAGCATCACTTGAACACAATTTCAATGATGTCAATAAAAATGTCATTTCACCATTACTAATTGTCATAACTGGGTAGCAGTTAGGCCAGACAACAAGTTCACTACACATAATGATAACGCAGTAACATTATCTACAGTCAATGTCCTTCATGGCCCAAATTCTTTTTCTATAGGGACTTTCTCCTCCTTTTGGACGTTCGCCCCTTCTGTGGATGTGGAATAAGATTCAGCGCATCCTCACGGCATTCATTGTTATCATGGTTCACCAGCCACCACATTAGATCACGCCGAAAAGCTGCCACATCTCCCTGCAAAACAGATTCAACAGCAAGTTAATCTTACTTTGCCCCTTTACCAGTCACAACAATTAAGCAAACCACATCACCTGGGTGTATTCTAGTGGAACATTGGGTTCCCATCTGCTGAGCCATATTAGGACATGCACCCCACAGTCCCTCCTAGGAACAACACCACCATCACAGTTTAACAATTCGAGAATAAATATAGGAAATCAGCAAATTACATGTGCAGTGTATGTATACTCACAAATTACTCTGTTGAGGTACATCAGGCCGCACAATTTCCAAATTTGGCATTTTCTCAGTCAAATCTGGCCTAACCATGCCAATAATGTCGTGGAACCTTTCTCTCTACACATATATCAGATATTCATCAACATCACTATAATTTCAGACAATAATAATACAATGTAATATGCCCAGGTGATTCTTACACATCCTGCTATGGCCATTTCCTGAGGGTCATAGGTGACTGCTTGCTTCTTCTTAGTTGTGGTCTTCTTAGACTGAACAGTTCCTCGCATGGAATCCAGGACATAGAACTTCATGGTGTTGGGTTCAAGGGCAAAGCAAAACCAGTGCTCACCAACAAGTGCAGGACCCATAACCAAGTCACAGTCACCTATGTTGTACCCGACAAATTGAGGAATTATTTGTCGTGCATGGTAGTTAGGGTCCCACCGAGCTGGGTCACGGATCATTAACTCCTAATAAAGAACACAAATTGATTTTGTCAGTTTGCAATTAGTTTCTTTAGACGGTTATTTGCCTTAACAGTGTTGTTACTTTATATACTACACTTGTCATTTGCCTTTGAGGACTTGTAATTTTCATATACAAACTTATCATTTCACAAACTAATGAAGAAACCTCACCATGAAGTCCGCATAAAAAATATGCCTCCTTACACGCCCTTCCACAGCCTGTTGCTCATCCACCACGGCCTTACAAACTAATGACATGACCCTGTTACTAACTCTGTTATTTCCCCCAAGAGAATGCAGCAAGCGTCGGGTAATATCTTCATCATACATTTTAATCAAAGGACTGACAATGGTTGAAGTGAGTTAGCATATGGGTTATGTTAACAAGTGATAACAAAACCCCATCACAAAAGCTGAGTATCACAATACTTACTAGTCGCCTTCATCACCTTTCACACTTCGGCTGACAATGGTGAAGAAAATGTCTTTATCCTCTGCAGGCCTCTTCAACCTTGTTTGTGCCTTCAACTCCAACCAAGGAGACTTAATTTTGTTGAAGCGAACCCTGCTAGATCTCCTTACTTGTTGTGCCTGCACACCTTCAGCTGCTGTCAAAGGTTCCACCCTGATGGGGGTTTGCCTCTCAACAGGGTCAACATATTTGACAATTGCTAGGGGGGATATAGTGACGGCTCTGTCACCCTCCGCATCATCACCTTCAACATTAGATGACAGGTTTATGGGGGTAGTAGGCGTGGGTATGTCACCCTCCATTTCATCATTGTCCTTCTGTGCACTCTGTCCCTCATCCTTGTCCTGACTATCTTCATCATTCTCTCCATCATCCTTTTCCTTGCCTTCCTCCTCACTTGTCCCATCATCACTCCCCCTGTCACCTTTCTCCTTGTCCTCCTCCTCCTCCTCCTCTCTTGTCTCATCATCACTCCCCTCGTCATCTTTCTCCTTCTCCTCACTACTCTCACCATCACTCCCTCCATCATTCTTCTGCACAGCTTCACTAGTCTCACCAGCATGCTGTCTCTCCTCTTCATCGTCATCTTCAGACCCACTAACAATTGATGCGAGTGTCTCAGCAGGAGCCTTTCCTTTTCTCTTCCCATCTGCCTCTCTTGGAATGTGCACCTTCAACAGCTCCTCATCTACCATATTCATCAGCCTCTGATGGCTTTCTTCTATCCTCTTCATTAATCGTGCACGCAACTGCTTCAGCTCCTGCATGACAATGGCGTTTATCAATTTACTAGCAACATAATTATACCACATCATGATCTCACTATTGCAGATGACAAGCTCACTTTACCCAATGACAAGTTAAATATTATAAATAACAACTTCAGTATATGAAATTACAAGCTTACTACACTATAACAAATTACAACCTCTCCCTATTGCGAATAACAAGTTCATCAGTAGTATAAATAACAACTTTGGTATGTCAGATAACAACTTTACTATATCAAATGACTAGTTCAGTTTAGCCAATCACAACTAATAAATTATAATTAGCAACTTCGATACATCAAATAACAACTACATTGTAACAAATGACAGGTTCACTTGACCCCATCACAACTCAGGCATAATCAATAACAACTTTATCAAATAACAACCCAAACCTGAACTTTACCGAATGACAAGTTCACATTACCCAATCACAACTTTGGTACCGTTTTTAACAGGTTAAGTTTATCAAGTAACAATGTCAACTATAACAAATGACAACTTCACTAAACCTAATCACAACATAAGTTTTATATATACCAAGTCAATTTATCAAATGACAACGTAACTATCACAAACAAGAAGTTCACCAAGAATATCACTCTACCAAAGATATACATACCGGGTCCAGAGAATCAACATTTATCCTCTCGTCTTTGCCAGACACAACATCACTCCCTTTCTCACCATACAACAGCCCCCTAACGCTCTTCCTCTCAGTATTTGCCAATTCTTTGATCTTCTCATCTGTCCAGTATTGGATAGCACTGGTGGAGCCTCGCTGTGAACCTTGAATGAGGTTAAAATGCTCACCAAAAAAAGCTGCAACACCACATATCATCACCAATTGCATTGTTCATATTGCCAATAAAGTATTGCACAGTGAGAAACAAAATAGTCATACCAGAAGCAAGTATACGCAGCCACCAACAGTACTGCTCCCCTGCCCATCATTACCCTGTCTATACAACTTCACAAAGTCAGCCATTTCTTTCCATAGGTCCTCCATAACATGTGTTGCCCAATCATACTTTCCAAAGTCATCCATCGTGGAACGCATGACTCTCACCAGCCTCTCACTCACTTCTGAGCTAGATGACGGACATAGAAAGGTACCCAGCGTGTATAGGATAAACAAGAATTCAAATCTGTGATCTTCCTCCCCAGAAATAATGTCATCTAGTATTTTGCTGAATGGCACTCTCCGATACTGATTCTTCAAGTTCTTGTACATTTCATCATCCTCTGAAACTTCAATTTTAATCTTCTCCCCACCATGGCGTATTCCTAGGAGCTTGTCAACATGTTTTGCTCCTATTTCCTCAGTTTTCCCCCGTATTGTAAATTGATGTGTTGGTGGGTCATATGATCTTAGCATAGTCACAATGAGATCGCGGGGAAGTCTCTTCAATCCAACCTTCAACAAGCTTCCAAATCCTATCCTCTCCACCCTATCCCTTAACTCATCATTATTATTCACAAAGTGCAGTAATTTCTTAAAACCTTTCAAGGACACTCGGGTTAAAAATGATGGTACATATTCTTGTTCTTCTCCTCTTCAATCTTTTCTGACCTTCTTTTCTTCGCCTCCTCTGTGTACCTCTTCCTCTCCTCATCAGACAAAGCTCTCCATGCCTTTGACACAGCGTCTCTTTTTTGTTTGCCTCTGATATCACTATCACCTAATGTTGCCAAATACTCCCTTCTGAATAGCAACCAGCCATTGTGTGCCGGCTTTGATCCGGAGGCTCCCTCAGATGCCATGTCCTTTTTCCTGCAAAATATTCAACATAATAGTTCACTAACACAACTTATTAACTGACTAACAACAATTCTGTCAATACTCGTTCTGTCAATCAAACGCCTATGATAAACTTGTTATTCTCTCTATAAAAGTTGTCAATTCTTTAAGCTCAACTTGTTATTCCCACATACTTATCATAATTGTTATTTTTGATCATACACTAGTAGTTTAACTTGTCATTTGAAATGATAAACTTGTCTTATTGTCATACTCAGCTTTGTTATTCAAACAAGTCATTTCCTATTATCAAATTCTTACTTCCGCATACAAATCTTGTTATTCACTATTATAACCTTGTTATTTCCCATTACCAACTTGTCAGTTTCGCATTGACATCTTCTTATTCCCAATTAATCAACTTGTCATTTCCTATTCTTAAATTATCATTTTCGTTACAGAACTTGTCAAATCCCACCGTCCACCTTCTCATTTATAACAAAACACACTTAGTACCTCTTCAATTCAATTTACCCTTGACTATATCCTATGTCGTTATTTTCCCTACTATTATTGTCATCTACGAAACTGATATTGTCATTCCCTCCCCACATAAATACCATTCCCACAGGTTATTTAACAGAAAAAACCTATATTTTTCACAGTAAAACATTCTTCATCACTCAATCAAAATTTGGGTACTTCTACTTTCCTACCCTAAACTCTTTTACTCTCACCAATCATTCGCACATTCTTGCAGCAACCAATCCAAACAAAATTAGCCAACAAACTTACTACAATCAGTCGCCCAACGTAGCTGCTAACTCTGATCACCTAAAGCGATTGCTGCCGCACTGTTCAACGATGCCTTCGACTTCTCTGAACCCTTCCACAATGCCGATAAACCACTGCTTTGTTCACCTCTGTCACAGCAAATATGCTCTTCACCGTCTCAACACTCCTCTCCACACTACTCTTACGGCAAAATGGCAGTACGCAGGTGCGCGAAAATGGAGACAATAGGGAGAATGTAGAGAACAGTGGGAAGTTGTCGATAGTGGGGGGACTACGTGCCGCGGGTTCAGCAGGTTCAAATCACTGAGGGGCAATTTCGTCTTTTCACCAACATTTGCTATTTGCAATTTGAGACCGGGTCCCTCAGTAATTTGGCATATTCAGGTGACCATAGAGTGATTTTGCTAATTCGAGGGTCTTATTTGTGATTTCCCCTTTAAGATATTGAGTAGTGTTGAAAAAATACTTTAAAATGTGTTACGTGCATTTGATTTGTTTGTTTCAATTTAAAAATTGTTTGAGTGGGGATGGCATGGTGACTAACTAGGGGTGAGCATTCGGTTTTTCGGTTCGGTTATCGATAATAACCGAATTAACCGAATAACCGAATAGAGTAATTTTAAACACCGAACCGAAACCGAATAACCGACTAACCGAAACCGAATTAACCGAAAATTTCAGTTCGGTTAACCGATTAACCGAAATATATAATATGAAAAATAATTTTAAATTAAAAATAATAATAAAACACAATTATAACCATTAATTAATAAATATTTCATCATTCAATGTGATTTATTATAATAATATTTATTGAATATAAATATATTTAAAAAGTTCACATATACCCACATATATATTTATTATAATAATATTTATTAAATATAAATATATATATATTTATTTCGGTTATTCGGTTATAACCGAGTTTTTTTTCTACTAACCGAACCGAACACTGAAACTGAATTGTTTAAAAATAAAAACCGAATATATATAAAAACCAAAAACCGAAATTAAATTCGGTTCGGTTTGGTTTTCGGTTACGGTTCGGTTTTGCTCACCCTTATGACTAACCGTGGAATCAAATTTCAAAATTGTGTTTTAATGTTGTTTTATGGAACCGATTTGGGTAAGATGAGCACTCAAAGCCCATTCTATTTGGACTGTATAGATTTAATTTGGATGAGCTAGATTTAATTTTTTATATTTTTGTGTTTTTTGAAATAAAAAATAAATTTTTATTTAAAACAAATTAATTGAAAATACTAAGTCTGTACTGTTGAAATCAGATCTCCACGTCCAGAGCCAAACCGGTTCCGTCTATAAGATATTGCTCCCTAAAATCCTCCTCAAAATTAATTATAAATTATAGCCGCTCTTGTCTCGGAACAAGTAGGGAACTGCGAACAAGCACCCCCCAGTTCACGCTTGGTCGAGCTCGCCGTCAGACACCGTCCGCCTTTGTCAGCCCTGTGCGGTTTTTGTCGGGCAAGTATTGAAGAAGGTTCGAGCCCTAGGGCTTTGTCTACTCCCCAAAATACGGTGAGATTGATTTGTTGAATCTGTCTTTGAATCTAAATTTGAATTTATTCCCTGGGTTATCTGTTTCCTTCGTTGTTATCATCCCTGTGCCGGACGCCTTTTAAATTTTTCATTTTAATTTGGCTTTGAATCTGGTCGTATAATGGTTTGAATATTGACGCTTTTAAATAAAGGTTGATTTTTTCTTTAAAAAAGCTTTTATTACTAGTTTTTGCTTCAATGGTTTGTAACCGCTATTATACTTCTGCCCTCTTCATTTTGATTAGTAACGACTTATATGCTTTGGATTGTTTTGTTGTGCAATATTAGACTGTGTATTGGCATTCTGTTTATTAATCTCTTCATATTATCATCTATTTAGAAAATTCTCGAGGTATTTGTGATGCATGATCTAGTAAATGACTTGGCTCAAGTCAATTTGTAAGGTTGAGTTAAATTTGTCATTCTTCAGTGGCTTGGAGGAGTTACCTGAATCAATTGGCTTACTAAGGCATCTTTGTCAAAGTATTTGGTACAAAAAATATAAGAATATTACTCCTCCTGTCCTAAATGTAATGCCTATTTTGTAGTGTAAATTACACCAAAAAATAGGTCTTATATTGAGAACTGGAGGAGTATATCAGCTATTCATGATTAAAGGATTTCAGTAGGGGCATTGAGCTTAATCTAGGTCCGCCTCTGACCATGTCCCTGTTGGATTTGCCACGCTTTAGTTATACATGGACACTTAAGATCGATTCTCTTACATGCCACAATGACCTGTTTCCCTGCATTCCACATATGTTTCCAAATTCATAATCAAATTTAATGGATTATATTTGTGGAATATGACGTGGTTTCTTGAATTTGCTGTCATAGTAACTAGTAATATGGCAAAACCTTAGCTGCACGTGAATAAGGCAGAATTTACTTGGTGTTGCTGCATAAGTCAATCGGATTTGAACCATGTGCCTGAGTTTGGGGTGTGCCCTTCTATACTGTACTTGTATTTACGGACGTTCTCATTGTATTTTGTTGATAGAGGGATAGAAATTTCTAGACCTGGTTCAAGACTTTCAATGGACCAATTGGATTTATTTTCGACATTCTTGAACCATGAGCTTGTTTTGGTAGTCGTCTAAGGATAACTTTTGTTGTCATGGCTCAATTTACCCTCTTGAAAACGTTTTTCCCCGTCAGAAAAAGACTCTTTTTTTGGTGTCATCAAGCTGAATGCTGATGCAAATTCATAGCCAAGGCCTCTCTTTATTGACATAGAATGGTCTAGAAAATGCAAAGTATTTGAAATTCAATAGATGGCACTGAGGTAATTGTTTTAGTTTGTAGTGCATTAGCGTTAGATGCATATAAGTACAGGTATTGGCTTACAGATTGTAGTTATTTGACAGTGGGAATCAATGACTAAGATTTGGTCTTACAGAGCTCGAACATGCTAATGAAAGCTTGTTTATTATGTCCTTAAACATTGTTTCTGAAATTCTCTCATTGTAGTGTTGGATATAGCTTTTAACACTACTCATTCTCTGCATCTGTGGGTTAAAAATCAATTTTCATTTTCGACAGCACTTGGAATAGTAGCATAATGCTGTCAAAGGAGGCATCCATGGAAGTTGATGGTGTCCCATCTGAGCTAAAACCTTTGCCACCAAAGCCACAGTTTGAGCCTTTGAAACCTCATGAAATGTCTGACGGTCGGGTTCAATTCCGGAAGGTGTCTGTTCCACAACATCGATATACCCCTCTTAAGAAAGCTTGGATGGAAATATACACTCCAGTATATGAACAGATGAAAATTGACATTCGTATGAATCTAAAGGCTCGAAAGGTTGAGTTGAAGACGAGAAAAGATACACCTGATATCAGCAACTTGCAGAAATGTGCTGATTTTGTCCATGCTTTCATGTTGGGCTTCGATGTCATAGATGCAGTCGCCCTTTTGCGTTTGGATGAGCTCTATGTTGAGTCCTTTGAGATCAAGGATGTTAAAACCCTAAGAGGTGACCACTTGTCTCGCGCTATTGGAAGATTATCTGGTAAAGGTGGTAAAACGAAGTTTGCAATCGAGAATGCAACAAAGACACGTATTGTGATTGCTGATACCAAAATTCACATATTAGGATCTTTTGCCAACATTAAGATTGCTAGAGATTCTCTTTGTAGCTTGATCTTGGGGTCCCCAGCCGGAAAGGTATATTCGAAACTAAGAGCAGTTACTGCTAGACTGGCAGAGAGGTTTTGACCTCCTCTTTATCATGGCATTTATGTGAGCAACTTTCAGATCTATAGTTTTGTTCTTTCTTTGGGTGTAACCCCTGATTAGAGATTGAGTGTGCTGAGAGTGAGTTGTGGTATGGAAGCTTTGCTATGCATTAATGGCTGCTTCTTTCAATTTTGGATTTCTCTAGTTTAGGATTTTGACAATGTCTTATATGTCAAGTTCAAATTAAATTATAAATTTTGAGCTGATATTATGCTAATTACTGGCATTCCTTGCCCCACCAAATGCCTGTCGACATTATTATAATGTAGGGAAATGGCAATTTGAGTGATTGTTCCATTGCTGCTTTACCTCTTTGTGGAATTGGGATTTACATTCTCTATTTTATCTGAAATAAAATAATAATGTGAGTATTAAAATAATGAATAGTTTTGTCGTTGAGAGTGAGTTTCAATTATACGCTTTGGATGATGCTATAAGAATCAAGCTAAAAATCTGGAATTGAAACTCTACGGTTTTCGAGAATCACTCTAGCGGCCCAGCCTTTTGCTTTAAGTTCCTGGATCGGCAGCTATGATGAGATTTAAATTGGATTTGGAAATCTAAGGTGTGCATGTGTTTGGCAACCTTGTCAAAATCATTTTTAGAGCTTAAATCATGGTTTTAAGATTTAGGTTGCCAAACACCTAGTATTTATACGAAATCATGGTTTGGCTCCAAAACCATGGTTTGATCCACCCAAACCATGTTTCATGAAAAGCAAAAAAAAGTTGTTTTGGGAAAATGTGGTCTTTTTTTTACATTGTAATATTACTTCTAGTTGTTAATATAAGAGCTAGTTAACTAATTTGGGTAGATTAAAAAATTAGTTAAGTCAGTTATTTGTAATAAATATGTAGTATTTTTTTTCTAAAATAGTCTTTCTAATTATATGTACTAACTAGAAGTACCATTTGATGAAATATTTAATATGTGTAACTACTACAAGAACTATTTTAGAAAAATGGATAAATATAAAAAACAAAATAGAATAGGGTTTTATATTTAGAACCAAATTGAATATCAAAATAGCTCTTATATTAAAAATCAGAAGTAGTATGTTGTTAAAAAACTAGCTATAAAAAAATTTTATGGGATTTCATGTTTAAAATCTTTAAGAAAAAATATTATTTTTCAATTGGCAAAAAAATAATCATTTTTTCTGAAAACATATTTAATCTTATATTTTATAAATACATATACACATTAATTATTTATTAATTATATTACTTATATATTATTTATTATGTTGGCAAAAAAAAATATTATTAACAAATTTATTACTTCAAATAAAAATATATTATAAAATCTATATTTTATGTAATTATCATATTAATATATGTCTTTTTTAGTAATTTGTACATATGTAAAGTGCTTCTAATAACAACTATCCAAACACTTTTGCTTTATCAAAATCACTTTTTCACAAAATCTATTCTTCTAAAATCTACTCTCAAAAACCACTTTTTTTTCTAGAAGCTATTCTTCAAACTATGGTTTGGTTTTATCCAAACACCCTATTAGTTTTATTCATGCATGTTTTATCAAAACTAAGAAAAATCTTAAAATTAACTAGTTATGTTTTAAAATTTAACATTTCAGCTAAATGAATAGTAAAATAGCATGTTTATGTTACAAATTCAATGAGATGATTTGCAAATATGATAAGAGAAACTCTTCTTTAAAAATAAAACTAGAACAGCAAATTGATGTTATTGTTTAATGATTTGAGGATCACTGCATTTTGAGTTATGCTAAGGGGATGTTTGGATGAAACTAAATTATGGTTTGGAAAATAGTTTCTGGAGAATATATTTTATGAAAAAATGATTTTGATAAAGTGCGAGTGCTTGGATAGTTGTTATCAGGAACACTTTTTATATGTACAAATTACTAAAAGGGACATAAATTAATATGATAATTATATAAAGGATAGATTTTATAATATATTTTAATTTGAAGAAATAAAATTATTAATAAAATAATTTTTGGTAAGATAATTAATAATATATAAGATAATATAATTAATAAATAATTAATATGTATATATATATTTATAAATTATAAGATTAAATATGTTTATAAAAAATTATTTTTTTTCCTAACAGACAAATATTAATTTGCTTTAAAGATTTTAAACATGAAATTCGGTAACATTTTTTCACAACTAGTTTTTATAACAACATACTACCTCTCATCTTTAAGATAATTAATTAATTGTTACTATGGTGTAAAAAAATTTATAAAATATAAGATTAAAAATATTTTTGGACAAGATGAATAATTTTTTGTAAACAGAAAGGAAATGAATAATAAAAAAATACCGAAGTCAGAAGACAATATGACAACGTACTACCTCTTTTCTAGTAAAAAAAAAAAAATACCACCTTTGAACAGCGAAGGACCAAAGGAGGAAGATTGAAGGGCATCTGTGTCTGATTAAAAAAAAAAAAAAAACCATTTGGAGGGTGTTTGGCAAACATGTGAAAAGTGCTTTTGGAATCCAAGTCAAGGTTTGGTACCAAAAATAACCAAACACCCCCTTTTTTTTTAAGACTATGGTTTTGTCATGAAACCATGATTTATCTGATCAAAACTATGGTTTCACCATAAGCATATTTTTTTTGGGATTTTGGAATATGGCGGCTGCTGTAGTGTCAGTGACATTTTTTGCCCCTCACGCCTTTACATTGCATCTTCTTTCTCTTCCCTCACTTTTTTTTTTGACCGGTTCTCCTCCATTATTAACATAACGTAACATTTTTTTTTGGAATTCCTTTTTTCTAAAAATATATTTAATCTTATATTTTTTTAAATATATACACACATATTAATTATTTATTAATTACATTATGTTATATATTATTAATTATGTTGGTAAGAAAATATATTATTAACAATTTTATTCCTTCAAATAAAAATATATTATAAAATTTATCTTTTATATAATTATCATATTAACTTATACTCTTTTTAGTAATTTGTACATATAAAAAGTACTTCTGATAACAACTATCCTAGACATGGTAATGCGGGCTGGTGGTGCGGATACGGGCCAGCCCGTGACGATGCGGGCTAAAGTAGCCTGCTCGCCAGCCCGCCTACATATTCTTTTTTTTAAAAATAAAAACTATAATTATTAATATAGGTTGAGTTTAATTTGAAATGTTAAAATTAGGTTTCGAATCTTGAATTTGAGTAATGAATTATGATAAAATAAAGTGAAGATTAATTTATAATTTAAGAATATATTTTTAAAAACTAATATATTTTTTATAAATAATTAATTTAACTATTTTTTATTCAAAGTAATTTAGTTTTCTTATCCAAATTAATTAAGTAGATATTTTATGTATAAATTTATAAGTATCACATGTTTATTTAATTTTATAAAGGCTTTTATGGTGACACAATAAATAAATGAAAAATAAAAGATGGACGATGATCTTCGTATAACTACACACAAAATCACAAATATATAAAGTGTTTAATTACTTATACAATGATATGAAAGAAACAATGTTTAATTGTTCATGTGGAATTTGAGGAATTAAAAAAAAAAAGCGGGCCAACCTGCCAACCCGCAGGAATAGCTCGCACCTTGACGGGCTGGCATATTGCCAACCCGAGCCCGCCTTTTTTGGCAGGCTAATGGGCCCAGCCCCGTATTACCAACTCTAGACTATCCGAATATTCTCATTCTATCAAAATCACTTTTTCAGAAAATCTATTTTTTACAAAATCTATTTTTCCAAAATCTATTTTCCAGAAACTATTCTCCAAACCATAGTTTAGTTTCATCCAAACACTCTTAACACTCTCCGATTTTCTTCCCAAAAGCATATTCAGAACGCTTCTCCCCAAACCATGGTTTTTTATTTTGATCCAAAACCATAGTTTCTGAGTTTTTGCCCAAATTTTTTGTCCAAATCATGGTTTTGGCAATTACCTAGACAGACCCTAAATTTATAACCAAATAGGAGTTGGGATTGAGCTTCTTGTGAGTCAAACATTAATGTAAGAATATTAGAATTCAAAGCAAAGAAATGTTTACCGTTCCATTATGTTTTAAATGAAATTGTTTCCAATAAAAAAATATTTATCTCTTGCATGAAAAAAAATTCAAAAAAAATAAAAAAAATGAAACAAGGGGAATTATTTGGTTACATATTCTTAAAAAGAATTGACCTTTTGACTTTGTAGGATCAGAATTTTTTTACCAGAAATCGTCTCCTTTTTCATATCTATAGTTTGATCCGTCCGCCATTAATCAGACTTGGATTAAATTAAATTATTCGTGCTAATTTTTTTCATTTTACTTATAATCATTTTTTACGTCCCCATCACACTTATCCAAATCCAGATGGACTAATCTAATGATGCTATTAAGAATAAGCAAATGAATATTAGATAGATGTACAATTGAGAAACTGTAACCATCGCTAGTTCTTAACTTGTCCTTCACTAAGATCAAATCAAGGTGCTGGCATTTAACCCTAACCCTACTTCAATTCCCAAATTAAATTACATTACACGGTTTATATATACACACACACACACTTACATGTAAGATTTCACCAGGTCGCCTAATTCTTTCTTCTTCAACTCTCCAGAAAGGAAATGCATTAATTATTGGAGGCATCGGTGTTAGTAGAATAATATGGGCGGCGGCGCGTGATCGTAACGGAGGACGTCGGCTGAGTGGACATTCTCTTTGATCCTCTGGAGGCCATCTCGGAAGACGCCGAAGCCGAAGAGGAAGCCGACGACCAATATTAGCAAGAAGACGCAGAGCAAGAAACTGCAGCAACTTCCCCCCAAGCACATGTCTCGATCTCTTATTTCTCCGATTCGATTGGTTGGGGGAGGATTGGATCAGCCATTGTTGGTTCAAGCAAAGCTTTTAAAAGAAGCTGAGCGATTAGTGGAGGGAGAGCCCACTGGTAATAGCGTTCCGGCGTTGAAGCCGGCTCCGTCTCTTTCGCTCTCCATTCAAATTTCATATCCATTTCTTTTTTGTTTCTTTTTTTTTTCAGCCGAAAATATCCATTTATCAAAAAAAAATTTTAAAAATAAAAACAAACAAGAGTAGGACGAAAGGAGTTTAGAGTGAAAATTCAACGCAACAATTGGATCGTTAAGGATCAAGTTGAGATCTGGGATATTTAAATCCAATTTGGATTACCTAAATTTCATTTGTTTTTAATTTTGAATTTCTCAAGGAAGAAATTTATTTATTTCTAAATATTTAAATAGTATCTTCTTCTTAAATTCTGCATCTATTAAAATATAAATATATTATCAGAATTAAATTAAATTTGCATATTCAACTATTAATCTAGATGTTCAATCCATACAAGAGTGCTAACCCTTACATTCATTTTGCATATATATCTTAATCGTTTATTCATGGTAGGCATTCTGTATCCAATCTCGTATTTGCCAGGAAAAATGAAGAAAATTATATTTGTTAAAGGGAATTATAAAAATTATAATTAACTAGAAGGACCAAACATTAAAACAAATTTTTTTTAAAAAAATAATTGTCTTTAGTCAAAACCTCAAATTTCCTCTTGTTAGTCTTTTTTTTTTTTGACCGGATGTTAGTCTTTAACCTTCACTATTTTCAAATTTATATTTTGATCTTTAATCGTTTTAAATAATTAAAATTTTTATTATCTCTAATAAATTTTATTTGTTTTTAGTCATTCATTCTAATTTTCCTTATTTATTTAGAACTGAGAAAGTGAGTCAACCTAATAAAAACAATTTTTTTTTGCTAAAATATAGGTATCCTTTTATTGAAAGTAATCTTATTGAACGCACTATCAGGCACTAAATATAGACACTTCTTACAGTAGAGATTCAAATCTTAATTCACTATATTGTGGGGAACTAATTTTTTTTTAGGAAAAATTAATCTTTTAGTCCCTATAGTTTTCACTCATTTGTAACTCAGTCTCTATATTTTGACTTGATGCAACTCAGTCCCTTTAGTTTTGACTCGGTCGTAACTCAGTCCTTGAAATTTGACTCACTGCAACTCAGCCCCTATAGTTTTGTCTATTCAATAATTTAGTCCTTGTGTTTTTGAAAAATAAAATTATATATCTAATAAAAGGAGGGACTAAATTATAAAATGGTTAAAATTATAAGGACCGAGTTGCAACGAGTCAAACTTCAATGACTAAGTTACAACCGAGTCAAAACTAGAGGGACTGAGTTGCACCGAGTCAAAATACAAAGACTGAGTTACCAATGAGTGAAAATTATAGGGACCAAAAGATTAATTTTTTCTTTTTTTTTTATTAAACCGTTAGTTAATAAAAACAAATTAACTAAACTAGCCACATCCCACTTTTTAGGTAGGAAAACACTTTCTTCAGCGGGCTAAGATTTTCCCAGCCCAACTTGCCTACAAGTTAGCCAACCCTTACTTTGTTTTTGGAAGAAAAAAAACTTTATTTTCAAAGTTTATTTTCTATCACACCAATAAATTAATTATCTATCACATGCACTCCTAAATATATTTTAAAAAACATGATTATATAATTTTTTTAAAAGACAAGTTATTCCAATAACAGCACCACCCATCATGTTTGGATGAAGTAGCATTGTAGGCTCAAGTTTGGTATTAGCATATTTAGATACATGAGGGTGTTTAATTGTATAGAATAAGAAAAGAAAACTTTAAATGTTGTTCGTTATAACATTAATTAACCTTTTAAAACAGGCTAACAACCATATTATAAGTCATTTTTTTAAGCTTACCACACTTTCTTGGGCCCCTAAATGTGGCAATTACCCTTAATTTGAATAGAAAGAAAAATACAAAGGAAAAAAATCAGGGGAAAAAACTCTTGAAAATAGTAAAATTATTTACAATTTTAAAAAAAATTTCTTTCCAGTATTCTCTCTCCTATTTTTCCCTCCATCTATACTAAGCCATTTAATTACTACAAATTAATTTTCCTTCCTGCCATCTATTTTATTGAATGTGCGATGGCAATGCAAGCAATAGTCCAAGGTCACCATTTTCATATAGTATAAGCAGCCATGGATTTGTCATCATTGAAACACAAACGCCCAAAGAATAATCCAGGAGGCAATACAAAATTTAATTAATCTTAAAAGTTAAGTTAAAACCTTCCATTTTTTAAAGAAATCTGATTTCATTGGATCATCACATTGTCATTGTTGGGTTGCAGGACTCAAACAAAATTGTTACTAATATTTTATCCCATCCTTCCCCTTATTCTTCCGTATGGTATGAGGGGAGTGAAGGAAAAAAAAAAAAGAAAAAAAATTTAATGAGCTCTATTTAAAAAAAATTAAAGAAGTGAGATTAAAATTTTTTAACTGATTTTGTTTACTCTTTATCTTATATTTTTTCTTCGTCAAAATTTTATAACCTCGCTTTTTCAATTTTTTAAATCAAACTCATTAAAATTTTTCTTCCCCTTCCCTTTGGTCTAAAGCATCGATTTTTTCTTTAAATGTCTTTTATTTTTTTATTTCTTGACTACCTAAATGATTTCCCAAGTGTCATCTGCTTTGATATTTCATTCATTTATCAAATTCATTGATACTAATTTTAAAATTTTGAAAGTGTGACCTAATTTTAGCGGAATTTCTCAATTTAAGTGAAGTTTATGGTTCCTTTTTTTTTTTTGACCATTTATGGTTCCTAGTGATATGAACCAAAGGAAGATATACTTTCAAAAAGTTACACAAACATGATTTCTATAAGCTGAGCAAAGTAGTATGTTTGTATTCTCAAATAAGGAGTTGCTCTTCTAATATGGTTTTTAAATCAAGCTTAAATTGAAATCTTAGTGCATGTTTGGGATAGAGTTAAGAAGTGTCAAAAATCAATTGAAATTAAAAAAAAATTCTAATTAAATGGAAAAAAAGAAGAAGCTTAACATGGTTTTTAGGAGAACTAATTTTTTAACCAAAAACCACTTCAAAGTTGAGACAATGTTTTTTTTAGCTTCTTACTTTGAATTTTTGGCTTTTCTTCATATTTGAAGAAATAGATTAGTTAGGATTAATCACTAATATTTTTTTGTTTTTATTGTGAATTGTGTAATGAAGTATCAGTTGGCTAAAAAAGAGACAAAGAGAGTAGTGAGCGAAGCACGTACTAAAGCTTATGAAGGGTTTTATCAAGAGTTAGGAACAAAGACGGGAGAAAGAAATATCTACAAGATTGCGAAGCAAAGGGAGAGAAAAAAGAGAGATCTGGACCAAGTAAAATGTATAAAGGATGAAGATGGTAAAGTGTTAGTTACTGATGGTGATATTAAGGACAGGTGGAAGGCTTACTTTTACAAGTTGTTTAATGAGGGAAGCAATTATGCGACTCAGGACTTGCAGGACTTGCTAATTAACGAAGATGTTGGAATTTGGCTTTCTACCGCATGATACGTATCGGAGAGGTTAAGAAAGCTCTCAAAAAAATGGACAATGGAAAAGCCGTTGGGCCTGATGGTATCCCTATTGAAGTTTGGAAATGTTTGGGTGATGAGGGTGAGGTGTAGCTAACCAAGCTTTTTAATGAAATTCTACGCTCTAAGAATATGCCGGATGATTGGAGGAAAGCATTTTAGTTCCTATTTACAAGAATAAAGGAGACATTCAAAACTGTGCAAGCTACAGAGGGATAAAACTTATGAGTCATACAATGAAGTTGTGGGAAAAAGTGATAGAATATAGGTTGAGGTTGGAGACTTCTATTTCGGAAAACCAATTTGGATTTATGCCAGGGAGATCCACATCAGAAGCAATCTATTTACTAAGGGGGTTAATGGAAAGATATAGAAGTAAAAGAAGAGATTTACATATGGTTTTTATTGACCTGGAAAAGGCTTATGATCGTGTGCCAAGAGAAGTATTATGGAAGGCTTTGGAAAAGAAAGGTGTACGGGTTGCTTATATCAAAGCCATACAAGATATGTATGAGGCGGTAACTACTAGTGTAAGAACATCTGGGGGGGAGACAAAGGACTTCCCTATTAAGATTGGCTTACATCAGGGATCCTCTCTGAATCCGTACTTGTTCAACATTGTTCTAGATGTTCTAACTGAACCTGTTCAAGAAAGAATTCCTAAGTCCATACTTTTCGTGGATGATATAGTTCTCATGGCAGAATCAAAAGAAGAGATTAACACTAGATTGAAGTTATGGAGAAGGACTTTGGAGTCGAAAGGTTTCCGCTTGAGCAGGAACAAAACATAATATATGCATTGTGATTTTGGAGGGAGGCAAGGCAATGGGGATTTGGAGGTGAAGATGGGGGAGCAAATCATTCCTCAAGTATCAAAGTTTAAATACCTAGGATCCATTATACAGGAGGATGGGGAAATTGATGGAGATATTTCTCATAAAATACAAGCTGGCTGGTTAAAGTGGAGGAAAGCTACCGGAGTTATTTGCGATAAGAAGGTACCTGAGAAACTTAAAGGAAAATTTTATCGGACTGCTATAAGACCAGCTATGCTGTATGGTAGTGAATGTTGGGCAATAAAGGGAAAACAAGAGCACAAAGTCGGAGTAGCAGAAATGAGGATGTTGAGATGGATGTGTGGTCATACAAGAAAAGATAGGATTCGAAATGAAAAGATCAGGACAAGAGTCGGTGTGGCACTTATCCAAGAGAAAATGGTTGAAAATCGCTTAAGATGGTTTGGACATGTGCAGAGAAAGCCTTTGGAGGCCCCGGTGAGGAGGGTGGATCAAACAAGATGGAGTCCCATAAAAAGGGGCAGAGGAAGACCGAGAAGGACGTTTAATGAGGTCATTGAACGCGACCTCCTAGTCAACAACATATCTAAGGATTGAGTTGTTGACAGAGCACGATGACGTCGTGTGATTCATGTAGCCGACCCCACCTAGTGGAATAAGGCTTGTCGTTGTTGTTGTTGTGAATTGTGTAATGTGTATCCTTCTATTTGCACTTTACACACACACACATCACGTAGCCAGCCAAAAAAAACCATTTATAACTCATTTCAGCGGGTATTCTTGAGGGGTTTGGGTTTTATTTACTTTCAAAATGGCCACATTGTCAGGCCTTAAAAAAAATAGTCATATTGGGTACATAATAGTTATCTTAAAGTGTTTTTACTCTAATTATGGCGTTTAAGTTTTGTCAAAAGCAATTAAGTGGTGTGAGATTATAAGGCAACCAATTGTACCTTTTCCAATAGACAACGATGACAACGCAAAAGCACATGAATTTATGCAGTTCCTTGATTTGATTTATAAAATACTACCTCAAATTTTTAATATAAGAGCTAGATAATATAAAATTTTAATTCATTTTACCTTTAATATTTATCTATTTTACCTCTAAATAATTTTGGGAGTGATTACGATAGGTAATTTCAATACGTATGATTAAGAGATGTATTTTAGAAAAAAACATCTATCTATTATAAATAACTAACTTAACTAATTTTCACAAATTAATTATCTTGCTCTTATATTAAAGATCAAATGTAATATGTTTTTTTTTTCCCTTATTTGAATTGCGTGTATTCAAGTTTGATTAGAGTTTAATGCAGTTTGAAAGAAAGCTTGATCGTACGAAGTTGCATGCTCCCTCTCTTAAATGGTAAGAGGTAGACAACTACTTCCTCCGGTTTATAAGATTTTATTAACTAAATTCGTTAAAATTAGTTAAACACAATAAATATATAAAAATTAAATGTCTTTTTTTTTTCTTTCAAGTATGTCCTTATTTAATGAGAGAGTAAATAAGATAGAGAAATACTAGTAATGCCATAAAAGATGAAAGAGAATGAAATATGAAGAAAAGATGAGGAGAAATAATAGAAAATTAATTAAGGAAAAAATTGGTCAAAATACATCTACTATTTAGACAACCTTTACTAGGATCCTATAAAAAAGGTCAAACTAATTTAAATTTTGGGATATTATAAATAGAACCTGACGAAGTAATTTACTGATATTAATAATTTTTTTTTGGTTAAAAACATGTATTGTTTTCCTCAAAATGCACATTCTTAATCATTTGTTTTTAAAACTACTCCATTGATTGGGAAAAAAAAGAACTCTTAATATATGTGAACAATAGAGACATTTTAGGAAAATAATTATAATATTAAGGGATAAAATTAATTAAATTCTTACATTTAATTGGAATTAAAACACACTCGTTTATTAACTTTGATATTTGCACTTGGGGCATTGCCCTAATGGCAAAGTAGCCCCCCTTGCATAGGGCCAATAGGGAGCTTCGTCCCCCGGCGCAGGGCCAGTTTGGCTTCCTTTCCAATTAAAAGAAGAAGAAAAAAAATTTGATGTTTGGGATTGGAGTATAAACCTTATATCTTTATCAAAATAAGATAAATCTAGAAGATCCTTAATTCGTAAGGTAAGCTAGGGATTCATGCAATAATGCAGCTAAAAAGTACGTATAGTAGAATATGTTAGTGAGAGGAAAACTCTTTATGGGAGGTAACCTTTTGTTCTTTGTCAAAAGACAAGAAAACAATTTGATCCTTAATATGGCAACCTTTTTATGATTTGAGTGGGTTTTGTCCAGAATTTCTTCCTCAAATAATCAAAGCTTAAAAAAAAAAAGAATTAGACACATATTTTTATAATATAAATAGTGCTACCAGTGTGTTTGAAATTAGAATCCTAATTATTATGTAAATAATATTGCACTTGGCATAACATGTGTATTGCACAAAGTCTATTTTTATTTCCTAGAAATTATATATATTGATATATTAAAGATATGATAAAAGCAGGGGTCTTTCACGCTATCAATCATCAATCACAAATTTCAATTATATTCTTAAAAACTTTTAATACCCGATTCGTTTAAAAATAGGTCGGATATGATATTATCGGATCTGAATATATTTAATTAATGAGATTTAAATAAAAAATTAATTAAAATTTGAATATATTGAATTAAATGACAAATATTATAAATAAATGAAATTCAATTAGGGGCTTAAATGAAGAAATTAATAATTAATTTAAAGTTTGAATAATATCTTAATTGAAATTTGAATATATTGCATTAAATGTGAAGCATCATAATTAAACAGTATATCAATTGGAGCCTTAAATGGAGAAATAAATAAATAAATAATTTTAACTTTTTATCGATTCCTTTTAAATTCCGCATCTTTAATTCAAGTTCTATTTGAATGAATAAAAAAATCGCACTCCTATAAAAAGTAGATCTTGAGCTATAATAGATAATACAATTTATTATAATTTTAAATTTAATCAAATATGCTAATCCGTGCATCGCACAAGGAAAAAATTTCTAGTTACAATTACGATCATGTGGAAAATGAAGGATGCTTTGTTCTTTGTCAATCACGTTGGCATTTGGAAATAAAAGACAAGGAGCCAATGGCATGTAGGGTTAGTGGGACTAGTAAAGGTTTACCCAGTTGTTGAAAAAGAACCACAGGCAATCCCACTCAAATCATTTAACTTTAGAGTAGGATTGTGGGGGAAAAAAAACCAGTGTTTCATGTAACCTAGTACGACTCAAGGGAATTCGGTTTGATAAAAATCAACATGACAAAGAAATCATACCAATTAGAGACTAAACTAATTAGTCGAGTTAAATCGGTTTCTAAACCACTTAGTCTGGTTTGATCTAAATGATATATAATTTTTTTTTTAATATGGTTACTAAATAGAATTTAACTGAGAGACGTTTTTATTACTTTTACACTTGTTGATGGCTCACCTCAGTGTCGTTCCATTTGGTTCTTCTTCTTCATCCATGTCACTCCTTTTGGTACTCATTCTTCTCTATCACATAAAAAGACTTTCAAGAGAAGTTAAAAATGAATTTTTAGTCCAATTGTGATATCAATGGAACTCATGATTTTGTACACCATTATTCAAATTATTACTAGTATAGAAAATTTTTTCAGACCAGTTAAATTTAGAACCATTATAAAAAGTTCTGAACTACTAGTTCAAGGAACTAGTGATACCAACAAAGAAATTTGAACCCACATAGGGGGAGAAAGTGATGGTCCAAAGATATTTTCAAGTTACACCTAGATCTAGTGAAAATTGAACTGGTGGGCAAATCTTGAAGACGATGACAATTATATATAGTAATTAATTAATAATGTAACTACATAAAAATACTTAATTATACTTTTTAAGTGGTGCAAATTAAACTTAAGCTACAAAAATGAATAAAATGATTCACTGAATTTTCAATTATTCTATTACTACCTGCTTATTAATAATCATGTTAATAAATAATGGTTTTTAGTTGGAATATGAATAACATTCATGCCTTGGGGGATATGGACAATGAGAGAAAAACTCATAAGATCGATCCATACCCAAAACGGAAAACTGTATTGTTAGTATGAAAACCGTGTTAATTTATATAGCTCTTTTATTATTAATAATGTTAAACATCATTATTTTTATTTCCCATCTCCTTGAAATTTTTTAGCTCCTAAATTCGTCAATTCAACAGCTTATCGACTAAATTAGACATACTTACATTTAAAAAAAAATGTTAAGTTCGTGATTTCACTTATTTCTAAAGATGAATTAAGATTAGAAGGAATCTAAGAAACCTCATTAATTTATATGTCTCTTTTATTATTAACTACTATCTCTGATCTTTAATATAAGACCTTATTTGAATTTTATTTTGGTCTTAAATATAAGACCCCAATCTACTTTGTCTTTTATATTCATCTATTTTTTTCTAAGATAATCCTTCTAACAATAATAGCTTTAGCCAATACACTTGATTAGTAAGGATATTTTAGGAAAGACAACACCTATTTATTACAAATAACTAACTTAATTTCTTTTCTTAATCTCTTTAAATTAGTCAGCTAGCTCTTGTAAATAGGACCGGAGGTAGTACTATATATTTTAAACATCATAGCATTAGTTCTCCATTTTGTAATTTTTACGGTTCCTAAATTTGTCAGTCTAATTGCTTGCAAACCAATTCAACATGCTCATAAAGGATGTGCTTGTTAAGCTTGAGATCTCGCTCCCTGCCTTTTTCTGAAGTCTTATTTCTAAAAATATAATACTGTTCATATCTTTAATGTAGGATCTAATTTGAGAGTTAATGTTGGTCCTATATATAAGATGTATTTTATATGCTTATCAATTTTTTTTTTAAATTAACTCTATTAGTATTTTTTAAATAATAATCAAGTAGGAAATAGAAGGAAGGAATTAAGAAAAATAATTACAGTGTTTGAAAAAAATATTATATGAACTAATTTAACTAACATTCCTATTCTACTCAAATTAGTTCATTAGGTTTTATTTTAAGGATCAAAGGAGTATAATGAGATGAGAATGAGTTTGAGATCAGCATATTGTTTAATATAAAACATAAAATTTATAACAAGTTATGTTATGCATGATTAAATTATAATCGATAGGAGTTGAATTTAGTGGAAGAAACTAATTCCTTTCAGTGCAAAGAATCAATATTTAAATTTTCGTTGAAAAAAAATTCACATTTATTAGATAAAAGTGCCTCAAACATAAAGAATACTTCTAATTTGTGCCAATAAAAAAATTATAAAATTCTAAATAATGTGAAATTACATAGGACTAATTTATAAATTTCCACCTAACACGGGGAAATAGAATTGATTCATGCATCAATGTATAAGTGTCAAGGATAATGTTAAGTATGGGATAAATACTCTCACCCTGGTTATGGTTATATAATTAGTAGTATTTTTTTTTGAGTTAATTTTATTATTGGTTCTTAAAATTAAATTGAATTTTGGTTTGGGTGCTTATAGTTTTAAATATTGTTTTTTTTAAAGTTTTATAAGCACTTAATTTGAGTTAAAGCGCAGAGATTAAAGCCGACAGTCATTAAAAGTATAGGGGGTCAAAATCAAAACTTGTTTAGTTACTTCAATTTTAATAAGCTTTGGGTTTGATCCTTATACTTTTAATAAATTTTGATTTTGGTCCCCATACTTAACAAGATCTTTTTTTGGTCAGCTATACTTGACAAGATTAATTGTTGATAAAAAACTTAGTTGTGTTAATTAAAGGTTAACGCCTGGGAAAGCCCTCATAAAATTATAGCATAAAAAACTGCAATTATTTTTGAGAAAATTGCAATAAGATCTTATTCAAAGGAATTAAATACAAAAAAGTTCCTTAAAATAATCAAATTATTCTCAACTCTCAAAAGACTTCATTGTAATAAATTTTATTTATTTAATTACCAAATTTTTTTTTTAAGTTTGCATTGACAACTGAAAGAGCAATCGTTATCAATATTTGCCGTGATAATTGTTAATCTTTACATCTTAAATTGTCAACGACTACTCCTTTAATTGTTAATACAAACTTTTAAAAAAAGATAATTTGGTAACTAAATAAATAAAATTTATTGCAATGAGGTCTTTTGAGACTTGATAATAATTTGATGATTTTAATTTGGTTATTTTTCTGAATGGGATCATATTGCAATGTTCCTATTCTTTTTTGCCAGCTAAAAAAAAACTGAAACTACATGAACTAAGATAAAAAGTTGACCATACTGTCCCTTTTTCTTTGGGATTATGAAAGATAATGTGCGCAAGAAAAACTCATCACCCACTTGGTTTATAATAGGTAGTAATATGTTCAAGAGACTAACCCATCGCAAGGCAAAAGCCAAAAGGTAGTGTGAGAAATTCAAAGTTCCAAGTTTCGACCCAGCCAGCCAAACTTTAATTTTACAACCTCTTCGAATCTCGGGTCTCACACAGTTCATTTCTCTTCCATTGATACTCATCTTCTCCTTCTGGGGCTGTCTATCGGTGCGGCGTTCAGATCTCAGTGTTGTGCAGTGTATTACCTGCAGGCCTTTCAATCTTCAAAGCCTCACTTGTTTTCTTCCTTCGTCTCTCGTCCCATTTCCCAGGAAATCTTGGGGAGTAGCTGAATCTTCACACGCATCTCATCCTTCTCTCATCAGATTGAATTGGTTCAATCTCAATTCAATCTGATGATGGCTTCTCCTGGGAACCCAAATCAGCCTTCGCCGCCTTTTGACATGCACAAGTTCTTTAAGCCCAATAACAATACCGCACCGCCGAATCCAGTTTCCCACAATCCGTCGCCGTTCCTTCCTCCGACGTCTTTCCCTCCCTCCGCCCCGCCGCCTTCTTCTTCTGCGTCTTACCCTCCTCCCACCGGTCCTTATTCATACCCTCCGCAAAACGCACCGTTCCACCACCAGTTTCCCCAACCTCACGTTCCGTATTCCCAAGAGCACCATTTGCATCCGAACCTGCAGCACCAGCGTTCTCTGTCTTTCCCTACACCTCCGCTTCAGCCTCAGCCCATGCCTCCTCCTCCTCATTCCCTCCCTCCGTCTCCTTCACCGAACAACCCTAACGCCGGTGCTCGCTTAATGGCGCTGCTCAGTGGTCCGCCTACTACAAATCATGAATTGTCTCAGCAATCTAATGCTCCGTTGCATTCCATACACCCTCCTTCTTCGGGAGTTCCTGAATTTCCATTGCCTGCTAATGTGCCGGTAATGCCGACGATGGGCATGTTGGCAGGTACCAATCCGGGGATCGCCGGGGCAGGTGCTGCGCCTGGCCCGATTCGTATGCCGAGCAGTAAGCTCCCAAAGGGTCGGCATTTGGTGGGTGATCATGTTGTGTATGATGTGGATGTGAGATTACAAGGGGAAGTGCAACCTCAGCTTGAAGTTACTCCCATTACAAAGTATGGATCGGATCCTCAACTTGTTTTGGGCCGTCAAATTGCTGTCAATAAATCATATATTTGTTATGGGTTGAAACAAGGGAACATTCGGGTTCTTAATATCAACACTGCACTGAGATCTTTGCTTCGTGGCCACACTCAGGTATTGTTTTAGTTGTAGTATGTCTAGTAAAATCGCTCCTATAGTTCATGCCTGTTGCTCGATTTACTTAGTGGAACTTCGAATTCTATAGCTCTCTGCTTTGATGGGCTTATTGGTGACCAATGACTTCTAATTTTCCATTCTTAGAGTCTTCAGTCCTATTAAAGTCGTCATCACTTTGTTTAAATGACATTATATTTATGCATTGAGCTTGGATTTATTTTGAGCTGTGAACACTTCGTAGAAAACATATTATGTAGGCCAAAGGATAAGTTGTTTAATGGCCTTCCTTTGGACTGTATCCAATGAAGAAGTCCTATTTGATCGACAGTTTGGTGCAGATTGAGTAGTACAAGGATGCGTCAAATAAGCTGCTACCTTTTCCACTGATCTTCATTTAGTTAGACCAGTTGATCCTTGAACCAACCTCGAATTATTGACTAGATGAGATGCTTTTCACAATATCCTTAGGATTGTGACTGTTTTACGTTCGTATTATGATTTTGAATATAATTATTTTATCCTTGTCTTCAACCGTGGTTTCAGGACATGTTCAGTATATACATGTTACCTAAAAGCATACAGCAATTATTTATTTTGTTTATCTTTTGCATTTAAAATCTTTTGATTTTTTATACCAGCTTTCGAACTATGGCATTAAACCACAAAGACACGGAGTAGCTAGCAATCTTTCTTTTCTGTTTTTCTTTTTTCTTTTTTCTTTTTTTGAAATTTAGATCTAGATTTCAATAGGAAATCTATTCATAAATGAAGGGCTCAATCGGAAATATATATATCTATTCCCAAGATTCTGTTTTACTCAATAATATCACTATGTTTGAGTGTCAAATTCGCAAGAAAAAGTTGGCAGATAGCAGAAGTGGGGAGTGGAAAATGTCCGTGTTAAATCTCCTCTAGCAATGTATTGATGTTCAAACTTCAAATGAAAATTAATTTCATAACCAGCATGATATTTGGTGAAAGACATCATTTGTTTTGTTCATTTTTGTGGCAGACTGCTTATACATATTTCAAGGTTGTTGTTGTCTATTTACTCATGCTTTCCATTTCTCAATTTATACTCCGCTATATAAACGTCAAAGGAATGACTAAATTGTTTGTTACCTAATTTTTTCCCTGTCTTTTGTTCTTGTCAGAGGGTCACAGACTTAGCTTTCTTTGCCGAAGATGTTCACCTCTTGGCTAGGTATTTTTTGTTGTCTGAATACTGATGGCCCTTTTTTTCCCTTCTTCTTTCTTTGGATTACATTATGGCGGTAACATTGCTTTCCACAGTATTGGCATAGATGGCCGTGTATATGTGTGGAAGATCTCTGAAGGTCCGGATGAAGAAGATAAACCTCAAATTACTGGAAAGGTTCTTGTTGCAATTCAAGTAGTAGGGCAGGAGGAAGCTTCAAATCCCAGAATTTGCTGGCATTGCCACAAACAAGTAATTTCTCTTGAATTCTTCTTTCCAAAAGCTATATCTCTAATATTTGAGTGCTTGAAATGAAATTTAATATATATTTCGAAATTCATGTTAATTGAACTTTGTTCATACAGGAGGTTTTGGTTGTTGGTATAGGAAAACATATTCTTAGAATTGACACTACTAAAGTTGGAAATGGTGAGGCTTGTGTAGCAGAGGAGCCTCTAAGATGTTCTGTAGACAAGCTCATTGATGGGGTTCAGCTTGTGGGTAAACATGATAAGGAGGTGACTGATTTGTCAATGTGCCAGTGGATGACAAATCGGTTGGTATCTGCATCGCTGGATGGCACGGTATGTGTTTTCTTTTTATATTTCACTGCTAGTCTGCTATCTGCTTGTTTCAATGTTTGAGACAATATTTAAGTTGATGCTATTTATCTGAGATAGTGCTTCATGAGCATTTTGTATGCAATGTCATAAGGTAATTAACCTTTTCTTTAGTTCTTAAGAAGATTTACATGTGATAGAAGGAAAAATAAAGAATTCTGAAGAGTGCGTCTGAGCTACTAAGATTATTTATAGCATTCAAAATCAAAACGAGCATCCTTTCTCTAAAGAGAATTTTTGCATCAGAAGTAAACTTGTGAAATATCTAATGCAAAGCTGTGTGCACAAAACAGAGAGTCCATGTGGGAAATTCAAAATCTGTGGGTTGATTGTGCTGATTGATCCTTTAGCTTCTTCCAGATTATAGTTTTCTTTGTTTCTCAAAAAAATTTATTTCATGAAATTCAGACAATTAATTTTTAATAATAATGTGTCAGTCATACATTTGAGTGGTTAGGAATGTTGGCGTGATAGGTGCGTCCTAGTGCTTTAGAGCAGTTTCTCGTATTTTAGTTCAAAAGGCTTGGTAGACAAAAGGAGACCAAAACATTGCAGCAATTTGCAGTTAAAGGGATTCCCTGCTTTGTATGGTTGAAGAGGAATGTGAGAATCTTTAAAGTATATAATTATTTTCATGGCATCTGTTTGGTACCCCGCACATGCCTCTTTAAAAAGGGAGGTATTGCATCTGATATGCAAAGAGATTGGACAGCTCTATTATATTCATAAGTTTTGGGTGTTTTTGTTACTTAATTCTGTTTTATTTTTTTCCTTATCACCTCTGGTTTGAGGATTTTGCATCTCCATAAATCTGTATTTCCTTCTATCTCTAATAGAATTCCTTCTCATATATATAAGTGATGGCTATCCCAAATAGAACGAGAACTCGTGTTCAGAGATAAGGAGGTCGAACTTAATTTTTGTTGTTGTATTTAGGTATTCGTCATTATTTTTTTACGTTGCTTATTCATTTCAACATTGGGAAATAATCTTTGTACATTTGTTCTATCTTGGTTTTCTTTCATTAGTACTCCCTTCGTCCCTTTTTATAAGCAACAACTACCATCCCTCTTAATTTCTTGGGAATCCTACAAGATCCATTTGCTTTTTTTCCTCTGAAAGATGGTCAGAACTTCATCTGGGTTTGAATCCTACTGAGAGGTCCACTAGAGATCAAGAATTGTTGAAGAAAGAACAAGTTGCAAGTTGTCTTAAATTTTTGTATCAAATTTCCTATTTTACCCCCACTAATTACTTATTTTAATACCCAATATATTTATTATCTCATTTCTCAAACCATCCTCTCTCTCCATTGACGTTCTCTCTCTTTCATAAATAAGGGTATTTTGGAGAAAGAACTTCCAATTTCTACCTATTTGTTATCTGTAACTAACTTTTTGATTTACGTGATGGAGTCTAAGGTTGCTTATAAAAAGGAACGGAGGGAGTATTGATTAGTTCTCTAGATTGATGTTGTCTTTTGAACTTGTGAAGAAGGCTTATTGAGTTTGTTATTAGGACTCAACTGCACTAAGGTGTGGAAGGCTAGTTTGACTTTCATGGAGAAAAATAGAGGAAAAACCTAGAAATTTAATATTTGATATGCAGGCCAGTGATCAGCTGATGGTATTTGTGATGCAAATGACGTGATCAATCTGCTTTAAATGAAACAAACTTGAAAAGTTATGAGATTGAAAAATAACTGATTTCAGAGAGTGAGAGTCAAAATATGATGAAATAATATATTGGTATGGAATGAAGTACTACTGAAAAATGGCTATATATGTGTTGGACTTGGAGAGATGATAGGCTATGCATTTGTATTTGAAATATGGTGACTATGGAAACTATTTTATGTCAAAGAGACCAAAGAAGTGATGCTGACTGAAGTCCAGAATTGCTAACACCAAGGTATTTATGAGTAAATATTAGTTGGCTTAAAATGTGGGGATATTGGTGATCAACTGACATAAGTTCCTTCGAAAGGTTGATTTAATGTTTTTCTACCTTTAAGACATTATTAAAGAGAATCTAAATATATATAAAAATTACTCAGTTAGCAAAATTTATCGATTTATTAATGATATTTTAATTGAAAATTTAGTAATATAATAATAACTTAAGGTTTCTTAAACCATAATTTTGAAACAGGTATTAGGCTAAATGTTTTAAGGGGACAGGAAAAAGAAAGGCGTGCACTTTAGGAGATTGTCATGATGTAATATCTTGCTCTAAATAAAACACTTTGCATGCACCTCTTTGGTCTGCATATTTTGCATATCCGGAAATGCTGCAACTGACAAATTCTGGAAAAGTCTTCGTGGCAGCTTTCTTGGAAAATGGTAGCAGAAGCAGGAGGGGGGCTGTGGAATGGCTAGGTTATGATCTCGACTAAAGAGGTGCATGCGAAGTGTTTGATTTGGAGTCTGAATGATGGGAGAGCACTTTAAGGATCTTATTGGCGAGCGAGTTCGTAGAGTGGTAGCTATGCAATTTTTAATGGAAAAAATTACTGTTGTCAGTTTATTAAGATTTTTTTTTTGCGTGAAATAGATGGTTAGGTTAAGTTGGGTCTCGTGGGCTCACTTAAGTCAATCATATCTTTGGGCTTAGAGCGCTTATAGAGATACTTACAAATCACCCACTATTGAGATCGTCGCATTGGCAATGAGATTTGAACCTATGATTTGTGGATTATAAGCCAATTCCGTACTAACCAGGCCAGTCTTTGCTGACTAAAATATGTTTTTATTAATCAATCGAGGTTAATGTTGATTGAATTTATTATGCATTCTTATAAATTTTCTTCTGTTGAAGTTTTTGCAAGTTTAATAATATACTGACAGTAAACTTTTACGTTGTACACTTGTTAATTTTGTTTTTTAAAATTTTAATATCATTATAGATTATTTTTTACTTAATGATTAATTTTTAATATTATAAAATTATTTTTTTAAAGATGTTGATAAGGTATATTTAAAATTTACATATATACGTTTGTTTAATTAACCCCCCAATCCCCCCCCCCCAAAAAAAAAAAAAAAAAAAAGAGAAAAAGAACTTTGGCTATGCAGCTTCTACCTGGGCTGTCATTAATAAATTCTCCATTGGCTTGATGTTCATAATTATATCGAACAGATATGGGTTGAATGGTTTCTTCTTACTCATGTTTAAAATGTTTGAGGCTTAGGATAGTCCATATATTCGAAGCGGATGAAATGATGATGACCGGCAAGAAAGAGTGCGGTGCTTCCTTTTTTCTTTTTCTTTTTCTTTTTTTTTTGGGGGGGGGGGGAACAAAAGTATGGGTAGTGGAGAATACTTGAGGATGTTGAGCTTATGTGGAAAATAAAGATAGAGATAAGGTTGTCTTTGGATTGTGTAATTTGGAATTTAACATGCAAGAAGTTTAATTTTCTACCAATCAAATTCCTTGTATTTTGAATTCAAGTCCTAAACTTAAGGTAAAACAACAGTTGGGTCCTTGGTGAGGGATTTATTTATATTTTGGTCTTTGTCAAAAATTAGTTGTTACTATGGCATATCATATGCAAGCACACGTCACATGCACATGTATGCATGTTTAGCACATTTGCATGTGTAATTTGCACACGTGTGCTTTTTATGTTGCCTGTGCATGCACAAGTGTGTGTACTCATGTTTATGTATTTGTGTGAATTGTTAAGGGCCTATATGCCTGTCATCTATGCATGCGGTGCTTGTCTGGGTGCATGCATATGAGTGCACTCAAAATGGTTCAAGAAATTTGCCCTTGAAAATTGAGGCGGAAGGAAAATCTCAGATTTCACCTTCTTTGGTGGTACCTGAAGTTATTACCGATATATTTAATTATAGTGACCAAGAAATGTGGAAATCCACTCCTCTTTATTCAATCAGAGAGTTTATCAACAAAGTAATTCAAATACCTATAAAAATCACTTTTCTGAGTATAGGGAATCTGCCTGAACAAGAGCTATGACTATATACTCATTTGAATCTTGTCTGAGTGTACCATATGTATGCATATGTCCTGATCAAATTTATATTTTACCTGCCTCTTATATTTCTTTGATAAAACTTTAACCAACAGATAATGATATGGGGAGATCGAAAGGTGCTGCCACCTGCGGTATTGATACCACACAGTGGGCTTCCTGTATATTCAGCTACATTTTTGACTGCTCCACACCGCCCTGATCATATTGTGCTTATCACTGCTGTAAGTATGCCCAATAAGCTTAATAATCTTTTTTTTTTCCTCAAGCATGTTCTGCTTAATATTTAAAGCTTAGAAAGTTTGCTGGTAGCATAATTTTTCCCCCTGAGTATAGTATCACATCTTACATGCTTATAAATTAAATGTTTAAAAGTTACTACAGAGATACATCATCATCACTCTACTAATGAATGATAGTTGTTATCACCTATTCAATACAACCTTTTTGCAGGGACCGCAAAATAGGGAGGTGAAACTTTGGGCCTCAACAAGTGACGAAGGTTGGCTGCTCCCAAGTGATATTGAGTCATGGAAGTGTACTCAGACACTGGAGTTAAAGAGCTCAGCTGAACCTTCAGCTGAGGATGCATTTTTCAATCAAGTGGCAGCACTGTCTCAAGCAGGTCTTCTTTTGCTTGCAAATGCCAAGAAGAATGCTATATATGCTGTGCACTTAGAGTATGGTCCTAACCCAGAATCAACTCGCATGGATTATATAGCAGAGTTTACTGTGACCATGCCTATTCTAAGTTTTACTGGGACAAGTGATATATTACCACATGGCGAACATATTGTTCAGGTTTATTGTGTCCAAACACAAGCTATTCAGCAGTATGCTTTGGATTTAACTCAGTGTTTACCTCCACCACTTGAAAATGTGGGACTAGAGAAGTCTGATTCCAGTGTTTCACGAGATGCAATCAATGTTGAAGGATTCACCTCCCTGGATTCATCTGCAATTAGAACAAGTGAGATGCCATTAACCGGTTCTCCTTCTAAAATGGCACAAGCAAGCAGTCCAGAGAATGCAGCTGTAGCGAGATACCCTTTAAATTCTGGCCCTGCTGAGGCTAAAGAAATTAGCATTTCAAATGCTGAAGCTAAAGCTGTTAATTTGGCTCCATCAAGCAGTGATGCTGATATTGTTTGTGTCCCATCACCACCTCTTCCTTTGAGCCCAAGATTGTCCAAGAAACCGTCTGATTATAGGAATCTTCCATCTAACTTTGAGTCAGGTCTGGCACTTGGTGACCAGGGTGGGGAGTTACCTGTTGATGATTACGCAGTTGACAGGCAAATGGATACAATTCGTAGGAACTTATCTGATGTACCTCCACTTGGTAATGATTCAAAGAGTGATGAGAATAAAGCCACACAGGATGATGCATCTGTTGTGCTTAATCCTCCTGTTATGTTTAAGCATCCAACTCATCTGGTTACACCATCTGAGATCATTAAAGCTGGTTCTTCCTCTGAAACTAATGTGGTTGACAGCAAAAGTGGGGGAGAGGGAACAATTCAGGATGTGGTTGTCAACAATGACATAAGTAATGCTGAAGTTGAAGTGAAAATGGTTGGCGAGGCAAGATCTGATCAAGACAATGAATTTGGCCTGCAGACACAACAGCAAAACCTAGTTTCTGACAATAAGGAGAAATTCTTTTGCTCCCAGGCTTCAGATCTTGGCATTGAGATGGCTCGTGAGTGTGGTGCAATATCTGGGGAAAATTACATGAATGCCGGTGAAGATGGATCTCAAGACATGGCAAAAGATGTGCATGAAAAAACTTCTGACTCATTTACATCTACCACATTACCACCATCACCCGCACCAAGTACAAAAGGAAAGAGGCAGAAGGGAAAAGCTTCTCAAGCATCAGGTCCATCTTCACCGTCTCCAACTGTTTGCAACTCAACTGATTCATCCAATGAACAAAGTGGAAGTTCAAACCTTCCTGCTGCTGAAAGTGCTTTTCCTCAAATTCAGACAATGCAGGAGACACTCAATCAGGTAGTTAGCATTAGACTCCTTTTTTTTTTTTTTGCTATCATGATCAAGAGCATGGTATACTTTTATGCATTTATCTGCTTTACAAGTGACCAAAGATATCAAAACCAATTCCTCAGCATGGAAGTGATATTTAGTTTCAGTGCCTTTATACCATGAGAGGCAATTCCTTTAATGAGGCACCTTGAGGTGTACGCCTTTGGTGTGCTTTCCTTTGTCACAGGGGTACCTTAAGCACCTCAGTATTTTCATGCTTATAAGAGAAGGGTCGATTTACAAACCCAACCCATAAATATGAAAATAGTGATAGGATTTATAGGAAACTACGAAACTCTACTTTGAAGGTCGAGCCCAACCTTAGGGATTTGGAAGAATTGGGTAAAACAGTGATTTTATTTTGAAAAATTATATTTAGGCTACTAGTTTTTCAGGGTGTTGTGACTGAACCAAAACAAAAAACAAAAAAAAAAACAAAAAAACAAAAAGCAAGGACCCCAACGATGCATTAATGGGAATGATGGATAAAATAGAGAGGAAGAAAGAATAATGTGCAACTTCAAGGCTCACTTACTGCCTCTTTCTCTGATAGCAAAGTAATCTAGTGGATCCTCTTGTCTGAGCTTCTTTGACAAGTCATAACACTTTCTCCGTTATGCCTAGGCTCATCCTCTTCCTCTGCATTTAAAAGCATGCCAATCCATAATTGACGGCCTGTCATATGTTGCTTTTCTCTGTTTTTCCCTTCCCTCGTTCTTTCATCTTTCTTTTGCATGCCTTGGGCACTTCGAGCATTTTGCAGCGTCCTTCTGTCTCCAACTTGGTGCAACTTGGCTCTGCATCTCACCTTTCATAACTTAATTACGATATATGCAATTTACAATATGTTGTCTGTAGACTCATTTAAGAAGTTGTGCTTCCATGTACTAAAGGAAAATATCTATCCATTCTGAGTCCTTTTATTGTTACCCTTCAGTACTTGCTTCCTTGATAACTCAGTTTGAAATAGAGAAAGAGAGAAAATTTCATTTATGCTTTAAAATTTAGAATAAGGGATTGATGCTTTCTTTCCAAGCCTTAACTCAAAATAAGTTACAGTTTTGGATTTTAGAATCATACCAGAAAGCCAAAAGAGGAATTGTATCCAAGAAAGAGTGCTAAAGTGTGAGTAAGGGGGCTAAAATAAATTTTGAAAGAAAGGGACTACAACAACTAGAAGAAGTCTTGTCCCACTAGGTGGGGTTTGTTACATGGAATGCACGACTATCAATAATTAAATCCTCAAATAAGTTGTTAACCCAAAGACCTCATTTAATAATTTCATTGACTGTTGTTTTCAATCTTCCTTTATCCCTTTCCATAGGATTTTATATTGCTTGATCTACCCTTTTCATTAGCACATCCAACAACCTTTGTACATGTCCAAACCACCTTAAACAATTTTCTACTGATTTCTGTTCAATGTTTTGAAAGAATATTGAAGAGAAATAGGTAGAAAAAGAATAGGATAAAAGATTAGAAAGAACACCATATGAAGAATACTAAGGAGAAGGGAGAGGAAGTGAACCTTCTCATGCTTAAGACAAAGTAGAAGGCATCAACGGCATGCGCCTTAGTGTCTCGTTTAAGGTAGCACTTCTCATGGTAGGAGACCTATGACTACTTTGTGAGCCAAGTGTTAGAGATGTTTACAAATACTTACGTCATTATCTTCAGAGTTCCTCAGCAAAATTTATCAATGTAACTTGACTGACTCTTATTTTCCTTATTTGAGTAGTTTGACTCATTTCTGATGTGCCCCATTTTGGCAGTTATTGACCATGCAAAAAGAGATGCAAAAGCAGATGACAATGATGGTTGCAGTTCCTGTTACAAAAGAAGGCAGAAGACTTGAGGCAGCCCTAGGACGGAGCATGGAAAAAACTGTGAAGGCTAACAATGATGCGTTATGGGCTAGGATTCAAGAGGAGAATGCAAAAAATGAAAAGTTGCTGCGAGATCGTGTCCAGCAGATCACAAATTCAATTAGTAACTTGATGAACAAGGATCTTATGCCCATATTTGAGAAATCTGTGAAGAAGGAAATGGCTGCAGTTGGACCATCTGTAGTTCGTGCAATTAGTCCTGCTATTGAGAAAACAATATCTTCAGCAATTACAGAGTCCTTCCAGGTCAGGTTATGTCAATTTTCCTTGTAGAAATTAGAATAGAGTTGTCTTGTATCTAAGTGACATTGTGCATTACAGAAGGGAGTGGGTGATAAGGCAGTGAACCAACTTGATAAATCAGTTTGTTCAAAACTTGAAGCTACTGTGGCTAGGCAAATCCAAGCTCAGTTTCAGACAACTGGTAAACAGGTGCTTCAGGTATGTATTTTTCTTGCTTTATCTTTGTGATGCACATCACATTAACTGTTTCTTGATATCATTAAGGTATTTATTTTTTCTTTCCTTCAGAGGCTTATTTTGTTTTAACTGTTAATTATTTCTTTTGTAGGATGCACTCAAATCAAGTTTTGAAACATCTGTGGTTCCTGCATTTGAAAAGTCATGTAAAGCCATGTTTGAGCAAGTTGATGCCACATTTCAGAAAGGCATGGTTGAACATACCTCTGCAGTGCAGCAGCACCTTGAATCTGGACATACCTCATTGGCAATGACTCTAAGGGTCTGTTTATCCTTTTTATAATTTTGTGCTGGGCAGAAATGTTGTCTTTCACAGAGATTATTATGATCTGTCTTGACTTGCACGGTTTATCATAAAGCCCATATTGATTTGTTAGCTGGTATTCCTCTGTTCATTGAATTTGTTTCCATTGGTCACACCATTTAACACATGTAAATGCTAAGATAAATAGAAGGGAGTGATAATTTGAATCTTATGGTAAAATAGGAGAGTTGTTCGATGAAAGATAGAGTTTATTAGTGTTACATGACTATCTACTGCTATTGTTATGTTTGTCATTTTAGTAGTACTTTCCAAGCTGAATCAGCACAGTAGAGGCTGGCATTAGTTAGGTGGGATAGTGTATGTAGTGAAGCTTGGAGGCCAGCGGAACAAACCGAGTTTGATGCAGAATACTCCTCTGGTCCACAATACAAGTCTGGTTTAACCATCTGACCTAGACCAAAAAACAGGTGGTTATAAGATTGAATTGTTTTTAAAAAAAAAATGTAGAGCTTTCCAGATATGCCCTTGACAAAAGTCAATACTACATTAATCATAATGATCGAGTTACTTATATAGTTTAATTGTACAAAAAGGCAAAATAGGGAAACAAATATTAAATGCTCTAGATATTATCAAACTGGACTTGTATTATGGATAGGAGTTTGTGGGTGCTAATGGGGAGAAGGTTGATTTTATGAATTGATTTTGAGGAAAGGCAGGAAAGGCCTTTATGAGTAGTCTTCTAAGATACTGATTGGTTTCTGCTTAAAAATTTAAGAGCTCATTTGTCAATTTGAAGGCTTCAACTTACATATGATTACCATCAGGTGACAGCTTCCAACAGAAAGCTAACAGACTTGTGACTCTGATTTCTTATTCCTTTATATTATATAAATCCTAATTTCTTATTTCAGACTTTATGCAAGCTTTAGTGCTTTAAACCTTGTTAACACGGTTGATGGTTAGGTTATAACTAATGTATTTAAATCTCCTACTGCTTCTGATATGTAGCTTTAATTCCCCCTGCATTTTAATTTTAGTATTTCTCTGAATTTGCAGGATGCCATTAATTCTGCATCATCATTTACTCAATCTTTGAGTAGAGACTTGGTGGAGGGCCAGCAGAAGCTGTTGGCTCTAGCAGCTGCTGGAGCAAACCCAGGTGCATTAAATTCATTGCCTTCTCAACGGACTAATGTTCCCTTACTACATGAAAAGGTGAGTTTTTTGGGTCTCCGTGTTAGGAAAAGAATAGCTTAAGCTGCGATTCTTCATTTAACTGTTGATAATTGACACTGTAATTTTGAGATCTTTATCAGGTTGAGGCTCCGATGGATCCAACAAAGGAGCTAGCGAGGCTGATAGGAGAAAGGAAGTATGAGGAGGCATTCACTGTTGCTCTACAACGAAGTGATGTGTCCATTGTGTCCTGGTTATGTTCGCAGGTATGCCATGCATTTGTCTATATTTACAATATACTCTGTTTAATGCTTTCAAGCTGGAAGTGAGACACTGTTGCATATGTTTTCTCATGATGGGTTTTCTTAGACACCTATGTGGAATCGATGAGAGAATTTCCCATGAACATGGCTATTGTTTTTTTTCTTTTTTGGGTAATGTTGCAGTTGCATGCTTTGTAACTTAAATGATGTGGGTCCTCGTTTTGGTTGTCGGTGCTATTGTTTTTTTTCTTTTTTGGGTAATGTTGCAGTTGCATGCTTTGTAACTTAAATGATGTGGGTCCTCGTTTTGGTTGTCGGTGCTATTGTTTTTTTTCTTTTTTGGGTAATGTTGCAGTTGCATGCTTTGTAACTTAAATGATGTGGGTCCTCGTTTTGATTGTCGGTGACTCAAATTTCTGGTTATGAACTGGATGTGGATTGTATATTTTGTGAGCTAAATCCAAGGATTACCCCATTAATTATCATAACTTTTGGGTTGTTCTTCAAGCAGTTACACTGAGGTGTTACTTATCATCAACATATGTCGTAAAATTTATATTTATAAGTCTTACTATTCATAAACCATAAGCAGCATAGCTCATTTCAAAATCTGTGTGAGCGTGTGCCCCGCATTCTAGTATTTCTATTCAACACTCGGATAAAATATTTGACCTTGACTGAACCACCTGGTGGTGTCTCCTTTGTAAAAGGTTGATCTACATGGACTTCTGTCGATGGTTCCTCTTCCTTTGAGCCAAGGTGTAGTTCTTTCACTTCTGCAACAGCTGGCTTGTGATATTAACAATGACCGGCCTCGGAAAATGTCTTGGATGACCGATGTTGCTGCTGTCATAAATCCTGCGGACTCGATGATTGCAATGCATGTGAGGCCAATCTTTGAGCAAGTGTATCAGATACTGAATCACCAGCGTAGCCTGCCCACAATTACTGGATCTGAGCTCTCCAGTATCCGTCTTCTAATGCATGTTATCAACTCCATGCTTATGACATGCAAATGATTCTATATGTTCTTTTGTTATAGAAATGTGCTAATTGGTATCTCAAGACTGCTAGTACGATTGGAATTTTGTACAAAGCTCAATGGCTTTCATTGGAAAGTTTACAGATCTGTAGGATCAGTTGTCTTCAATGAGGTAGACAGGTAATTCACTCGTTCAACAACTCTGCCACATCAATGAAAATTTTTGTTTCTCAGTTTGTCTTATCTCTTCCTATCTTCTAATTCGGGCAATGCATTTTGAGAGGGGGGGGGGGGGGGAGGGGGGAAGAATGGAACTCTCCTAATGTATCATAACTTTGAAAATAAAAGGTCCGGGAGGGGAGATTGTGTTGAACCTTGTAAGGGGAGTCTTTTTTTTTTCCTTCCTGATTTTGAATGTAAGTACTAGTCAAAAGATTTGTTTTGATCATAAATATAAGATGAATTCATTTCTCTCAAATTTATCCCGTTCCCAAATGCTTATTTATTATTCATTTTGTAAGTGGTTTGTTTCATGTATCGATAAAAAAGGTTTTCAAAGTGAGTAATTTCTATTGTAAATGGTTGAAATTGGTATTTTAAAGAAATGACTACAAACATTTTACAATTAACAAATTTAACTATTAACCAATTTTCTTAATTTTTGTAAATTATCCTTTTTTTCACATTTAAGATTGAAAGGAGTAAAGTGGTATGTATTCTTAGGCATCGCCGAGGGATCTAGGGGCTCAAGCATATGCAAATTGATTAATATATCTCATGGAAAATAGTACTCTGTTATTCTCTGACTTATTACAAAATTTAAATAATCAAATGTGTAATTTAAAAAATGGTTAAAATTAAATAAAAATAATAAATTTGTAGGTAGTGTATTTTTTTTCCTTCAAATTTATCCTCATTTTAATAAATATGCAAGTGAGAGAGAGAGAAAATATTTTAATTAAAGGTAAAATAAGAAAATATATTTAATATTTGGACAAACTCAATGAACCTTATAAAAAGATACAGAACAATTAATGAAGGGAGTTTTATTCAACAAAGGATAAAATAAAATGCTGAAACCATACATGGAAATTGTGATTTATATTGCTTAAACTCCATCCCCTTTAACCTACGATTAGTCTCAGTAAGCCGCTTGAGATTTCTTCACTGATTTTCACAAGTTTAATAAATTGTGCACTTTTAAGCTATTACAATCCTTCTCTTTTGTAACATACTTCAAAACACTATTGATTTCTAAGGATGCCGATAAAACCTTGTCTTAAGGCTCTCAAAAATACTAGAATTAAGTTTTAGAAGGATAGTGGCTCAACCCTAACTGGATTCACAAGGAGGTCAATTGCTTAGGATTTTATTTTAATTAAATGCCAATGTCAAATTAATTGAGCAGAATGATGAATGAATTGATTATCTAAGTACCTAATCACCTAAACTTTTTTTATTTGGTTTCTGATTTGAGAAGAATGATTAATGATATAGAATAGAATCATAGGCAAGTAAGAAATGCAAGGATGATGATAATCTTTCTAAGAGTGTGACTTCACCTTCATTACCTCATAGAATAATGAAGCTGAGTGCATTTAGAAAGACACATGCAACACATTATGAATAGTTGGACCAAAAATTCCCAAAATAATATCAACTGATAACTACCATATCTCATTCGATTCAGTTACAATATCAAGTCAAACCATTCCTAATAATGCAACTAAATCTACTCAAAGTCAAGGAATACACCATCGTTTCAATCACAACTCTAATATGTTTACACAATATCATTCTAAATGCAAATTAAATCTATTCCAAGAATCACAAATTGTGATGTGGAGTAAGAAAAGGAAAGTGGGAAGAAATGACTTGACTTTCATTAATGATATATGATGGTATATATACATACTAGTTCAGATATAACTGAATAACAAACTTTACAATTCAACTTAATAGAATGTTAATCTCTATCCTACACTTGGCATCCCCCGAAAGCTGGAGCATGCATGTTTTTCATGCCAAGCTTGGAAATGAGGTCATGAAATTGTGAAGGGTGTAGGGGCTTTGTAAACACGTCAGCAAGTTGATCTGAGGTTCGAATAGGGAGCAAATGGATGATCTTAGCTTGCACTTTTTCCCTGACAAGATGACAATCCAACTCTATATGCTTTGTTTGTTCGTGAAAGGTAGGATTGGTTGCTATGTGGATGGTAGATTGGTTGTCACAATATAATAGTACTGGATCAATATGAGAAATGTTGAAATCAGTCAACAAATAGAGTATCCACTGCAACTCACAAGTAGTAGCAGTCAGTGCTTGATATTCTACCTTTGAGGAAGAGCGAGAGACAGTAACTTGTTTCTTTGCTTTCCATGAAATTAAGGAAGAACCAAGAAAAACAACAAAGCCAATAATTAAACGACGAGAGTCCACACAGCTAGCCCAGTCAGAATCACTAAAACTTCAAAACTTGAGGTTTGAAATAGAGGAGAAAAAGATGCCAACACCTAGAAACTATTTAATTTATCTAAGAACTCTATGGGCAGCTTGTAGATGAATATCCGTAGGGCTAGCCATGAACTGACTAATTGGGTTGCAAAACTTAAATCAAGCCGTGTGGTAGTCAAGTATTGTAACCTACCAATGAGTTTTCTATAGACCTAAGGATTATCTAGAGGCTGCCTTTTAGTTTTTGAAAGCTTTAAATGATGATCCATTAGGGAGGATGTAGATTTACAAGCCAGATAGCCAATATCTTCAAGCAACTCAAGAGCAAACTTCCTTTGTGAAAGAAAAATTCCTTCTCTAGAGCAGGCTAATTCTAAACCAAGGAAGTGTCAAAGTTCACCAAGGTCTTTTATTGTAAAAGCATCATCTAGCTTCTTCTTGACAGAATTAATTTCATTCATATAATTTTTAGCAAGGACCACATCATCAACATGGACAAGGATCATTGTAAAGGAATTAGAAGATGCTTTGTAAAATAAAGAATGATTAGAAGGGGACTATGAAAATCCATAGGAAATCAAGGCAGTAGACAATTTAGAGTACCATTGACGACTTGCTTGCTTAAGTCCATAGAGGGACTTCTGCAATTTACAAACCATGTTAGGCTTAGAAGGTGTAAAACCCTTAGGTAGTTTCGTATACACTTCTTCATGTAAATCAACATGAAGAAAAGCATTATTTACATCAAGTTGATGTAAGAACCATTTTTTGGTAGTAGCTATAGACAGCAATAAATGCAGTGTAGTCATCTTAGCAACAGGACTAAAAGTATTAAAGTAATCAACTTGTCCTGTTTGGATGTAGTCTTTTTACTACTAGAGGGGCTTTGTACCTTTCTAACTTAGTCTTATACACCCATTTACAGCTAATAGTTTTCTTACCAGGTGGTAATATAGTGACAACCTAGGTCTGATTCTGCTTAAGTGCATGGATTTCTGCATTCATAGTATCCCTCCAGTGTGAATGTGTAACAACTTGCATGTATGTTTTAGGATTAGGGACAAAAGTAATATTCAAGACAAAGTTTTTATAACTAGAAGAAAGAGATGAATAAGACAGAACAGAGGAAAGAGGATACCTAGGAGCTCCTGTGTTGGATGATTTGTTAGCAATAGAAATAAGGGCACAATGATATTCTTATAGATATGAAGGAGCCTTGCGTGATTTGGTGGAACGACGAAGGTTTTGACAAGAGTCAGGATTGGTATGTGAAATGTGAGAGCCAGTAGGAGATGAAAAAAATAACAGCAAGAGGAGAAGGTTTTGGGTCTGATATGGGAGGTTCTGAAACAATGTTTGGTTCAGAATCAATAGTGGGTTTAGAGATAGTTGTGGGTTCAGGAGTAGTGGAAGATGAAATGTCTCCTAGAAATGAAGGAAAAGACTGAATACTAGGTTTTGTATCTATGGTAATGGGAGGGAGTGAATTGGTTTTCAATGGAAATTCAAATTCATAAAATATAACATCTTGAAATAGAAAAATCTGATTTGTATGGAGATCTAATACAATGTAGGCTTTAGAACCAAAAGGGTATCTAAGGAAGACACACTTTTTAGCTCTAGGATCAAATTTGGACCTATCATGTTGCAAAGTAGATGCAAAACAAAGGGAACCAAAAACTTTGAAATCATAATAAGAGGGCTTAGTATTGTATAATTTTTCAAAAGGTGTAAAATTCTTAATAATGGGAGATGGGAGTCGATTAATAATAAAGACAGCATGTAAAACAATGAAAGACCAATAAGCAATAGGTATATTTGATTGAAACAAAAGTGCTCTAGAAACATTCAAAATGTGCTAATGTTTGCGCTCAACAATACCATTTTGTTGGGGAGTTGCTACACAAGATTTTTTATGAATAATGCCTTTTGAAGCATAAAAATTGGGCATGAAAAACTCAAGTCCATTGTTGGTTCTTAAAATCTTGACAAAAGTAGAAAATTGATTTTCAATCAAAGCTAAAAAATTCTTAAGCTTAGTTCTAGTATCTAATTTACTTTGCATTAGAAACAACCAAGTGTAGCAAGAGTAATCATCTACAATTGTTAAAAAATATTTATGTCCTTGAATAGAGGGAATAGAGAAAGGACCCAAAATATCAACATGTATCAACTCAAAAATTTTATTACTAGAAGTATTGCTTACATGGAATGAAAGCTTTTTTTGTTTGGCAAAATGACAAGTATCACATGTAATTGAATGAGGATTACCATTAAAACTAGAAAAATGTTTATTCAAAACTGAAAAGGTAGAATTAGATAGATGACCCAACCGTAAATGCCAAAAAGTAAAATCTGAATCAGAAGCTGTGGAGGACATATTGATCTAAGATTTGTGGGTTGATGGTAGCATATCTGCATTTAAAATGTATAGCCCCTCGAAGACTTTAGCTGAACCAATCATCGCCAAATGTTGGAGTAAGTGTATCTGACAAGAATGGGAATAAAAGGTTAGAAAACAATGTCGAAAAAGAGTAATTTGAGAAACAGAGATAATATTGAATGTGAAATTAGGAAGATACAAAATGTTAGTCAAGATCAAAGTGAAGGAAAGAATGACTATCCTTGAGAACGATGCAATCAAGTAAGATCGAGTAGGCAGACGAATAGAAATTGGGGAAATGGACTAATAAGAAGAAAATAATTCGAGGGAACAGTAGGCATGATCAGTTGCACCAGAATTAATGATCCAGGTAGATAAATTTTTAGAGGAGGTGGAAAGAATTTTACCTAAAATAAGGGATGAAGCGGAAGCATAGTAATGATTAATAGAGGAAGTAGAGGATTAAGGAGGGTAAGAAGACGTTGGTACTGAGCAGCAGATAATTGTGGAAGAACAGCAACTATTGAAGAATTTGGAGGAAGAGACGTAGCAATAGAAATTTCTTAAACAAAAGTGGAACCATGGTTACTTAATTAATGCACCGTGGTGGGAGAACCAGCCGAATGAAACTTGAAGCCTGGAGGAAATCCATGTTTGTGGTAGCAAGTATCTTCAGTGTGTCAAGGTTTACCACAATAGGTACATTGTTTATTGGTAGCTTGCTTAAAACCAAAGGAGGCAGGACGAGGAGCCTTAGCCAACAGAATCTTGGAATCGGGAACTATGTGGAGCTCTCATTCTTATTGAAGGACAAGGGAGAAAACACAATTATGAGAAGGGAGAGGATCAATGAGCATTATCTGTGACTTAACATATGAGAATTACTCATTCAAGCCTTTTAAGAATTGAATGACCTAATCCTCTTCACAATGCTTAAGAGCACTTCCTGTAGAACTACAACCGTAGGCCTTGAGCAAACTAGTGTTGAAAAGTTCATCCCATAGAATCTTAAGATGAGTATAATACTTACGCTCATATTGGCTTGTTTCAACAAGTAGATTTCTTTCTGTAAATCAGCAATTCAAAAAAGATCTGATTGAGAATAACGTGACTTTAGATCGCTCTAGATTTCAGAAGCCTTATCAAACCATAAGATGCTCTTAGTGATGGTCATTAATAAGGATTTGACCATCCATCCTTGAATGAGATTATTACAAAGCTCCCATGCAGGATATGGTGAATCTTTGGTTGGTAGTGGAGAGATAGAGCTATCGATGAATTGTAATTTATTCTTTGAAAGTAACGCCTTTTTCATTGATCGTCGCCAGTCATGGTAATTTATCCATGTACTGGTGGAGCAACAGCACTAAAGCCGGATTCTCACTAAGATGTATGTAGTACAGGTTGTTTGGGTCAATGACAAGGGAAGAAAATTCAGAAGAGAGGGCTATGGAAAAGCATATTCGAAAAGGATAGGATTCGAAAGAAAGAGGGAAAGAAGGTTGAAGAAGAAAACAAGAAAAGAAAGAAAGAAAAGTCAAACACAAGTGGTGAAAAGAAAATTAAAGAGAGAATTATGGAGTTCCTTTGATAGCATGTGACTTGGAGTGAGAAAAGGGAAAGTAGGAAGAAATAAGTTGACTTTCATTAATGATGTATGATGGTATATGTACACATTAGTTTAGATATAACTAAATAACAAACTTCACAATTCAACTTAACTTAACAAAATGTTAATCTCTATCTTACACTTGTCACAAATAACTGATACAACTACATAAGCTAATCATGAATCTAAGACATAGACAAACTTCCCTGTCAAAGCAATGGTTCCCATTTAGCTCCACATCTTAGGAAGGAAATTACCTACTCATGGAGATTAAACGAGCTTCACTGAGCTCGAATCCCCATTCGTCCATGATAGACGAAGACGATGACAAGACTCAGTAGAGGGAATCATGATGGAGAATGTTTGGGAGTAGAAGAGAGAATGGAATTGATGATGAGATGAAAGAGACGGAGAAAATGATAGTGAAGTCAAGAGTGAGAGTGGAATCTAGTTGAAGTGGAAATGATGATGAAATATGATAGAGTGACCCACATGATGAAGATATGATTCCTAATCCCAAATGGTGCATTTTGTTGTCTTTGATCCTTTATTGTTATTTCCTCAATTATTCTTTCAACCACAATATCTTGTAGTCCTTGATTGTCACTTTTCCATTTTGATAATTCTCTTAAGTACCCTACAAATAGAATCATCAAATAGTGTAATATCATCCAAGTAGGAAAAGAAACACTCAAAGAAATTATTAAAAATGATTAAATAAGCCATTTTATCAATTTATTCACATAATCATTGCAAGATACAATTTATCCCTAATTAAGACATTTGAGCTCTATTAAAGTACCCCAAAAAACCCAAGTTTAGACCATAGGAAACTATATAAAAATAGTGATCCATCAATGCCTTATTTTTCCTTTAAAATGATTGATTAAAAAAAAATATTTTCACTCAAAAACACTCTCTAAGAGTATGAGCACATTAAAGCTCAAACACTCAAATGAATAAGATGTGGCATTTTGGCTTATGATGAATATTTTTGAACAAACGAAATATGAAAATTAAAACTCATTTCATCATGTTCTAATTGTTCAAGTTTAGTAAAATAAGTTTGAAGTGTTACATTTATATCCCATTGGAAAACATAGTTGTTAGAACAAAAGCTAGCCTTTCATCAAAAACCAAAAAAAGAACAAAAGCTAGCTAATTTATAATCATTAGAAACATAAGCATTTGATGAGAGAGCTTAGCAAGTACCAAGTGTGGCCAGCGTTACTGAATATTAATTAATATTAACAAATAAAAAGTTCACTGATATTTAAAGATAAAAGGCATCATTCACTCTTGGTAAACTAAAGTGTTGTAGACCCCTAGTAGGCGGTTTGCCTACTTTCTTTTTCTTTTCTTTTTTTAACTAAATTGCAAATATAACCATAAACAATTTCCAAATGTGCAACTAGCACCATAAACAAAATTTCGGATGCAAAAATACTTATAAAAACTTGAAAATAGGGCAAAATAGTACCACCATTAGTAATTACAAACCACCATTAATTTTGTATAATTATATGGGTCCTATATTTGTTTACGTCACTTCTTCCTCCTCTTTCATCTCTTCCTACTCTTCACTAACTCCATGGCTTTCTTTCCTATTTGAGCAATCTTTGCTGCTACCTTAAAAAAAAAAAACCAAAGTCAAGGCAGAGAAAGGAGTTCAATCCTGCCAAAACATTCAAATGCTCTTTGTTTTCAAAAGAGAAAAGCCCATTGAGAGCAACAATGGACTATTTTGCCTGAGCTTTTTGTCTTTCAGTTGCCGAGTTTGCTTCTCCTCCGTAAGATTCCCTGAGAATCTCCGAATTGAAGTGACACAAAATGGGTTCTTCGATGACGTCGTTTGGCTTCAAGAATTCCTCAAGGATTCCTCTTAATTTAGGGTATTTTTCTCACTCACAGTTAGGGCTATTCATAGGACGGATTGGGACTGGGGCAGGCCCATCTCGGTTCCATCTTGATGAATAGTAATGGGACAGATTTTTTGTCCCATATCCCGTCCCAATGTTGTCCCGGTCCCGTCTCATCTCAATTTTGGGCTTTTGTTTAAGGGTGCCCAAACAAATAAAAAAGAAAATAAAAAGATGTTTTACAAGGCCTAAGCCCACAAAACTATAATAAAAAAATCAAAATTTATTAAAAAATTTAAAAAAAATACATTGGGATGTCTCGGTCCCATCTTGTCCCGGTCCCTTTTTTTGTCCCATCCCATCCTAATAAGGCTGGGACCGGAACAGGCCGATCAGGACAAGCTAGCCTTGAACACCTCTACTCACAGATAAGTTGAAAAGAACATTCCTTAAAACCACAATTTCATAATAGTTTAAAAATTAACCATGATAGATAAAGAATTTGGTTAGATTATCAAAAGCTACCAGAATTATAAAGAATCCTAAAGAAATCAAAGTCTTCCAAACCAATAACAATAACAAGTAGGGCCTAAGATACAAAAACTGCCCATAGAGCTATTCTAAAAATTCATCATACAAAGATTTAGGATACAAAAAAAGTAAGGGTTAAGCCCAACCCACAAGTCACACGTGCTTAACTCTTACAATCTCAAAATCATAACGACTATTAATAAGATAGAATTTTTTCCCAAACAATAATAAACATGGATTCACAAGGTTCGTACGTAAGAAATCTTATGACTTCCAACCATTAAGTAAATATTCTTCAAAATAAAGGAATCCAAAAGTAAGAAAGAGACAGATATGTATATACAAAACATGAAGCCTAGCACGACAAATTATACAATCATTACATACCCAAGCCATGAAAGGCTTACTAGGCTGTGCTTGTTTAAACCTCTGGCTGCTTCCCTTTATGATAGACAGTACCAGAAGGCACTCCTGAAAATAGTGAGATTAACGAGGTGAGACGTAAAGTCCTATTAACTAAAGCTCACTTTACAACATATACCAACAAGATGGTAAGCAAGTGAAGTAATACTATACATAAAATATCTTAAGTTAAAAACATGTAAATGCATATGCAACAATCAGCGCAGTAGTTTATGCCCTCTCATTCGCTATACTCCTCCTTATGACTCCTTGACATGGACCTGAATCATTCTTGCAGGGTAACCTGGCCAAAGGTTATCCCACTCACATTGGTTCAATAGGTCCCCCTTGCCCTGTGGTCCAACCAAGGCCAAAGAGGTGTCTACCCAAAAGTTCTATTCCGATTTCAAGTTGGGAAAAAGGTAGAACTATAAAGGCCTGACAAGAAGCCAAACACCTAATCATAGTGTTGGCATGCCATACAGGCTTTAAGAATAGTTATCTTCCACACATGAATCCCATGTACAGATACAACATCATGGATTAAGAATACAATCAACAACATAACAGAGGAAATACTCCAAAATATTCACCTCTATAACAGCACAGGGCACAACCATCGATACAAACATAAAATAATAGCAACAATACTACTTACTTGACCAATAATTAATATACAACAAAATATATATACTTTTCCTTCATAATGCCTTAGCTATAAGTCAATATAGTTTAAAAAGATTTAGAAAACCTTACAATTGACATTGAGCAAATAAAGCAAACCCAGTTACCTTAAGTTCGAGCTTAGCACTTGGTTTTAACACAAGGTATTGTTCTACAAGCCGAGACACAAGCTAATTTACATTATCATGTGGATTATAGTCAAACACAAGCTATAATTAAAATACGAAACTCAAAAACCTCATATCGCATATCCTACAACAATTCCCATAATCTAACATTCCCAACTTATAACCAAAACTCTCAATCCAAAGTTATAGTTATTAATTCTTCCATCCAATTAACTCATTAGACTCCTTGATTAACCTCAACAACAACCATCCAATTAATTTTTAAGTCCCACACTTAGAATTTTCAACCTCCAACATACCCCAACATTGAAAAACCATCAATTTCAACAATTTAAATAAATTAAAACTCTTATCTATCCTTAATAAATAAAACCTAATCAACAAAACACCACTTTAGTCACCATATTATCAAAATTCAACAAATCTCACTTCTAATATCAAACCGTAACCTCCAAGTTTCATATAAATCAGAATCTAACTAAACCAAACCAATTAAATCCCTTGTCCAACCCAAATAACTATAAAAAACCTAAAAAAAGATTCAGTCAAAAAGTTAGAAATTTTAAAATCCTTAAAAACCTTAAAAATCCTAACTTTCAAGTCTAAAAAAAAAAAACAAGAGAAAAATGTAGAAAACAAGTTAGAATCACTTACCTTAAGGCTTAGAGGCTCAAAAACACTCCCCAAGGACAAAAACCACAAATCCTAGCTAAGCTCCTTCGCTTCTCCTTCCTTCTCCTTCTGTTTTTCAAGTTTCTAACACTGGTTTTTATCAGTATTTTCACGAGTTCGTTGCAACGAACCGCACCTTTCATCACGGCAAAAAACACAGAGGCGCTAATAATTTGAATTTCAAGCTCATTCGTCCCGACACATATAACCTTTTGTTGCGATGAACTTCACAAAGTGATCAAGTCTTCCCTCTGTGATAGAGCATATCCCTTTCCCTTTTTGTGCCGTTTGCAGTGGTGAACTTCTCCTTCTGCCACAGCAAAAAATACAGGGAGCCACAAAACAGCCTCAAAACCTCTAGTTTACCCTCTTTTCCTTATCCACCTCAAACAACCATTAACATATCAAGATCATATTACAATCAAGTTTAATTACTCATAAATTCTTGATTAAAAACCCGGATGTTACGCAAGTCCCCGTCGCTGCCGCTATCTCCACCTAGGCAATTGCATTCCTTGGTGGTTAGAGATGCGGTAGACAAGGTGGCTTCGATGCAAGCTAAGTGGGTCACTTTGCAAAAGGAGAAAGTTGCTGCCATGATTGTTGCTGAAGAGTACGTCTCGGTGGTTGGAGATATGATGGACAAGGAGGCTACCACTCCTTATATTGCTAATTTTGAATGTGTGTTGTCTTTTTGTTGGCTCTTGAATGGAAGCAAGGAAGGTGGAGGCGAGACTGTGATTATGGTGAAAGAAGCAATGAGCTTGGGGGACTAGACAACAGTTGTGGAGAAAAGAAAGAGGCATTCTTTTGGAAAAAAAAAATTAAAAAATAAATAGAAGTGATGTATTTTTTTTTCCTCCATTGCTAGCTAAGACATTTCATTGCCATATCAATCTCCATGTCAGCATCTTCAATCAACACTGGTATATTTAACAGTCACATTTGAGAAGTGTTTATAGGTATATTTGCATTTTAACTCTTTTTTTCCCTAATAAAAGACAATCTATTTAACAAAGCGATAAAAAGATACACATAAAACCATTAATTGATTCCTAGACATTAATTGATTCTGAGACGTGATCAAATTGGGAGTCAAAAGCCTAAAACAGAAATGCAATACAATATACTAACATCAACACTAACATAACAACATTTGAAACAAATAAAACATAGAGCTACCACCAGTAAGACCAAGCAACACCCAGCTCTTCAAAGACTACAATACTACCAAATTAAATACTGCTTGAAGTCTTAGGTAGCAGAAATATGTATTACTCGGCAACAACCAGAAGTTCATTTCAAGTAAAGTTCGAAAACCAAAAACAAAAATAATCAAGTTCAACAACAAAATCAAAACTATCAAAAAGGAAAGAGAGAAAAGAAATCTTCAAGATGATCCAGAATCCCATGCTACACAAACATTCATACCCACTTCTAATATCTTCCAAAGCTGAGCCAGAGTTTTTAAACCCAATCAAAGGGGTATGAGAAGCCTTAGCTACCCAATCAGTAGTTAAACTAGCCTCCTTAGTAACTACTCAGCAAAACCAATAAAACAAGAAACACAGAAAAAACAAATCATAAACTACCAACTCACACCGCCATTGATAACTTTTGACACGCCGCTTGCCTAGGAGCAGAATCTAGTTTTATCTAACATGCCAAATGCAAACCAATATGATGGCGTTCTAAATGGTAGTATTTAAAAAAAAAAAAAGATTGCAATCTGTATAACGCATTTATATTGTTATTCGATACGATACATATTTTATACTTTATAATAGAACACACGCGCTATATTTTAAAATTCTATTATTGGTTCTCTTCTAGAAGGTTTCAAAATAACTCAAACCTTTTTGGGGTATTCTCAAAAACTTAATTTTGTTATTAGTATTTTTAGATTCTCGTTAAATGCTTATTAAAACTTAAATACATTTACATTATTCATATGACATTAATACAGGTACATGTATCTCCCAAAACGCGTTCCCGTATCTATGGATCATAAATGGCGACTCATCGATCTTTAGCTTTATTTGTAATTTTATTTTTTTTTCAAAACTTTTTTCCTAATTTTATTAATTTATATATATGCATTCTGGAAGCCCCTCGTCAAACCAAAGCCTGTTGTTTCAATCCCCATTTTGCTTTCAAATCATTTTCTTTCATTTTTATTTTTCCTTTTCCTAATCATTTTCAAGCCACACTGTGATCAAGTCCTATGGACTTGTTTGGATTAAAGTTTACAGATTAAGGTTAGTTATAATTTAATATAATGTAATTTATGTTTAAATAGATTTTTATCAAAAAAATATTATTTTGACATCAAATAGATATTTAAATAATATATTAAAAAATCATCTTAAAAAGACTCATATCTTCATCCAATAGTCAAAAATCAGAAATCACATCCCGCTGAATACAGCTTTTTTTACCAATATGCTACAAACAGTAAAAACATATACCAAAATGCTGCAGTTTTAAAAGTACTTACCAATATGCTATATTTAAAATCATTCTTTAGGTACATAATTTTCAAAATTGTTCTTCTGGTGAACGATTTCTTCAAAATTAGTCATCGATATGTGTGAAGTGACAAAACTCATTCTTCTGGTGAACGATTTTAAAACTTCATCTCTTGCCAAACGACTTCTCACCTCCTCTCTTAATAAATGAAAATAAAATGATTAGAATAATAATTTATCAATTCATTTGAATGAAAAATCATAACTAAATAATAGGAGAAAAGTGTTGATAATTACATAATAATATTAAAACTAATTGTGAAATGAGTATAAGATGTATATTAATTAAAAATAAAAAGTAATAAATATTTTATTATAAATTCATAAGAAAAAAATTATCCACCTTACTAATAGTGACTTCCAATATCACATCTTACCCTCCTTCTCATACATTATGGTCATTGTTATTGTATATCAACTTCTTGAAATTTAAGTGTTTCATTTGTTTGTGTAGTTGGCGTGTTTAAGTCAAATCAAGATGATTCATTTAAATGTATAAATTGTCAAAGAGTAACAAATGATTCGTTTGATGGTCCAGCATGTTCAAAAGTAGAAGTATTGTATTCAACTAAAAATAGTGTATGATTATCTAATAAAGTTACAAACGATTGAAATTGAGAAAGATTGGCTGAGTTGGAAGGGAATGATGATGAAGGTGACATGTAATGAGACTCAAGTTGTGTAGAATCAACAGAGGTGAAGGGGGATGATGGTGAGAGTGATATGTCACAAGTCTGAGTAAAAATTGGAGGTTTCTGTTCATTTCATTTTCGTTTTCAATTATAGGTTGGATTGACAAGTAACCACCGCGTTGTTTGTTTGGTTTATCACGAGGAATTTGTAACTGAGGCAACTCAATTGTTGGTGGAACAGGCTAAGGTTCATATTAAAACGTTATTTTCTAAGTGCAAGTAAAATGTTACGTTGGTCGCTAGCAACCCTGTCTCGATAATCAATACAACTGGAGCATATTGAATGAGAATTAATTATATAAGGCAGAAAGAGATGAACCCTTCATTCTCACATGGAGAAAGAATAGTAAAAAGGTGAAATCGTTCTTGACTTGAATGATTTCACTTTTTAATGAAAAAGTGAAATCAGTCTCGATTTCACTTTTTATCAGATACCATACAAATCGTTCTTAACTAGAACGACTTGTGTATAATTTGAAAATCATTCTTGCCAAAAATAATTTTAAATGTAACATATTAGTAAATACTTTTGAAACTGTAGTATTTTGGTATATATTTTTATTCTTTATAGCATATTGATAAAAAAGCCCTCGGAATACCATTATGTTTATAAGATACTACCTCTGGTCTTTAATATAAAATCTTGTTTGACTTTTATTTTGATCCTAAATATAAGATCTAATCCATTTTGTCTCTAATATTTATGTATTTTTTTCTAAGATAATTCTTTTAATAATGGTAGTTCTATCCAACACATTTGATTAGCAAAGATATTTGAGGAAAGACAACACCTATTTATTACAAATAACTAACTTAACTTATTTTCTTAATCTTCTCAAATTAGTCAACTAACTTTTATAAATAGAACAGGAGATAGTACTAATCTTTTTTATAAGATTTAGTTTGGGATTATCCGAATATTATATCTATTTTTATCATTAATATTCCTATTAATTCTATTCTCTCTTATTATCTTTTTCCGATGCATTTTTTCATTATTTTTCTCTCACTTATCCTGCATATTTGAAATTATATATTATATATTTATTATTTTTAGTTAATTTCAAAAGATTTTTTAAACCAAACAATTCGATTACTACAATATTGTAGCATTTTAAAACGTGGTTTTTGGGCAAAAAGCCATTTATCCCCAAATTTTTTTCAACTAGCTTTTAAGAGTCATTTTTAAGTTTCCCAACAGCATCTGAGCGTAGTCCATTGCTTGCCTGTCAATACAATCAAATTCCAAAGCGAAATGTAGCTGAGTAGGACTCAAGTACGAATACACCCCACTCTTTCACTTTACTTTTTAACCTTTTTTTTTCAATTTAGTTACTGTATATTTTAAAATTTTTAAAAATAGGGAGAAAGATATGAAATAAAATTTTCAAAAATATATATAAAATATTAGTAACACAATTTTTTCCTTCTTCCTCAACAAAGAAGGATCATCATGGATCTTTTGTACATTCTGCAAACCACTCATCATCAACCCAATGCCTATGGTTCAAATTTCAATCCGCATTCTGTTTTCCAATCATTTTTTTCCTTTCTTTTTCCAATCAAAATTTCACAATTAATTAATTTGTTAATCCCAAAAAAGGACGAAAATGCAAATATCGCTACCAGCATTGATCCGTCTCCCATCTTCGGGTCGTGTAGAATCCGGAAGACCGATCTTGCATCGATGATAGATACGGACGTCTCCTCCGGCGAGCAGCCCTCAAAGACAGATCATACAGTGCTCTGGCCGACGGATCGGACAGCGTCTCATAGGCGTTGTGGATCGCGATGAAGTCCCTTCCGTCCGATTCCGATTGGCGCACGGCCGAATCAGGGTGGTAAAGCTTGGCCAAGCTCCTATATGCCGACTTGATTTCCGTCGGAGACGCATTCTGGTTGACTCGGAGCACCTCATAGAGACTAATTGACCGCCGACAATCGATCACTACTGGATCGGCCTCCATCGCAACAGCGCCGATCGAAGTTCTGCGCTTCTTTGAGGACTTCACAGGTAGACGCCGGAGAAATCTGAAAGATGAGGCGGAGGGTGATGAAGAACGGAGTGGCCGGCCGGCGGGTAGAGGGAGATTAAGGGCTTGGGACATTGAGGAAGGTAAAATCGGAAGAATGTTTCCGGCAGTAGTAGGTTTTTGGTGTGAACTTGGTAACGCAAATGAAGAGAGAGACGAGACCTATTTATCTAGCGGTCAAACACTTGAAGGGAAAGAAGAGGTTTCGGGGGGAGAGGGAGAGAGAAAGAGAAAAGGGTAGAAAGGTAAATTCAGTAGGGCACGAGGGTTGAGTGCAAAACTACGTGCAGTCGATTTTCAGTAAGGAGGAGAGAGAGCACGGAAAGTGCAATCTGAGAATGCCACGTGGAGGATGCGCTCTTTGTTTTGGACTGGCCTTCTAGAAGACTTGCCCATCTAGAAGACTTGAACCTTCGTGTTGGACGACGAGACACCACGGTTCTAAATACAAATACTACTTTTGTATTTAATATAAAATTTATTTAATTATTTTAATTAAATTAAAAAAATTAAATAAGTTAGTTAATGATAAAAAATATGAAATATTTTTTTCTAAAATTTCATAATCATCTTTCTTAATATCCTTTCTTCTTATTCTATTTAATTATGGTTGAATGAGTATCTATATGAGTAATTTAAAAAAACTGATAAATATGAGAAATAGGTATTATATTTAATATTAAAATTAACTCAATAATTAGGTTATATATCAAGGATAGAGGGTAGTTAACTAACTTAAATAGATTAAAAAATAAGTTAAATTAGTTATTTATAATGAATAGATATTGTCTTTTCTAAAATATCCTTACTAATTAAATGTATTGATTAGAACTATTATTATTAGAAGGATTACTTTAAAAAAAATGTATAAATATAAAAGACAAAATAAACTAGAATCTTATATTTACGATCGAAATAAAAGTTAAATGAGATTTATATTAAGAATTAGAGGTAGTATTTATTTATAAAAAAGTAAAACCTCAATATTAATATTCATGCAATTAATCAAAATCAAAATTTTATTTTTCGTTCTTCCTCGGTGAGAAGAATTCACACGCTCATAGTATTTATAGACGGTCAAATACATCACCTTATACTATTAATAAAATTTAAGGAGATGCTAAGTATCTGTTAAATCAAATGGCTCCAAGAATCAAAACCAAATTAAATAATATTAATATAGGTATTAAATATTACCTCCAATCCTTAATAGCAACTCATTTAACTTTTATTTTGATCATAAATACAAGACTCCAATATACTTTGTCTCTTATATTTATTCATTTTTTTAAAATAGTCCTTATAATAATGGTAATTCTAGCCACTACACTTAATTAGTAAGGATATTTTAGAAAAAATAACACATATTTATTATAAATAATTAACTTAATTAGTTTTTTAATCTACTTAAATTATTCAATTAGTTGTTATATTAAAAAAGAAGGTAGTATAAAATTGATAATGAGTCATAAGATTTACATGGTATAAAAATATATTTTGTCCCTAAATTTTCGCATGGACGGTTATCATTTTTTACTTAGCATGTGTTTCATGTGTTTCATCTTGATCTCCCTAAAAGCTGTTATTTCATCTCTTTAGCATATTATAATTTGTGTATATTTAGATTTACATGAATTTTTTTATGGGTTTTTTTTCTGATAATACAAACTTTGTTTTTTAATATAAGGGTTATTTAATTAATTTGAAAATATTAAAAAATTTTAATAAATTAGTTAATTATAACAAATATGACCTGATGACTCTCTAAAATAAACTTGTATTATATTAGATTATATATCAATTTATAAGTTAGATAAATTCATTTGAATAAAAATAATAAATATATAAAAAACATAAGAAATTAAAATATTATATTTAGAATTAAATCCAATATCACAGCTCATATATTGTATTGGTATGGTAATACACCAAGAGCCCAGCTAATTTTAATACTACTTCCGGTCCTTAATATAAGATCTTATTTGACTTTTATTTTGGTCCTAAATATAAAACTCCAATCCACTTTGTCTCTTATATTTATACATTTTTTTTTCAAAGTAACCCTTCTAACAATGATAGTTCTAATCAATACAATTGATTAGTAAGGATTATTTTAGAGAAAACAACACATATTTAGGACAAATAACTAACTCAATTTACTTCCTTAATCTCCTCAAATTAGTCAACTGGCTCTTATAATTAGGATCGGAGGTAGTAGAATACTTCTAGTGCGAATATCAAATTCTCAATTATTATAATTAATACTCTTCCGGTCCTTAATATAGGACCCAATTCTTGAGTTAGTTTTGATCCTAAATATAAGACCCATTTCTCATATTTATCACTTTTCTCTAAATTACCCTTATGGATACTCCCTCAATCATAATCAAGTAGAAGAGGGAGAGGGGTATTAAAAAAGATGATTATGGTGTTTTAGGAAAAATGTGTCACATTTTTTATAATTAACTAACTCACCTAACTTCCTTAATCTAATCAAATTAGTTAAATGGGTCTTACATTAAGGATCGGAGAAGTACATAATAAAAATTATAGCAAACCAATATCAAATTATTAATCACAATAATTAATAAATAATTAAAAAAACTATAGCAAAACACATGATTTGCGAGTCATATGCAATACACTTCATATATACTTTTCATACAATGCATATCAAGGGCCACTTAATTTAAATAATATATCCAATTGTTTTTCCAAGGAAATATTGGAGTATCATGTATTTAATAAATTATATAAGAACGCCAAATATATTTATTTATGACGCACTTATATCCCAAACATGTATAGCGTATTTGAAGTTTTTGCTTCATTTTTTTCCTCTTTTCTTTAAGTAATTTATTGTACATTATTAGTTGATCATGAAGAAGACGTTTTAAAATTTGTGTCTTGTTTCTTACATGTACTTGGTCATAATGAATGTGGCAATTTTAATTAGGCTAATGCAATGAAAATGATTTTTTTTTCTGGTCAACAATGAAGAGGATATTTAGATCATCACTTTGTATAAGAAATCAGTATAAATACATACATTTTAAAGAGTCCAAAAAATAAGTTGTATTTATTATTACTCATGAATACTTTTGTATATGCACGTATAGATAAATATTTGGAAATTATTTAGACGTACAATGGGCTTATTTGATCAAAGTATGGATACATGTTAACAATTAACAGAAAAGGTAATAAATGAATGAAAACGTAATTCTTTGGAAAAAAAAAGGAAAAACAAAACAAGGGATCTAGAAGCTGGGCCCAAGAAAGTAACCTAAAAACGGCCCCCTTCTTTATTATATTTATTTTTGCCTTTTAGTTATTGTAGATTCGGTATGGATCTTCCTCCAAAACTCTATGGATTCTCATTAAATAACAATTAAGTTAATTGAAGTTATAAAAGTGGATTAAGTTAATTTGATGAAATGACTGGTTTAACCCATCCATTTAGTATTACTTGAATTTTTTGAATAAAATAATAGAAATTTGGTTTATTTAAATGGATTAAATCATTAAGTATATCCGGCCTTAATACCTGCCTTGCATATTTTGTCATATTTTTTTTCTAAATAACTTCAACTAAAAATTATCTCATAAATTGATATACTATAGTTTAAGGAAAAGTCCTAATAGAAGTTGAATAAAAATATCTCAAATTATATGATCTTTGTTTTAAACTCTTCTTTTTTATATGGTGAAACTGTTGTAGTATGACAAAGTTCAAATATAATTGAAGCTTAATAAATGAATAAACAAATACATAATTGTTCCCTTATCAAACACGCATCTGATATAATACTTTACATTAACATATTCTAAACATCTTTATCACTATCTTTTTCTTCTGCTACAAAACTCTACAAAAACTTAGAGATAAATCAAATTTTTTAGGTTGCTTGTTATAAATATCTTTATATTAATCTTGAAAAGATTCTTAAGTCTCAAAATTTTTAAGTGTTTTCTTGTCAACTTTAAGTGTTAATTTGTTGAAAATCTATACGGTTGGCAAAAAAAATTGTTGAATATTTATACAATCATATATGTACATTTCTAGCTGGCCAAAAATATATATATTTCTAATACACAGAATACTAATATATGTTAAAATCTGTTATACCTAACACATGCTTGCCCCATATTTTTGCATTATAGTTTAAGACATTTGAATGCCTTTTTTTACGAGAATATATTAAAAATATAAATTTTAAAATGAGTGTTTTGTGTGTATTTTGTATTTTTTGGTGAAGATGAGTATTTTTTTTCGATATTGAATATGTGATTTTTGTTCTAGTGGATTTAACCGATCAACTTGTCTAACCCACCTAGTGAATGGAGTTCTGATAATGAACTAATCCATTTAAATGCTGAACTAATGACTCTTGATGAGTTTATTTTTAATATGTTTAACCATTTTGACAACTCTAACATATGAGTATTTATATATATGTTCTCGTCTTTATTATAAGATCCCTTTTAAACAAAAACTTTTGTCCTTTTGATAAGACTCCATGATAGTTTTAATGAGTTTTAAATATTTTTTTCATATACGCCCATATTCAATAAGAGGAGAGTAGAAATTATTATGATATTGTAATTTAGTGTAGTTAATAAAAGTAAAATTGGAAATCACTTAAAATTTATAACAAATTTAATAATTTTAATTGTGTCTATTGGTATGTATGAATTGAATGAGTTAGTAGTTTTTCATAATAAAAACCAGAGGGAGTGCGTGTATATAAGTAAGCATAAAGAGTATATTTTACCAATGATAGAGATTTTTTTTAATGGATACTGAGAGTAAAAGACAGACTTTTCCTAATTAAATTGTTGCATCTATAAGGGTTGGGATTCGATTGCTCAACTGCTAGTTTAAGTAAAGAGAAACTTTACATACATATATATGTTGTTGTTCTTGTTTGTATGTAGGAAAAATGCCTCACGTTACTCGAGTTAAGAGAAACTTCAATGTAAATATGCTAAGATGTAAATTTGGGCGAGTAAAAAAGCCAAGAGAAGGAAACTATCACATATAACGATTGGCTAATACTCCTCCGGTCCTTAATATAAGACCCATTTAACTAATTTGATTATATTAAGGAAGTTAGGTAAATTAATTAATTATAAGAAAAGTGACACATTTTTTCTAAAACACCATGATCATCTTTCTTAATACCCCTCTCCCTCTTCTACTTGATTATAGTTTGGAGTATTCATAAGAGTAATTTAGAAAAAATTGATAAATATGAGAAATGGGTCTTATATTTAGGACCAAAACCAACTCAAAAATTGGGTCCTATATTAAGGACCGGAGGAGTATTATTCATGGGACTGGAGTCTACCACAAGGGACTAGTACTCGTAACATTATGAACTAAGATTTAAATTCCAATTGAAAGATATGCCAACATTTAGTATTCGATAATGCCTTGAATATGGTTGTCTCTAATAAGAAAATACCTATACATGGTCCAAAAAAAAAAAAAGTAGGCCAATGTTCAAAATTTGAATTACCTCAAATCATCATTATGCCAACTTCAATTGTAAAAACTATGCACCGTCTTTAAATAGATAAGCACTCCAAACTTGTTATATCTGAATCATTTAAATCTAATTTTAACAGTCCAATTTGATTTCTTTTTTGTTTTCATTTTTTAAAATAATTATTTTAATGAGTATAGAATCTAAAGTAAACATAATATCTTAATTATCATTTTTCAAAAAATATTTTCTATATTTAAAAATTTTAAATTTGTACTGTCTAGATCGAATTTGGACAGCCCAAATCTGATGAGCTTAAAATACTCATCACCCAAACTGGTTCTGTCTTTAACCATTTAACCATATTATGCTGCCCAAAATTCTTATTTATGTCTTTTTTGCCTACAAAAAGTAATGCATGGTATATGATCAAATTGGCCTCGGGTTCTAGCATTTTGAGCTCTTCTTTTTTCTTTTACTCTCCTGAGTTCCTCTTTATATATTCTATCTATTCTCGTTCTCTACTTAAATGTGTTTGTTTAATCTTAAAAGGTTGCCGCACTTCTAGAACATCATATTCATATGTAGCAAAATAACTTTTAAGAATAATGTCCTCAAAGACGATGTGAATCAAAGTTATAACTTTCAATATATGTGTATGCTATAGTCAAGTAGCTTTCAACGCTGCCTTGCTGCATCAAAGACGGACCAATTCATTGAACAATTGTCAAATTTAAGGTTTAAAAATAAAAAGAATCCTGTTTGGTTTTCGGCTTTTTTTTTCCTGGTATTATCCCTATCCAATGTACCTTTCAAATCCTCTGACTGTGTGCTGTGGTGAGAATTTTGATGTTTCAAAACATTTCCTTTTTTTTTTTTTTGCCGACTCAAAACATTTCCTTTTCATATTTATCTTTTTGTGACAATCATTAATTCGTCGGCAACAATGGATTTAGACCTAATTATATATATTGTGGGGGGCCAAAATGAAAGCTACATCAAATTATAGAATTAGAAAAAGATATGTATAAAGCAAGACGCAAATCTTCGCATTGTTTTTCAATAGCAAATAATTATAAAGAGATGTTGCACACAATTCACATATTGTAGATTTAGATAGTGACTCGGATGTCAATAAAAATTAGTTCAGTTGCAACTCATAACTTATAATTTTGTGAATTTGAATCTCGTTGTTGATGTAAATATTTTGTTGGCAAGCGATTTGTAAATACCTCTGTAAGGGTTTTTTGAGCATGAAGACATGCCCTTACTCTAATAAGTTCCTGAAACCCAATTCACATAAATTTTTCATAATATCAAAGATTGCCATTCGGATGAGCTCGTATATATTATTATACAAAATTAATTATATAGTTTTTTTTTGGGGGTAATAGCCATCCACTTTCAAAAGCCATGTTAAATTCTGATTAATCTGAATCTAATCAAATTGACTAGTTGAGGATTAACTTGTTTAAAATTAAAGAACACAATTTTAATGAAAATTAATAATTGAGTTGTGGAAGAAAATTAAGCTAATTGTAAAAGTTTTGTTTGGAATTTTTTTTTCCAGCAGATATTCCAAATAGCTTACCAAAATAAGCTTTTTCTGACACATATACCCCTCTCGTATATGTAGCTTAAATTCTCCCTACAATTTTCTTATGTTTAACCCGGGCAAAATCACGTTTTTTTAAATATTAAATATCGTGTAAAGCTTTCATAAAAGTACCGCTGTTTAATGTAAAAGTTACTTAATTAATTTGTATGACATAATCTCACTAAAATACCTCATATAACATTATATTATATATATCCCTTTATAAATTAGATAAATTATTTTTAAAAAATAATAAATATGATATATAAAATTGATTAATATTGTATATTTAAAACCAAAGTCAGTTTCATAACTAACTCCTATATTTAGGAATGGAGGAATAATTTACATAAGGCTAGAATTCCAACCCTAATTATCTATGAACAACAAGCACATTAAACCAATTAGTTAAACAATGTTACTGTTAAATACAACCCCAGGTCCTTAACATAAAAACTGCTTAACTAATAATTTGGATAGATTAAGAAAGCTAGTTAAGTTATTTATTTGTAACATATATGAGTTGATTTTCTTAAAGTTTCTTTTTAATCATGATTACTTTTGGATGGAAACCTCCTCAATATGTGTAATCAATAAAAATATTTTAAAAAATAAATTATAAATTAGAAAAATAAAATAGATTGAGATCTTATATAAAATTAAATCAAATTTTTAAGTAATTTGTATATTAAGGATTAAAAGTGATATTGATAATGATAATACTGGCATCCCAAAAATTGAAGTCTGTGGGCAGTGGTGACTCAGCAATCATCATGATACATTGCTTGACGACTGTGAAAAGCCAAAACAATCATTTTCACACACTCACTTTTCCATCCTCAAGTGGACTAGTGCCTTGGTAAGTCACAATCGAACCTTTATTAATTACAACCAAAAAAAAACAGAGAAGGAAATTATCATCTTAAGTTGAAGTACTATTACCAAAAGAAAACTTAAATTCTAAAAGTCGTGAGGGAAAAAAAATTATTTTGAGACCTTGAACTGATATTCTTTTTTGCAATCAAGAATCTTTTTGTGGTTTTTGAACTTTTAAACTATTTATACTTTACATAAAATTTTTCTGATTTAAATTTCATTTTTAAAAAAATTTGATGTATTTTTATTTGAAATGATACAAAATAAATAACAAAAAATAATTTATTATTAGAAGAAGCCAATTAGCTAATCATGGGATATCCTTGAAGGGACGCCAACACTTGGAAAAACCAAAACCATGTCCTCTTAAATAAACCGACTGCATCATCGTCCCACTTGAGATTCTTCTTTTACTTTATTTTTTTAAGGCTTTACAACTCAAAAATTTATGTTTATATCTTTTTTTTCTGTGCTGTTTACATTTAATAAAGCAGAGGTTGAGGATGGCTCACCTATTATCATGAGAATCAATGCATCCAAAACCTTTGATAATATGCATCGACGGTGAAGAAACCAAACAAAAAGGAGAGGATCAGGCAGCCAATGCGTCTTGAAAAGACCCTACAACCACGGACAAGGCAACTGGGAGTAAAAGCGCTATGCAACACGTGTAGGGATTGTTTGTTAAACGATAAACATTAGTTGATTTAATAGTCATGACATTTTTGTACTCTTTTTTTTTAAGTGGCATGTTTACTTAACGACACAGTATTTTTATGTCATTTTAATAATTTTATGTATATTTTTATATTCAATAAAAATTTATGACGTTAGATGTCATGGCAAAATACTTTGTTAGTAGATTTACAGTTTAACCCTTAAATTTATTGAATTAAATTCTTTTCTATCTTTTAACTTTAAGAGGTTAAACTAAATTTTGATTTAAATTTATATGACCAGTTCAAGTGTATACTCCAATTATTTTCCAAAAAAAAAACATGAAATTACATTAATGAAAGTGGGGCTAAGTGACGAGGATGTGACTGAGACCTGAGAAAATGGATTCGAATCTCCCATTTAGGGTGTGTTTGGATGAAACCAAACCGTGGTTTGGAAAAGTGATTTTGGAGAATAGATTCTGGGGAAAATAGATTCTGTGAAGAATAGATTTTGTAAAAAAATGATTCTGAGAAGTGAGAGTGTTTTGATAGTTGTTATCAGAAGCACTTTTTATATATACAAATTACTAAAAAAAAGACATAAGTTAATATGATAATTACAGAAAAAATAGATTTTATGATATATTTTAATTTGAAGGAATAAAATTGTTAATAATATATTTTTTACCAATATAATTAATAATACATAAGATAATATAATTAATAAATAATTAATGTGTATATATATTTATAAAATATAAGATTAAATATATTTATAAAAAAATATGTTTATAAAAAAATAACAAGATACATATCATATAAGCCCTTACACTCTCCCTTCTTCTCCAAAAGTAAAAAAAATTTTGCTTTTTCCAAAATCATGGTTTTGGTTTTTGAAAGGGGTGTTTGGATAGATTATTCTCCAAACCATGGTTTGGGGTGTCACCCAGACACACCCTTAATGAAAGGATCTTATGAAATGTAGATAATCCTTCAGTAGTCTCATTCCATCCATCTCATCACATCAGGTTGAGCGTCAAGTTACACATTAAAGTCACATGATTTACTTTTTCTCTTTCTTTGGTTACGGACAAGTGGCTTTTTCCCCAAAAAAAAGAGAAAAGGATGATATTGATTGCCAGAATATTGTGACCTGGAATCCATCGAAGAAATTTTGCTCAATTATCCGACCTAATCACAATTTAATATAAATTAACAAAGTTAATTATAATCAGCTATTTCTTATATAATATTAAAGTTATTTTTTGGAAAAAAAATTTCATTAATTATAAGAGTTTAGTCAATTAGTTAAAAATATAATGTCAAAAAATTAATACTCTAAACAAAACGTGCTATATTTCTGTTTGGTTTTGGGAACTTTCACTATGTGTGATCACCCTATCCGTTGTACCTCACAAAGCTATCCATAAGAATGTGTGGCGTTAGATTTTCCATGTTTCAAACACATATCCTTTTTTTTGGCCAAAAAAAAAAAAACACATATCCTTTTCATACTCCTTTCCTGTGACAATCATTATGGTATTTGCCTATTGGTATTGGACACTAGCTAAACATTTTTTTCAGCTCAAAATGAAAAGTTACATGAAAATTAAAGAATAAATTGTGAATAATAAATTATTTAATACAATTAGCACTGAATCCTTTGAAGTAAAAATTTAAGCGAAATAATAAGCAAGATTGAAAATGATGAAAGGAATCTCACCCTGTGAGCATCCTCTGGATTTCATGCCGCTAAAGTTGTGTTTTCTCCGTAGTAAGTTGCTTGCATGTATGCTCTTAAATAAATTTCTGATTTTATTCATATTTAAATGAAAATTTTCTAATTTTATATTGCATTCACTCTCTTGGTTAATTAATAACTTTAAATAACAGCAAAATAGAAAAAAAATTAATTAATATCCATTCAAGTAACTCATAATAAAGATTATCCATCTCTTCTGAAACTTATCTTATAATAGGAACCGGATAGAGCAGATATACATACACAAATTTATATATATACACAAACTTTAGAGGATTTAAGGCCTGTTTGGCATGGCGTTTAAAATAATTCATAAGCATGTTTTACGTAAGTCGAGACAAAATTCTTTTTATATATTTATCTTGTATTTTGTAAATGACAATTGAAAAACTATTTGTAAGTCATTTCAAATAGTTCCTTAGACGTTCTTATGAAGCAACCTTGGGTTGTTACTGTTGGATGTTTATTATGAGTGATTATTTCAAAAGAAACAATTTCAGTAACCAACAAATTACTGAGTATAATTTGAAATTAATTTTTAGTTAAGTGTAATTTGAAATCAATATATTTAATGAAAAATTGTTTAAAAAAATGTTTTTAAAATCCTCTTGTAGACATTATAAGCTTATAACTTGAGTCACACACATCTAAAGTTGCATGAAGTGTAAATTGAGCATGGTGAACATGATTTATAGATCTATATATAATATAAAATTGATAAAAATTACACTAATTATAAACAAGCATAATATTACTCATGCCATGTATACTATGCAAAATATTAGCCTACAATATAATTTTATACAATATATAAAAGGGAGATAAAATATTTCTTGAGATGCAAGTATATTGTAATATTGCTGAGAGCAGAAGGGACTCATTCATGATCACCTATTGACCCTCCAAACTCCAAAAATCCAAAACAATCACTCTCACTGATCATCACCATTTCCATCCTACTTCAAATTCGTGGTAGACTTAGGTAAACCACAATCTAACTCTTTTTTTCTTTGTTCTTTTTAATAAATCAATCAAAGTTGTACTAAGTATAAAAATTACGGTTTTAGGTTGGAAATATTACAACAACAAAGTTAAATTTAAATTCATCTTAACACCCATAAGGAAAAAATAATTTAAACTCATGAACTAATATTATTATGCGCGATAGAGAAAAATTGTTAAACTGTTTCAAATTCGAGTGACTCATGTTTAATATTTTTTCAGTTTTTGCATTTTTTTTAAGTTAATACGTAGAAAGTAAAAAAATAATTTTCAATAAAGGAATTAAAAATATAATTGAGATGTCAATTTTGAAAATTAAAAATTAAATAGAGATCATTTAAATTCCTCAAAAATAGAAAAGAAGCAAGAGAGAAGAGAAAGCCAATTTGCAGTTTGAGGTGCTTTTCCTTTTTGATAGGCTTGTTAAAGCAAAGCCATATGCTTTCTTCAATAAAGGTCATAAATTTATTTCTTTCCCTCAACTAATTTTTCAGTATTTTACTTATTTTTTCCAATGCAAAATTTATTCCACTGGACCAATTCAAGATAACAGAGGATCCTCAAAAATTAAAAGGAGTATTTAAGATATTTCTAAATTAAGGGATCAATTTAAAGATTATTATAACTATGAGGGCTAAATTATTAATTCTTCCATAAATTTATAGTGTATTATATATAAATGTAATATAAAAGTTAGTTTAAAATTCACTTTGATTCCAAATATAAGATCTCAATCCATTTTATTTCTCATATTTATTTATTTATTTTCAAAGTAATCCTTATAATAGTTGTACATGTTAAAGTTTTCATTAAAAGATAGTTCTAACTAATACACATGATTAGTAAGAGTATTTTAAGAAAGATAACATATATTTATTATAAATAAATTATTCATTAAATTTTTTAATCTATTCAAATTAGTCAACTAGCTCTTATATTAACTGTCGGAGGAGGCAATATTATAAATCTCAATAATGTCTATTAAAACCATCCTAGTGGCTGCTGGCCATTAACCTGGAACCAATCAAAGGACATGCAACATATTAAAATAAAAAAATAATTAATTATTAACGAACTGAATTTAAAATGGGTCCCCTTTCACAAATAATACAAAACTACAAAACCATCTAACCTTCTTAGGTAGTGTTACCTTATAGGCTTATAATTATTCCCCGTGTTACCTTATAGGCTTGTTATTATTCCCCTTTATATATAAATTGAATTAAGATCTAGAAGCTTGGCCCCAGAAAAAGACCCAGAAGCTACAAGTGACCCCTTTCTATTATTTATTTCTGGCTTTTTGAATTTTTTTTATTGTAGAATTAGTAGGACTTATTCACATTAAATATTATTAAACAAGCAAATGGAATATTGGAAACAAACAATTAAAACAAACAGAACGAAACATATGTAAGGCTTTCATGAGGCTCCTGAAATTTAATAAGATATGGAATCAGATGTAAATAATAATCAAAGAAGCAATTAATTAATTAATTAGATTAATGAAAGGTGTATATCCAGACAATTGATAAACCAAACAAAATGAAAGATACGGAATATATGATGACAAAGCATTGGCACCACTTGTCCCACTCCTTAGAGTTTTATCAAAGCCCTCCATTTGTGTTATTATACAGAATATAAAATCGATTATTCAATAAATTAATTTAAATGTTTCATGTCATTTCTTTAATAATTTTAATTATCATGACTAATATAAAAATTATAAATGTTATATTTTGTTATTTTCTACCCTATTTTTATATGTTTAAACCAATGTTTTAAAAATCAGACTGGTCATTAAAATAAATATGACAATGGTTCAAGTGTCACTAATTGTAGTCTCTGTACAACAAGCAATTACTCATGTTAAAAACTTTTTTAATGATTTTTTTAAATTACAATTATAGTCTTTATTACTCATTTTTAATATTTCGTACTAAACAAGATCTAAATGCTTCTGACCAAAAAAAAAAAACAAGATCTAAATGCAATCCCAATACAATAGATTGATTGCATTTTTTCTGGTTCGGTGAACCAAACGGCCTGTAAACTATTCCTAGTTCAAAAAATTGTACCAGCTATTCCGACCCCTTTTTTTAAAACATTCATTTAAAGATTATGAAATTATTAAACACGAAAAATATTTCAAATAAATTAGTATATATCTTTTTTTATTTTTCTGCAATCATATTTATTCATGTTAAAGATATAATTTTAAACCGAAAATAATAATTGAACTGAAGTACAACATAATACTCCTCGGGTCTTATATTTAAGACCGATTTTTTAGTGTATAAAATGAACTTTATATTTAAGACAAGAGGAAGTATTTGTTTCAAAAAAAGAAATATTTCCTTTTAAAAAATAAAAAAGTTAGGTATAAAATCAACTAAACTTTAAAAAAAAAATCTATGTAATTTATTCTTTATTTTCTAGGTTATGGGAAAGCAGCCTTCAACGTTGCCTTCAACATCAATGGAAGATGAAATCAACGGATGCCCGTAATAAATTGTGGTCTACAATCCGTTGAACATTTGCCGTATTACAAATGCAGTTGCTGTTTGGTTTTGGGCCCTTTATTGTGTCGTCACTATCCAATGGTCTTGACAAGGTGATCTGTGGGCTGTGGCAAAATTTTGACCATCCAACCATGTCATCATTATATGGCTGATTGATTACGGAGTTGAATAATGTACAGTGAATCATATTGTTGATTGTTCACATGAATCATATTAATGTTCGTTCTGGCTTTTAATGATACCTGCTTTGAGCCAATGTTTTAAAAGCCGGACCGGAAATCAAACCGGAAAGATCAACGGGTCATGGTTCAATCGGTCGGATCGGTTGGACCGTTCGGTTAGACCGGTGACGCAATAATTAATTTAAAACAATATTATATACATATAATTAGTATATATGAAAAATATCAAATTATTAAATAATTAGAAATGCATTTAAATAATCTAAAAGTATAATGAAATCATTGAAAATGGACTAAAACCTTATATATTTAAATTTATGTATGTTTAAAATATTTAATGATATTACAAATTATCAATTCATTCAAATCAAAATATTTTTTTAAAAGATAGACCAAATATCGAAATAAAAAGACTAGCGACTCACGATTTTAACACCACAATATATGAAATTTTCAATGAAATAATACTATATGGTTATAAATAGTCTAAAAATATATTAGGATATTTAAGGGGATCAATTTTTTATTTTTAAAAATTTTTTTAGTATTTTTCAGTCAGGCTAAAAAACCGTCCGGTTTTCTGAAAACCGTTCCGGTTTCCGGTCCAACTCTGATTTCCGGCTTAATAACGGCTCAACTTCGGTCCAATCCGGCTCAACTATGTGAACGGTTTTTTGGTCCAAACCGAGCCGTTAACGAGTCCGGGTGACGGTTCAACTGGTCCGACCGTCCGGTTCGGTCCGGTTCTTTAATCATTGCTTTGAGCCCTTAACTTTCTCATCCAGTTGTTTATCCATCAACTTTTTCATTATTATTTTGATGAGTTACACTTTCATGAGTCACGATTCGTGGTTTTAATTAAATAAGTTCTTATCATTTTGTTTCATGTGAGATTTTGTTCTCATTGACCCCATTTTAGAGGGAACTTAGATTATCTTTAAATAGATATGTGGCCCAAGTCCTGTTGTAAATATAAGTGGATGTGTTAAAAGTGAAGTCTCACATTGCTCAAGAGAGAGGAAGTTCAAGTGTATTATACTATCTCATATTATTGGGCTAGTAAATGGGCTCAGAGGAAGAGGATCTCACATGCATGACAACAGTCCATCGGAGGGAAATGCAATTGAAAACTGGCGATATGAATTATAAAATTGTGTTAAGAGAGTTTATTAGAAAATATTTGTTTTATCGGTTTGTTTTTTGAATTAGTCGAAGGTTACTAAATGTTAGGGAAGTTTTATTCCTCATTAAACTGGGATTATCTTTTCATTGACCTTTAAACTATTTTCCATGCATTAATGCTTGCCAACGTCTGAAATTCAATTTTCGAGTATATCTGACGTTCATAACTAAAGGTGTAAATACAATTTATTGTGTCAATGTCTGAAACCGAAGATTTAATTATATTTATTGTCATAAGTACGGTGCCCAATGTTCAGATGTTCCGTAGCCTATATAAAGGGGTTCAAGACAGTGTGTTACTACTCTTGAGCTTTCGAGCATCCATCTTCTCTATATTTCTCTCCTTCTCCTCTCTCTGCTGTAGGGTTATATTTCTATTTTTGTTGTTCTATCACCCAGTTTGCTATAGGAAGGGTTCATTTAATTCTGAGGAGTAATGCATCCACATTTACCTACAGTGACGAAATAACTTTTAAGAACAGTATCTACTAGCACGACTCGAACCAGATCGATATTCAGTTCTAGTTTACTCAAGAAGTCTAACTCTGCATTTGACAATGTCTTTCGCCTTTAGTATTGTTAGGCCTGATTAAAAATAATTCTTCCAAGATCATTTGTGCCCGATTTAGTTATTGCTGGGACAACTTGTAAGTATTGATTGCTGTAATTTTTAAAATGAAATAAATTGTGAACTTGGTCGGATGAATTACAAAATTGGTTCAACAAAAAATTAATAAATAAATTTAAAAGTATAAACAATTGGATTCAAATGGGTTGGTCTAAATCTATTTTTTTAAAAAAATTATTTGTTTTATTCCTCTATATCAACTTTTCATTCTATTACAGAGTTTTAAGAGGAAAAAAGAGTAAAAAAAAATCCATGATCTTCTTTAATTGATTGAGAGCATAAAGTTGGAATATTAACAATGAAAATATTGATATAAATATGTTGTCATACCAAAAAAAAAAAAGATTTGAACCAATTTTTTTAGAGGAAGATCAGGCGTGGTGTCTATTAAAGAGAAAATGGCTGAAAATCATTTAAAGTTATATTGGCATGTATAGCAAAGGCTCAGGCAAAAAAAAAAAAAAGCATAGCAAAGGCCATTAGAGGCATAGGTCAGGAAGGTATATCAGACAACACGAAGTTTTTTGAAAAAAAGACAGAAGACTAAAAAAACACTTAATAAGATCATTGAATGGGATTTTTTAGTTAACGACTTATCTAAAGATTTAGTTATTGATAAAGTATAATAATATCATGCAATTCTTATAACTAACCCTTTAGTTGAATAAATCTTCTTGTAGTTGTTGAAGGTCAAATTTCATTAAAGACAAGATGATTACATAAAAAGCCCATATTGTTTAGATGGCTATAGCATCGTGGGGCATCATAAACAACCTACAACTTGTAAACCACAAACAAAGACAATTCAAAATAATAGAGTAATAGTAGTAGTAGTAATAGTAATAATAATAATAATAATAAAGAAGGAATGCAAACACAAAATACCAACCCTGAAAAGGCCGAAGGAAGGCTCATACGAAAACTAACTTGGGCCTCACATGTCGATCAGATGCAAAAGGAAGCAGCCCATACATAGCAGAGAAGCTCTTACCGAGTAGTTGACCTTGGTCAAACTTTTTATGAAAAGGTGTTTAAATTAATTTATTGGTAAACATGTGAAAAAAGGTTTTATCAATAACTTTTTTCAATTGATTATGAGAGTTTCCTATGATGTGCTTGGTAGCCTATTCCTCATAAAAGGTGAAAATAGAGGATATGATGCTAATGCACACATTGAAAACACGTGAGAAGGAGGTCAAGGCCATGAGCATAAGGAACAAGTAACCAAGCAGGCCATGTTTTGAGACTTAAAGGCCCTTGGTTGACTTTAAAAACCTTTTTTTGCAAAGCACAAGTATCTTTCTATTGAGGCCAATCTTATTTGAGATATTATTATGTACTAAGTGTGGATACCTCTCCCAACGAGAATTCAAAACTCAATTTGTCATATTATGAGAAATTAGTCATTTCTACTAGATCTAACTCCTATTAGTGACTTCAAAACATTTGATGAAACTTGACAGACTCATTTTACCTCCAAGCTGCTACTTTATCACCCACATTGTTAGGAATGCAATCCCAGGTACTAACAAATTCCTCAGCAAGCTTGCTTCACCCCTTTATTTTGGTTGGAAAACGAACACTTGATTTCCTGAAAGAAAAAAACCCCAGAAAATACACTAAACTGGGTAATTTTTCTTGGTTTGATTCCATAACTTCAGGGCGTGGCACTTAGGAAAGTAGACAAGATAAAGTGTTTCATTATGATACACGCCATAAATTTATATTATTTTAATTATTCATTAAAAAAAATATTGGATCTAAAATTCTCATATTCTCTTACAGTGTTGTTCAACATACCGCTCCTAAATTCCATTGGATTTTGGCACATATTTCAGCCCAATTTACGCTGAGAACAATTGGGTCAGCCCAATCTATGATTACTCCAAACGCTCATGATAATTTAACGAATTTAACGACTATACTTTTTACCTGATAATATTTTGAATATAATTGTCCTCACATTAAGAAACTTATATTATACTATTTTCTATTCTAAATATAAAAGCTAATTGAAGGTCATAAATATAAAATCTCAATTCACTTTATTTCTCAAATTTATAATGTATTCTAAAAATATCTCTATTAATTTTAAGGTATTTTTATCTAAGTATAGTTTCAATGTGTATAATTAAATAAAGATAATTTAAAAAAGTCAATACACATTTGTTATAAATAACTAATTTAACTAACTTTTTTAATCTCTCTAAATCATGGTTATGAAAATGAGATACGAATCGTGAATCAGAAAGCTAAATTTTTTAATCTTAAATCGTAACATATCGTGAATCATAAGATTCATGAATATAAAAAGATATCAAAAGTTTGTAAATATTAGTTGTTTTAGACCTCTCAAAAAAATAAAAAAGCCAACATATGAAATTCCAAAGAAAAATAGTCCCCAAAATCAATTCAAAAATCAAAATGCTAGCTTAAGAAGACTAAAATCACTAAACATAAAATTGAATTCATCATTCATCATCTCCAAGATCAATGTCACTCAATTCATGGTCATCCTCTATTAACAACGTCACTTCTTCATCGTCCTCCTCTTCCCCATCTTCAACATCACCTTCATTCTCATTCTCTTGCGTTACTACAAATTTTCCTTTGCTATTAGCTTTGGCATTCAAGTTTCTTGGACCTAGGGAAAAAAACTTAATAAGCATGATGGTATATATTTAAAATAAAATTAAAACTAAAATTAACTTAAGTTTAGCTTTAAAATATTATACCTCTCTTTCTTTTTTTGCGTGGAGCTCCTTCATCAAGAGTAAAACTAATTAACAAGCATGATGGTATATATTTAAACTAAAATTAACTTAAGTTTAGCTTTAAAATATTATACCTCTCTTTTTTTCTTTTTTTTACTTGGAGCTCCTTCATCAAGAATAAAACTCTCATGTATGTCCATCCATGACCCATCCACTGGCAAGCATGGATTTTCTTTTTCAGTGATTCACTCATCATCAGATTCAATATCTGATAAATAGATTGGATCATATGTCTCTCCTTTTCCCTCTCTAATCTTCTATCTCATCTCAAGTTGAAGGTTGTACTTAACAAATACAAGTGCATTTAACCTTTGTTGTTCTAAATGATTTCTTCGCCTAGTATGCACTTGATCAAATGTGCTCCAATTTCTTTCACATCCAGTAGCACTACATGTGAGACTCAAAATCCTCATAGCTATCTTTTGTAATTCCTTGCCCTCTCCTCCATAACTTTCCTACCAAAGAGCTAAAAAAAGATACAATAATGATAAATGATTTCAAAAATTCAGATTTATTATTAAGATTAAAAAAATTAATTCTTATAAATAGTATAGAATATAGACCATAAATTAGAGAACGATACCATGTTGCTTTTTGTTTCTAGTATCTATTGCCATGCTCCTTCCAAAAAACCCCTTAACAGACTTGAATGCCTCAAGTTGTTGATCAATTAAAAATCTTGTCTTTCTATCTGGAATTATTCTCTCAATAGTTTCATATAAACCAAAATAAACTTCCTGGTTCGCATTAAATCTTTCATCATAATGAAACCTACGAGAATAATAAATAAGTTATGTTTTTCTAAATTCTAACACACAATTAAACAATAAATATTTAAATTTAAACTTTAAAACTTACTTAGGATTAAGACAATAGGCAGCCGCATGGAGGGGTCTATGTAATTGCAAATTCCAACAAGTATTAATGATCTTCGATATCTTTTTATATCTTGATTCCTTTTTTTCAAAATTATCAGCAATCTCTTCTTTGACTCTATCCATTGCTTCATAAATATATGGCATACCAGGTTTAGAGTCACTATCTACAAGTCTCAAAACTTTTACAAGTGGACTCACACACTTTAAGCAATATTTGATGGAACTCCAAATTCTAGAATCCCTAAAAACAATGTCCACCACTTGCTTACCCTCTCTTTTACTAGCGAAAGAACTAGAAATCCAATAATCTAAAGCAAATATGGTTCTAAGAGCTTTTTTTTTTTTTTTTGCAATATGCAACTTAGTGTAAGATAAGCTGTTGCAAACCTTGTCACTGCCTGTCTAGCTAATTCTCTTCCTTTGCAATACTTTCTATACAAGTTAAAGACCCAAGTCTGCCTATAAATGAAGGTTGTTATTTTCTTTGCATTAGTGATGGTATTATAAAATACTGGAAGTTGTCCAATTTCATCAGGGATTAAATCAAGACAGTGTGCTGCACAAGGGGACCAAAATAACTTTGTTCTCTAGTAATTCAAACATTTTTTTAGCATCTTTAATCACACTACTTATATCCATTGACTTTAAGAAAACTGTTTCACTAGGACTGTGAACCCAAAAAAAAATAGCAAGAGACCTTCCTTTACCATCGGTCCACCCATCACACATCAAAGTACAACCAAATTTCTCCTATTCCTTCTTATACTTTGCTAAACTTTCTTGAATTTTATCAACTGCTTTTTTCAAGTGGGAAACTCTCACCTCATGATAACTTGGAGGTTTCAAACCCCTACCATATTCACCAACAGATTCTAACATTTGAATAAACAGTGGACTTCTCACCAAATTGAATGATAAAACATTACCATAGATGCATTTACAAATATCTTGAATTACTAACTCCCTATCTTTTACCATCTCATTCATTGTTTTCTGTTTGGTAATTTTTGATGTCCATTCCTTCTCCTTAGTATCTTGAGCAGTTGCCTCTGCAAATATTTCAACACTACTAACATCTTTACTTTTTTCTTTATTTTCTAGCATTTTAACAAACAATTTTTTCACTTCATCAGGAACACTTGTACAAGGACTCACATTCTCTCTAGTTCCAGCCAAATGATGTTTCATTCTAGCTACCCCACCCCAACATTGATGTGAACAGTATTTGCATTTGACCATAAGTCTATGGGAGGAACACTTTCACAGTGATTCCATGTAATATCAACTTCCTTTTTTTTTTTTCTTATTTTGATTCTGACTCATTTTTCCTTCTCTTCACAAATATAATATCCAATAGAAGAAAAAAGGAAGCAAAAAAGAATTACCAAATAGGAGTAGAATGAATCCCCTAGTCAACTAGCAACTCAGCAACAGTATAGAGTGGAACCCTGCCTTCAATTTTTAACACTTTTTTTTACCAGAAAGGACCAGTAGAAGAGGAGAAAATATGCAAACATGGGGCACAAGATACAGAACGTAAAAGAGAGAGCAAATGGGAATAAAAAATAGGGTTTCCTGAGCTTCTAATTGAATTTGCGGCAGTTTCCCTCCTTTAAATAACAAAAAAATTTTAAAAAAACAAAAAAAAGGGAATTACTGTGTTGGGTAACGAACAGATCCGGGTCGGATCTACATGACCCGACAACACCCAGAATCGTGCGATCCACGGACATCACGCAATTCGAGAGATTTCGGTGTGAATTGTGCGATTCACACCGCAATTCACAAGCCGATGGGATACACTAGGAGATTTGTATCTTCCAATGTTAAATGTGTAACGTATCATGTGATTCGTATCTTGAATCGCACGATACTAATAACCATGCTCTAAATTCGTTATCTAGCACTTTGACTAATTTGAATCAATTAAGAAAGTTTATTATATTAATTATTAGTAATAAATAGGTGGTGTTGTCTTTTTTTAAAATACCATTACTAATCACATGTATTTGCTAGAATTACCATTTCACGAAATATTTAATATGTATAACTACTACAAAGACTATTTTTAAAAAAATGATTAAATACGAGAGACAAAATAAATTAAGATCTTATATTTAGAAGTAAATTAAAAGTTAAACTAATTTTTATATTAAAGATTATAGGTAAGCGGTAGTATTTTAGACACACACATATATATATTTTGGTTACAAAATTATTGGCCAAAAAAAAGAGGTTACGAAATTAATACAGATTTTTTGCTTCTTGGGTACAAAAATTAATGCAGATATTTTGATTTCAAGGTCCATGGCAGAAAAATGAACCCACATCCTTAAAACAGAAACCAGGGCACGAGTCTTGAATTGGGTGTTCTCTCCGCAAACCTCACGTCTTCTCAAGGGAATCGACAAATAGTTAAAAGCCGCAAACATATATATATAGCGTATAAGGTGCGTCCAGTCGCCATTTCATTCCTCTCGCAGCTTTTCATCGGAAATTATGGCAGTCTCGGCGGCCGGGCAGGTGTCGCCGTCGGCGCCGGTGGGTTTACGTGGAAGGAGAGGATTGGTTGGGAGGGAGTGGGGATTTGTGAAGCTGAAGCGAAACCAACAAGGGGGCCGTTACTGCAACTTCAATAATGGCAGAAGACGCAGCATCAGATTCTCTCCAACTGCTGCTTCTGAAGCCATTACCCAATCACAGGTTAGTTATCTTCATCTCTCTCTACCTTCATAACATTCAAATTCTCTCTCTCCCTCTTCCTTGGCCTCCGAATGAGAACAAAGGATTAAGATTTAAAAAAACCTATTAAAAAGTATTTAGCACTAGGAATTACTTTTTACTTCAAATCGAACAATACCATATGGGTGGGATTGAGAATACTTAATCATTCATATTAAATATTTTTTTAATGAATTTTTTTTAATCTTAATTTTAATTCTTATCTCTCATTCTCAGATCTTATTGCTTATGCTTAGCATTGCCATGAATATTCCATGATGATTGTTCTGTGCAATTTGAATTCTCTCTTGCGATTGGATCCTTCTGTGAGGAACTAACAACCTAAAATGATTTTAGAGGAGAAAAACACAATATGATGGATTTCATTCTTGTGGGATTAGTGAGGCTCACTATCATTATCACTATGTGCCCATCCCTCCTCTCACTTCAACTGAAATTAATACCTTACTTTTATACTCTCAGTCTCAACCATAGTTATAGGTTAGATAACTAATTTACATATATTAAAAAAATTAGTTAATTATTTATAATAAACGTATATCAGTTTTCTTAAAATACTTCCTTTAGTCATTATCTCATCAATGAAAATATCTTTTACTCTATGTAATTAATAAGAATAATTTAGAGAATTTTTTTATAAATTTAAGATGCAAAATAAATTGAGATTTTATATATTTTATATTTAGATATAAAATATATTCTTTAATTAATTTCTACATTTAGAATGGGGGAGGAAGGAGTATGTTAAATTCATATTAATTGTGTGCACCAGTTAAGTGAGCCTATCTTATTAACTCGTATTAGACAATTTGTAAAGTGTATTTTCAGTCATTAACTTTAATGTTATTTGTTTAATCAATAAAATACTGACATTAAAACATTTGAATTTAAGTTTCATTTCTTAAGATAACAATGACTGGAACAAAAAATTATTATTTAAAATTGAACTTTTTGGATTAATGGAACAAACTTAGATATTATATAAGATTAGAGTATCAAAAGTATATTTTTTACTACTTCTAATCATGTACTCTTTTCGATTCACAATATGAGCTTTAAATCTTTAAAAGAGTTATGAGCTCTAATTTGAATATTATCTGATCATTTAATGCATTTTTTTTTATTTTTACCTCTAATTAGCTATGTACTTCCCTTGCATCTTTTTTCCCCTCATTCTTTCTCTTATCCATAACTGAGGGTATTTTTTTAAAAAAAAAAGTTGTTTTTTTCAATTGAACCTAAGATATCCACTGCTAGTGGCAAATAAGATGTTTTATTGTTTACATATTTATTATATTTAATTAATTTTAACCTATGTTTTGAGTATTTTAGTTATTTAAAATGTACATTTTAAATAAGAGGGAGTACAAATAAATTATCCACTCTCTCCTTCCCTTTTATAGACCGGGTAATATAGGTTCGGCCCACGAGGCATGAGCCCAACCTGTCAGCTTGTCAAAAATTATGGGCTCGGGTTAGCAATTAGCCCACACTACTTTGGGCCTTACTCTTATGGGCTAGTACGCCTTTTTTTTTTTAAGTGCAATTACCAATATATAAGACGTTGTTACATGATACGGCTAGAAGATTTTGACCCCTAATCTCCACATTGCCTGTTCATATCATTATATATGTAATTAAACACTTTATATGTATACACATATATATGTGTAGTTATACAAATGGCATCATCCATCTTTTATTTTTCATGTATTTGTAGTATGCATGCCTTTATGAAATTAAATAAACATGTGATACTTAATATATATATAACATCTACTTAATTAATTTAGATGGATTAAAAAATAATTAAATTAATTATTTATAAAAAAAATACGTGTTAGTTTTTCTAGAATCCCCTTTTAAATTATAAATTAATCATCAGATTGTCTTATCACAACCCATTATCCGAGCTCAAAACTTCAAGTCCAACTTCAACATTTTAAACTTTAAAACCCAACACATACCAATAATAGTAGTTTTTTTATTTTAAAAAATATGGGCGAGCGTGCTAGCTTGTCAAGTTGTAGGTTACTTCAGCACATACTGTCATGAGTTGGTCTGTATCTAGATCTTGCTTTGCAAGCTCTATCTTTTTTTACGAGAAACAATTAACTGAATGTTGATAAAAATACTAGTTAAACCAAGCTAAAAACAATAAATATATATAATATTTTTTCTCAAAAATACTCATTCTTATGGGGGAGAATATAAAGGAAAGAATAAAAAAATAATTCAAATAAAGAGGACTGTGAAGGAGAAAAAAATGCCTTGAGCCCCAAGTAATAATAAATATACTGATATTAAAATGAATAATTAAATGAGGGCAAAATAAAAAATTAATAAAAAAAATTTAAAATACTCTAAATGTTTCTTATAAATAGGAAAAAAAACATAGGTAAGTTTCTTATAAAAAGAATTAGTCTATTTTGCCCCCAAAAAATTTATTTTATTAATAATTACACACACTAATAACCAAGACTAAAACACAAAACACTAAAAAAAAAACACCTAAAAACAACCTGATACACCTTAACTAAAAAAAAAAAAAGAACTTTCCTAAAACAAAGAAACAAAACAAGCTCTAAATTCATCAACTTATTAATCAACACCTTCCCTATTTAAATGATTCAGGTGACTAACAAGCGAGTCTATATCTACTAAGGCTCATTTATTTTCAATCATAATTTACGAAATATAAAATAAATATGTGAGATGAGTTTCATGTCAATTTATATAAATTGTTCTTATGAGTGCTTATATAAGTGATCCCAAACAAATGTTAAGTCTTCACTCATACATGTTTGTGCATGTGCCGAGTCTTCCGTCCTCCTGCCAACTGAGTGAGCTACAACAAAATCTGCAGCATTGTCATCTTGGCGTGCCGCCAAGGAGAACTCTACACATGGCCTTCCCTCAATTAGTTGAAAAGTATAAGACATAACAGGCACAATTAGAATTTATTTTCACAGTTCCTGCATCGCCAGGAGCCCATCCAATATTAGTTTTCTTCTTATCCTTTTTAGGAAAGTTTGGTTTGTCCAAAAAAAACACTTTAAAAAGTGTTTTTATATAAGTTCAAATAAAACTTTTCTTACGTGTTTACTACATATACTATAAAATCACTCGTAAAAAGTTAATCCAATCACCTTTTTTGTTTTCCTTATAGGCTCATCATTATTTTTAAAAGCATTTTTTTGTAACTTGAGATAAAACTCTTCTCACATATTTACTTTATATACCGTAAAATTACTTTTAAAACTATGGTTTATTTTATAATCAAACACCTTTTTAACATTATTAGTGGTTTTTGGGAAGTCAGTCCTAGGGGTGAAAACAGATCAAGTCATGGTAGGTTTTGTCCTCAACAGAGTATGCCTATTTAATAATAATCTGGCTTAAGTCTGGCTTGTGTCCTGTTATAAGCTTCTTCTTTTTTCCAGCTTGAGCTTGACCTATATAAAGGCTTGGCCTAGCCTGAGTCTGTTAAAAAAGCCCGTAATTTTAAACTTTTCAAAATACGTAATAAAAAATATATAAGCTAATAAAAAAAGTAAAATATACATACTGCATAATAATTATTTTTTATTATTATCTTTTATTTAAGTTTTAATGTCATAAGTAATATTTTAAATCGTAATTACGATTAATATTATTGAAAACAAGTTATAATTATATATTAAAATTTAAAATAAGACTATATATAAGTACAAAATTAAAATTAAAATTAAAGTAAATAAACTGGTCAGGTCAAACCTGACAAACTTAACAGATTTTCCAAAAAACCCTAGACGTGACTTATTAGGCTAAATAGACCATTAAAAAAATCTAAACATTTTTTTATTTTAAAATGAGTCAGGTTAGACAGGTAGATCTTCGCTTGGCCTGTTTCCACTCGTCCTCTGATTTCCCATGCCAAGGGCCACCTTGAAAGGTGAAAGTTCGAACTATTTTAATGTTGTAAAAGAACAAAATCTATGAGTGATCTATTCATGGGTGCATGAATGAGGGAGGGACCATGACACGCCAAAAGGGTATAGCGTACGTGTGTCCACTCACGGCCGGTGAATGCCTTTGAGTCACAACAATTATTGAACTCTTTCCAAAGATAAAGACATTTTCAAAAGCCTTAACTTTCTGTTCCCAAGTGGAAAGAAAAAGGGAAAATCTCATATAAATACCTATTGAATTCTAAAATTCCAAATAAGTCACTCTAACTTCACAAAAGACAAACAAGCCTACAGGTATTAAATCGGAATTTGCAAATTTTGACAAATTACCACCATGCCCTTTTTCTCATTTCCTTATCCTCTCTCTCTTCGTCGTCTTTTTTACGGCAGAGACACAGCTTGTATGGGAAATTAATGCCGTGGCTGCATCATTCTTTCACTGGGTTTTGTTAGACATTGGAGACGCAGTTGAAATATTTTAGGATAGAGAAGAGAGATCGCCATTGATTTTGGGAGCACACCATTATACAACGGATCCTCTTCTTCTTCAAATAGCGGCCATTGTGAAACTTTGTTGCTTATATTTATGAATCAAAAGAAACCATGGGAACCAAAATATAACAACTATGAGTCATCTTCTTGAGAGAGAGAGAGAGAGAAGACACGGCTAGATCTTCTTTTTCCTCAGTCATGGTAGCACTAAATATAGTTACTGTCATAGAACATTCTGGTTTTTGGTAAATATCATTAGTGCAGTTGTCAAACCCATTATAAATGTTGTCAATCACATTATTTTATAATAGATTGACTTTTGTAGTCTGAATGACAAGAAAATATTATAGATATTAGTTTAATCTTAATGCTACCTTGTCATTTGAATATATTTAATGTAACTTCTGTCAGAGGCTTGTTGTTTTTTTCGTAAATATTGTCATTTTAGTAGTCAATTCCATTACACATGTAGTAAATTATGAAAGTTATTGATATTATGTTTATTATGATGTTTTTCTAGTGTACTTGTATACTACCTTGTCAATACATTTTGACCCTCGTTTAATTCCCCAAAAGGCTAGACTTAAAACAGGTTACAAAAATTGCTATGCATGTAGTAATTTTCATTACGCAAGTTATCATTCCCATTACATGTTTAATAAGGTTGTCTGCAAATGAACTAAAATTGGATTGCAAATAATCAAGTTACAAGTCGCTTGATGGAAATGATAACTTGCATTATGCAAGTTGTCATTTTCATTGCTTGTTTTGTAAAATAATATGTAAATGACTTAAAACAGGTTGCACAAAAGCATTATGAGACTTTTAACTTGATTATTTGCAATCCAATTTTAGTTCATTTGCAGGCAACTTTATTAAATATGTAATGGGAATGATAACTTGCATAATGAAAATTACTACATGCATAGCAATTTTTGCAACCTGTTTTAAGCCTAGCCTTTGGGGGAATTAAACGAGGATCAAAATGTATTGACAATGTATTATACAAGTACACTAGAAAAACATCATAATAAACATAATATCAATAACTTTCATAATTTACTACATGTGTAATGGAATTGACCACTAAAATGACAATATTTACGAAAAAAACAACGAGCCTATGACAGAAGTTACATTAAATATATTCAAATGACAAGGTAGCATTAAGATTAAACTAATATCTATAATATTTTCTTGTCATTCAGACTACAAAAGTCAATCTATTATAAAATAATGTGATTGACAACATTTATAATGGGTTTGACAACTGCACTAATGATATTTACCAAAAACCAGAATGTTCTATGACAGTAACTATATTTAGTGCTACCATAACTGAGGAAAAAGAAGATCTAACCGTGTCTTCTCTCTCTCTCTCAAGAAGATGACTCATAGTTGTTATATTTTGGTTCCCATGGTTTCTTTTGATTCATAAATATAAACAACAAAGTTTCGCAATGGCCGCTATTTGAAGAAGAAGAGGATCCGTTGTATAATGGTGTGCTCCCAAAATCAATGGCGATCTCTCTTCTCTATCCTAAAATATTTCAACTGCGTCTCCAATGTCTAACAAAACCTAGTGAAAGAATGATGCAGCCATGGCATTAATTTCCCATACAAGCTGTGTCTCTGCCGTAAAAAAGACGACGAAGAGAGAGAAGATAAGGAAATGAGAAAAAGGGCATGGAAGTAATTTGTCAAAATTTGCAAATTCCGATTTAATACCTGTAGGCTTGTTTGTCTTTTGTGAAGTTAGAGTGACTTATTTGGGATTTTAGAATTCAATAGGTATTTATATGGGATTTTCCCAAAGAAAAAAGACCCCAACTTTTTTTACACGCCAAGTCACTCCTGACTCACAAGGATAAGATATCCTTTTTTTTAAAATAAAAAAAAATTGGAAGTGTTCAAGTGACTCACATTAATAAAAATATTATTCAAATTGATTAAAGAAAAAATTTCAGAAAAAGAACCTTAAAGTTAATATTCTTCAATTCAATCACCTAACAATTCAAAATAACGCAGAAAGAAGTAAACCCAAATTCAAGAAAAATGATAGAAATATTCCTTTGTTAATCCCATTGAAAAAAAATGTATTGTTATTTATAATTTCATAATTAGAATAAATTATTGTCATTTTTAATTGATTGACATGTTATATATAAGGAAAGAAAGTGTTGTTAATCCCAAATTGAGACTTATTATTATAAATAAATTGTTATTCACAAAGAGACATTTTTGTCATTTTTTTTGAATTTTAAAATTTCAATTTGGACTTACTATCTTCTCTGTCATTTTGAGATGTTAGGTGCTTAAATAGAAAATTACTAATTTTGAGGTTCTTTTTCTTAAATTTTTTCTTGATTAAATATAGTAATAAATACGTTAAAAATATAAACCATATTTAAAAATACCCCCATCTGCTCATGTAATAATGGTCCGGGGTATAGTAATAACGGATGCTAAATAAATATTTTAGACAGATTTTTGGAATTTCTTAATGTTATAAAAAGCGGGGAGCATTTTGAAAGGCTACCAATGTTAAGCTGCTTCGCGTCTACTATCTTCTACCGCACACAGCCTCATCTCTGATCTCTTCATGTCAATCTCACACGAGCTGGTCAAATTCAATGGTCAAGATCTTTTGAGTCATGCAGATTCAGTGAACCTTCACGTACGTGAACAAAAGGCTGATGGATTTTCTTGCGTAGGTGGTCCCCACATTCGCCGTCGTTGTCACCACTAAAAATCCGTTGCTTCACAGTTCAATGATTCTTTTATTTCATTTTTTTGGCCAAAGTTCAATGACTCTCTCTAAAGCCGCATTTCTGCATGCAACAATTATTATCTGCTTGGCAATTACAGATAGCTTATAAAACTAGACATATTCACATCTTTTCACTTTTATTTAAATTTTTAAATAAAATTTAAATTTTATATTTTAAATATTTTAAACTGAGCAGTAGCATCGGATGTTTTAAGCACTACAGATTTGCTAATTTTTTTGAGTTAATATCATTATTACTTTTTATAATTTAATCACTACTAAAAACAAGGCTTTAATAGTGTTTATCTGCATGTTCCTTGTTTTTTTTTTTTTTTGAGCTAAGAAATAGCTAGATAGTTCAATGAGTCTATATATTGTTTATAAATTTAATTAAAAGCAATGAATATTTAAAATATATACATATTTTTTTTAATTATGTACTTATTTGTAAAGAGAGTACGTAATAGATAACGAGTAAAAGTTTATTACAGAGATATAATAGGTGACATATGTTTAATAGGAGTAAAAGTAAAAAAAATATGTTTAAAATTTCAGACAAAAGTGATTTCTTTTTATATTTAAAGAGAGAGGTTGTTTCTTACAGAGACGAGATAGTGATTTGATATATTGATTGATAAATATTTGTAAAATTAAAATTTTTATATTTATTTTTAAAATGTAAAAATTTCATATAACTATTTTTGAATTAAAATTCTAAATTAAAATCTTTCTCATGATTTTTATTTTTTGGAGGATTTTGAGAGACTGAAATCTGGTACTTATTAATGAATATTCCTTTAATCATATTTATTTATGCAAGTTTATTTAAAAAAATAAAGTAAAATATTGTTTTATTTTATTTATAATTCAGAGAATCCTAAGACTAATCTCTGTTAGATTGAATGAGACTTTTTACTATCTTAACCAAGATATTGTTTGTATTGTTTTTTAATATTTGACGCAAAAATATACACACAACACTGAATATTTCTATTTACTACACTCAACCCAGGGTCTCATACAGAGACAAAGGTGTGTGCATTATACTTTGTATTTTTAGCAACAATAGAGAATATGACAGACAAGTTGATAACATGCGGCTGGCAAAGCGGGTTTTCGGGAGTGGGCTAAGATTGCAAATTGAAATAATTTCAGTGAAGGATTCGATGAATTAGATTATTTCAGTACAGTTCCCCAAACATTGGATTGGATTCATCGGACCCTGCATTTGCTATAAATACCCATTCTTCTTCTTCGTTGGAATCACAGTCCTATCTAGCTTTTGGGGCTGTGATTCCTGCATTTGCTATAATTATCCAAATCTCGTTGCTTGGAATTACAGTCCAAGGCTAGCTCTGCTGGGACTGCGATTTTATTTTTTCCTTTTGTTCTGAACGTAGATTAGATTTTCAGTCCCTTGTCCTCCTTCTCCATAAGAGGGTGCTTCAATTTTTTTGATTTTGTTTGTTGGAGAAGATGACTGTGGGAGCTGGGATTTCTGTGGCCGATGCCAACTTGATGGTGTTGGGGAAGAAGGTCCTCTCTCAGGTTCCCCCAAATGTTGTCGTCACTCCCTCCTCTTCAATCCTCAATGGGGCTTTCATTGGAGTCGATTCTGATCGCAAGGGCAGCCGAAGAGTGTTCCCCGTTGGAAAACTACAGTACGTTCTTTCTTCCTTTCTTTCTGAACTTTTGTTTCTTCTTGGTCATGGCTGAAATGAATGCAAATCAAAGCCTGATGCTATATCATGCACTTATATATCTAAATTGAACTGTTATTGGATAGTGTCTTGGTTGTATGTGTATCTATGATTCTTGGGTAGCATGCATGCAATTTAATGCTTGATAGTTTCTTCATCACTGCGTTTAAAACTGATTGAAAATTTTCCCTGTTGGTTATTTTGTTTATTATATGTGTCATGAAGGTTAAGTATGAAGTTTCAGTTTTCATCAAATCCAGCTGACTGTATAATGGATATGCTCTGATGATTTTTGTTTTTAGGGGGTTGCGCTTTATGTGTGTATTCCGCTTCAAAATGTGGTGGATGACACAGCGAATTGGTAACTGTGGGCAAGATATTCCTTTTGAAACACAGTTCTTACTTGTGGAAGCGCACAAGAGTTCTGATCTTGATGGGATCAGAAACGGAGAAGAAGACACTTATGCTGTTTTCTTGCCTCTTCTGGAAGGAGATTTCAGAGCTGTTCTTCAAGGAAATGAGCAAGACGAGATAGAGATCTGTGTGGAAAGTGGTATGATGAGATAAATGGAATTTCACTTTGTCCTATATCATGTTAAATTTTGCTGTTCTGGGGAGTAATTGAATTTGGTATATTTGTCTGATTGGATGTAGGATGTCCTGATGTTGAGGAATTTGATGGGACTCATCTGGTATTCGTTGGAGCAGGATCAGACCCTTTTGAAGTCATTACAAATGCGGTCAAGTAAGTTAGAAACGTCTTTTTCTTGGCTATCACAAACTTAGAATCTTTGCTGAGTTCTCTTCCTTCCTTGTTCCTAGTTGAAAGTTTTTGCTGGGATAGGAGTCAACATTTAGGTCTCTTTAGTATGAATGGGATCAAATAGAAGATAATTAGTGAGTCAACATTTAGGTCTGTTCCTATTTGAAAGTTGATCTACTTTTTTCTTTTTTTTCACTAGACTTAATCTATTCTGGGTTCTCATGTTGTACATTCTAGTTTGAAGTTTTAAGCACGTGATGGTTTGAGGGTCCTTTTTTTAAAATAAAAAAATCCGTTATTTTCTCTTTTGAGTCGTAAAGATGGGAGTTAGGCAGTGTTTCTCATACTTGTTTAAATTACTTCAATCATTAATTTCGTTTTTGTTTGCAACTCAGGGCTGTTGAGAATCACTTGAAAACATTCTCTCACCGTGAGAGGAAGAAGGTACAAATCTCTTTCCTGAAAATGATAACTTCATGGACTTCTATTTTCTGGGTGTTCCAATGTTGTAATGCTCATTTCCATGCATTATCTTTTCCTTTTGTGTCCAGATGCCAGATATCTTGAATTGGTTTGGTTGGTGTACATGGGACGCTTTCTATACCAAAGTTGATTCAGAAGGAGTAAAGCAAGGATTGCAAAGGTTCTATTTCTTCCCATTTAGGATAATTATCAAAATATCAAAATTTATCACTTTTAAAGTAAATTATCATTCTTGTCCTTGAATTATGAGGGCTATTTTTGTTCAATCTTTGAAATCGGTGATTGCATGAGTTAGTCTCCAAAAATCAAAAACTTGTTCAACATATTAAAGGACTGGTATGCAATGGATTCTATATTTTAATCCTAACTCTTTGACTCAATTATTTTCAGATTTAAAGTTAATGCACCCAAAAGTTCATAACCCGATTTTTATTGTACTCTGTTATGAACATTGCATAAAGACCATGATTTCTAACCATTACGCATCTTTTTGTTCATTTTGCAGCTTAGAGAAAGGTGGGGTTCCTGCTAAGTTTGTTATAATTGATGATGGATGGCAATCTGTTGGTATGGACCCTAACGCCAGTGAATGGAAATCTGATTTTTCTGCCAAGTGAGTACTTCTATCTTTTAACCCCACATTTGATCTTCATAGATCGACAATATTGAATAAGTATTTACTTATTTGTCTCTCTCTCCTTCAGTTTTGCAAATCGCCTAACACATATCAGAGAGAATCACAAGTTTCAGAAGGGTGGCAAAGACGGTTATAGAGAAGAGGATCCTACTCTGGGTTTTCGTCATATCTCCAAAGACATTAAAGAGCAGCATGACATTAAGTACGATATTATTTTGCAGACAAGCTATGTCTTGGTCCTTTACAGACTATGCATTATTAATTGAATACGCTATTGGTTGATGTATTACCTTAGAACGCGAGAGTATGATTTTGTTCCTTGTCACCCTTATGTACTAAAATGATACAAAATCATATTATTGGATTCTCTTAAACAAAATACACTTGCTGTTCTGTATTATATTCAATTCAAATATTGACATGAATCAATACAATATACTCATGGTCTTTGTATTTTTTTAGGTACATTTATGTGTGGCATGCTATAACAGGATACTGGGGTGGTGTTAAACCTGGGGTTACTGGAATGGAGCACTATGAGTCAAAAATGGCCTACCCTGTATCATCTCCTGGGGTTGAATCTAATCAACCTGATGAAGCTCTAACAACCATTACCATGAATGGGCTTGGCCTTGTGAATCCTGAGAAAGTTTTTCACTTTTATAATGAGCTCCACTCATATCTTGCATCTGCCGGTATTGATGGTGTCAAAGTTGATGTTCAGAATATCCTTGAAACCCTTGGGGCAGGCCATGGTGGTAGGGTCAAACTTGCAAGAAAATACCACCAGGCTTTAGAGGCATCCATCACGAGGAACTTCCCTGATAATGGCATTATTTGTTGCATGAGTCACAATACTGATGGATTGTACAGGTAGGAATACATAAAATTAAATCATGTCTTATACCCTTGTATTAGACACAATACAACACTTTAAAGTACCACACAACATTTTATGTTGTTATTGTATTTTGTTATGTCCTCTGTGCCTGTGTCTATGCTTCTTGGCTCTGATGTTATATGAATGGTTAATTCATGTAAATTTGAAAATTTGCTTTGGTGCAGTGGAAAGCGATCAGCAGTAGTTAGGGCATCAGATGATTTTTGGCCAAGAGATCCGGCATCCCACACAATTCACATTGCATCAGTTGCTTACAACACCGTCTTCCTCGGTGAATTTATGCAGCCAGATTGGGATATGTTTCATGTAAGTTGACCATTGCTTTTGCTTTTTGTTTCTTGTTTTTTGCCTTTTGCTGATGAAGTTAGTTTCTTTTGGAGCTAATTAAATTTGAATTTTAACGCATGATAGAGCCTACATCCAATGGCTGAATATCATGGAGCAGCACGAGCAATAGGAGGATGTCCTATTTATGTCAGGTAGTTCATCGTTAATGCTATATTTTGACCTTATTACAGAAAATGTCCCAAGGGACCTAAAGTGTTCAAGAAAAATAATTATATTAGTATATGTACATAAAAGATAATTTTCACTGAGAAAGTATCCTTGAATGAATATGTGTGTATTCATGATTGACTTGGTCTGCTTATCTTAGTAATGGATATTTGTACTTTGTGCAGTGACAAACCTGGACACCACGACTTCAATCTTCTAAGAAAACTTGCACTGCCTGATGGTTCTATATTGAGGGCTAAACTCCCAGGAAGACCAACAAAAGATTGTTTATTTTCTGATCCTGCTAGAGATGGAAAGAGGTAAAGGATCCATATGACACTGAAGCTTCTTCCTTCTTTCTTCCTGCATTTTTTTTTTCAAAAATCTTTTTTTGAATCTTTTACCATAACTGATGGAGGGTGCTTTTGTAGCCTTCTGAAGATATGGAACCTGAATGATTTCTCTGGAGTGGTTGGGGTGTTCAATTGTCAAGGAGCGGGATGGTGCAAAGTTGGAAAGAAAAACCTTATCCATGATGAGAGTCCGGAAACAATCACTGGCGCCATTAGGGCTAAGGATGTTGGCTATCTATCTAAGGTTGCTGATGAGAAATGGAATGGGGACACCGTTATATTTTCCCATGTTGGTGGTATGTTCCTAAGCTTGACAAAGCGTCTATGCATATTCATGAGCTGGACCTGGATCTTGAATTGTCTTGCTAACCCTAAATTGACTTCAAGATTAGTAGTTGAGGTTGAACTTGAACACTTATTGGTTCAAATGATGTGCTGGGGCCTATACTCTCTTATTTGGGTCAAGCATAACTGGCCCAGCTCTCAAATAAGTATTACTTTTTATAAGGTTTTACCGCTAGAAGTCGGTTAAAAGAGACACTTTATCTTTTTATCAGCTAAACAAACACCTTTGGATACGCTATAGGGCTAGGCTAGTCAAGTATACCTATTGACTGGCCTAGCTCTCAAATAAGTAATAATACTATTAATAAAGTTTACTGCTAAAGTTGGTAAAAAGAGAGACTCTTTTTTTTTTTTTAAGTAAAAGAGAATGAATTACTGAGATATGTACAAAGAGTTCAGGTTAACCATACAAGCAATCAGTTAGAGCTAGTAACAGCGTCTAAAAGCCTCCTTGCATTAGAGGTGTGAGTAACAGAGAGACTCTCTTTTTTATCAATTAAACAAACACCGTTTGATACACTGTAGGCCAGTCAGGTATGTCTATTGACCGGCCTAGCTCTCAAATAAGCGTAATACTACTGTTTAGATACCCTGTAGTCCCTATGTCTCTTTGATGCTTATTGAAGTTTCCTTATTTTAATTTATGATGCCAATTTGCATTTGCAGGAGAGTTTACTTACCTTCCAAAGGATGCATCTGTTCCTATTACATTGAAATCCAAAGAATTTGAAGTCTTCACAGTAGTTCCTGTTAATGAAGTTAATGATGGTATCAAATTTGCTCCTATTGGTTTGATGAAGATGTTCAATTCTGGAGGAGCCATCAAGGAATTCAATTGTATATCTAATGGAACTACAAGTGTTATCATGAAAGCACGAGGCTGTGGTTTATTTGGAGCTTATTCATCGGCTCAACCTAAGACTGTGACAGTGGATTCAGAGGAGGTTGAGTTCAGATATGAGGAAGCATCCGGGCTGGTAACTATTGATTTGAGAGTCCCAGAGAAAGAGTTGTACCAGTGGAACATATCTATCAACTACTGGTGACTGATATGTGAATCTCATATTTTTTGGGGACCACACCAGTTTGGATGTTAGCATCATCACGTCTGACAGAAACATAATTTAGACCCAAAAAAAAAAATTGAAGAGTGTGTCATGAGTCCCCCAGATTAGGAAACAGAAGGCTTTTCTAATTTCCTGTGATATATCTGCTCAACTGCAGATAACCAAGAAAGAAAACTACGAAGGTTAGGAAGCTTTCTAGCTTTCTTTTTTGGGTAATATATTTATGTATTGGAGGAAGACTTAGAAAGGGCTATATTTGAATGGCTCTTGGAGTTGAAACCTCCTGGAGGAAGAATGTAATCCTATATCTGCAATAATGCCCACTCCGGGCAATTCCAAATATAAAAGCTTGATCTATAAAAACAAGTAGTTGTAGAACATGAAGGCCAATTTATGGCACGTCTTGAAATAGTTATAGTCAAACTTATTTTGACTCTAAATGTATCATACTTATTTGAAATATTTTGACCAGGTCAAGTTATAGTTAAAATATTTTGAAATAGTTACTATAAAATGGATATTATATTTAGGATCAGAGGAGTATCACACTATTTTACATGCAATTCATTGGTACTTCACTCTTGCATGTCAAGTAATACATCAAGTTAATAGATTTTTTCACATTTGCTTTTATTAAAGAAAATGTATTGAAAAAAAAAATATGTTGCATATTTTCTCTTATTTAATTTATAGTATTCAATAAGGATAAAATTGGAAAAAAAAAGTCATTAATTATCCCAAGTAACTTATATTTAAAACCAAATATTTTTCCCGCAAGTGACTTATATATAAAATCAAAATAGTATAATAACTTATATATTTTATGATTTAAGCATGCTTAGCATTGTAAATTTATTGAGTCAGCAGTTTCCACTAAATAAAACTAACGTTATTAAGATTAATAGACGAAAATACACTTCATAAATTTAAAGGGCTAAACTGAAAAATAACGTAATCTTAAAGGATCAAACATATATTTTAATAAAAAAAATTATTTTTACTCTAAATGTGAAACCATGATTTTCTCTGTCTCCCTTATAATAATTTCTTCCCAAATCAACCTCAGTGATTTCACAATTTTTCTCATACTTTTAATCTCCTGCATTTAACACTTCACAAATGCCTGTGACCATTTTTGGAAATCTCCCTGGAAATTAACTTGAAAAAGCCTCTGCGAGCTATACGCTTTTTTCCGAGGTAGAGATAACATACCGACCATTCAGCTTCTTCGGTGTTGTAGCTTACGGCTATAACTGTATTAACAGAGCATTTCTTGGATTCTTCGCTAACTGCTCAAGCCATCCATATACGGTAAGAGGGACGGTTCGGTTGGTGGAAGTTAAAGGACCTTGGCAAGTAAGCTCAGGGCAGTGGACCCCAAGTATTGACTGTAGCTACAGCCAGTAATACGGGGACTCGACCCGTAAGGTTAGGTTGGGTTTTAAAAAAAGACAAAAAATCATTTTGATGCGATCTTTTTTTTGGCTCGTAACTGCAACCCTTCTTTATTTTATTTATTTTTATTATTATTTTGATAAGAAAATTTTATTATTTTTACTTAATTTACATATAACTTTATATTTTATTAGAAACTTTGATTCTAAATTTAATTTCTCATTTTCTCTATTGTTTTACTATTTTTATACTAATAAAATAATTATTAACAATGAATTATATGTTTATATTTCAAATTTTGAAATTAATTTAATCATATAATTATATAAAAATATAAGAATAAGAAAAATTTGGCTTATACAAATTTATAATTTAATTTTAAAAATCTTAAATATATGTGAAAAAAATCTTTAAAAAATGATGAAAATTGGCAGGTTAACCTACTAACCCGCCAATCCACCCCTTGGCAGAGTGGGCTAGCAAGATGTAAGCCTGTTAGAAGGCAGTCTTTTTAGGACTAACTCACATGGTCTTGAACCTGCGATGAGCTGGCCTATTTCACCACCTCTAACTCTAGTAGGAGAGATTTTAGACCCTTAAATACAAGGTAGATCCAACATAGGTGATGCATAAAACATCTTTAAGAGAATTACTTCTAATTAAGCCCAACAATGTTTAAATTTAACTCAATCTGATAGCCATATTTTTAAAAAAAATCCTTTTCTATTTTCTTAAAAGAAAAATTAGACAAAATCCATCCATTAAAAATTATTAGTGAGAAGAACTTAAATCAAAATTCCGGTCTTCTGTGTTTACAAAATGTGCATGATATCAATACCTTTTGTGCGTGAAAATCTACCATATCGTCCTCACCAATAAAATTTTCAAGGAATTCCTTTTTTTTTTTTTCTGTTTTTAAATCACTTCTTACTTACATAACAAACAAAATGATGCACAAATGAATTTGTGATGTGTCTTCAAAATTCAAATAATCATTTTTAATTAAAAAAATGAAAGAGAGCCACGTAGGACTATTAAGTTGTTGTGGATCTCTGCATATTGTTAGTAAATGGGAAAATTAGTTAAAAATCCTTCTTTTGCAAATTAATTTGGTAATGAGACTTGTAATAAATGTAAAGGTATGGGTTCCTCAAATGTTAATAAAAGTGATGGGAAAAAGATTGCATTTCTCTCACGGGTGCTAATTGTATACGACGGATCCTTACTTGCATATTATGAATTCTCACTTGCATATGATATATGCTTATTTGTCTATAACAGATACTCACTTTTATATGATAGATGCCTACTTACATATAAGTTTATTGTATCATACGGATACTAATTGCATATAATGGATGCTCACTTTTATATGATAGATCCCTACTTGTATATGGGTTCTGATTGCAAGTTAATGCTTAATATGAATGATAATTGCATATGATGGATTTTCACTCACATGTGACATGATAGATGTTTACTTACATATAAGTTCTTATGTTATTGCATATGGGACCCATAATATGCAAGTATTTTTCACATTATGCAAATCACCTCCCTTAACATACAAATACCTTCCCATAATGTACAAATCACTTTCCCGAATGTGCAAATTCCATAATATTAATTTGCAAGTAAGAATTTGTTTGTGAGCAATGTACAAAGGAATTTATTTATATAAATAGTAATGTAAATGCATGCAAGTTTAGATTAATAATATGTAATTAGGATATGTAATATGTAATAAAGTCTCATATACAACTTGGCATTACCAATATACGATTAGTATCAGCAATATGCAGATTTGGATCAATAATATGCAATTAAGATCTATGATATGTGATAAGATTATATAAGCAACTAGATATATGTAATATGCAATTAGGATTAACCATATGCAACTTTAGATCAACAATGTGTAATTATGATTTGTGATATATATGCTACTAGGCATCACCAACAATTAGAATCAGTAATATGCAAGTTTAGATCAACGATATGCAATTAAAATCCTTAATATTCAATTAGTAGAATTAGTTATATACAATTTTAGATCGATAATATACAATTAGGATAATTTGGGTTTCTCCCACTATAATTAATTACAGTCAAGGACCTAAAAGTCTTAGGTATCATTGCTTAATTAATTTTTCAAACAGGGGTTTATCTCCAATTTTATTTTAACAAATTGTTCGGTGATTTTGTAATATGACTGAAAAAATGTTAGGTGATTCGATGCAGTTGAGAGGGTCACGTGAAAGAGCTAAAAATAGTCAAAGAGCCATGTCGTATTACTACCAAGTCTACACCCATCTTACCGAAAACAACAAAAGTAGATTTTAGAATATATATATACACACACACTACCTCCGGTCTTTAATATAAAACCCTTTTTGACTTTTAGTTTGATCTTAAATATAAGACTTCAATCCACTTTGTCTCTCATATTTATACATTTTTTTCCAAAATAACCCTTCTAACAATGATAGTTCTAGTCAATACATTTGATTAGCAAGGATATTTTAGGAAAGACAACACTTGTTTAGGACAAATAACTAACTCAATTACTTCCTTAATCTCCTCAAATTAGTCAACTGGCTCTTATAATTAGGACCGGAAGTAGTATTATACATGGAATTGAACGGATTATTTGGTTGCAAATTTTGTTGTTCTCTTCTGGGGTGATTGTTTTTCTATCACACAATAAATTCATCAAATAAATTCCTCACAGAACTAGCTTTGGCCCCACAACAACAAACCAGTGGAAAATGGTATTTCACATAACGTCACAAGCCACATGTGGCCGTGCTGCGAGCTATACTCATTTTCTTTTCTTTCTTTCCCTCCCTTTCTTTTTTTCTTTCTTTCTTTCTTTCTTTCTGTTTGGCCTAACGGTCAGACTTTGAGCCAACATGTGACATATATGTTGACCGGTAGGATTAATTTATAATCAACATTAAAAATTTATCGCACTTTCTGAGGATTGAGACACCAGGTTTCAGAGCCGGAGGCAGAGGCAGCCCCACAATCAGAAATTACCCCCACTCTTCGTTTCTTCTTCTTCTTCTTCTTAATATTTCCAGAAACTCTGTTTCACTTAATGGGTACAGAGAGAAATCAAATGAGTGAGAAGATGATTGACAGTACGCCATTGATTACTCATTCTTCGGGTTCGGGACACAACAACTTTGACAGAACAGGTATGATCTGTTTTTCTGCTGCTATGCTCTGTTTCAACAACTCTTTTATTATGCTCTGTTCTTCTTCTGAATTGCTCTGTGAAAAAGATGAACTGGGCTTCTCTCGTTTCCTCTTAAGGGAGAAGATGGAAGGATTAATTGAATCGTGTGATTATGAAACAATCCACAAATGAAGTTTGCTAACTGGTGGCGTGTGTGTGAAGGGAATGTATGGAGTGCGGCGGCGCATATAATAACAGGGGTGATAGGGGCGGGGGTTCTGTCGCTGGCGTGGGCGACGGCGCAGCTAGGGTGGATCGCAGGTCCATTGTGCATCATACTGTTTGCGATCACGACCCTTGTTTCTGTGTACCTCCTTTGTGACTGCTATAGATTCCCTCATCCTGAGACCGGAGAACTTCGGAACCGCTCCTTAACTGATGCTGTCAAGCTTTACCTGGGTACGTCCTATCCATATCTCACAGTGTCTGAAATTTGAGGTATTTTTACAACTTTTATCTTAATTAATCAATGCTTAATGTACAAATTTAAGGCATTCAAAAGTTTTTTTTAAGTATGAATTTGTCCTGCAAATTTTTTACTGCCAATTTTAGTTTTTTAATAATGAGGCAAAATTGTTACATTTTTAAATTTTTGGGATAAATTTACATTTAAAAATTTTTTTGAGTGCCCAACACTTTTGACTGAATATGCACCTTAACCCAATTGATTAATTATATGTCTTTTTTATATATATTTTTTATATCAATTCTCTCTCATACTCGCTTTCTTATAAATAAGAATATATTTAAAAAATATAATTTTTACATATTTATTGCTTTTAACTTATTTATTAATTTATGTAATCTTGTTATTTGTATCTTATGAAAAAAAAAGAAAGGAAATACTAAGGTATTTTGGTTTTTATTTTATGTAATATCAACATTAGTGACGATGCTAATTAATCCTCCTTCTCAACATTCTTTATCCAAAACATTAAGTTTTTTTTTTTCAAGTACTTTACTTCAATATTCGTTAACCAAGTAAATGCCATCTTGTTGTAAATAAATCTAATTGAAAGTAATTTTGAAAAACCAGAGTGTGTCATCCAACTTAAACTCATCTTAAAATGATTGTAGTGTGTATACTTTAGTGACTGGTGGTATGTTTATATGGTATTTTTAACATTTTTATTGAAATTAAGAAAAATTTTTTAAATTTCATTAACCCAGTGTTAAAATTTAATAAATTTTTAGCATTATCCTTGTTTAAAAAATATCATTTTACACAAGTAACTTATAAGTAAAATCATACATTTTTCAGTCCAAAAAAAGGCAAAATCATACATTCATTTAATAAATAAAAATATTTTCTTTCTGTTTTATAAATAGAATGAGAGGAGTAGTTTATATTTTAAAAGTCACCAGCTCTTTCTTAAGCACCAAGATCATATTCCGTACTTTTTAACCACAAGACAATTAGACGCCCCGCGGGTTATGCTAAAGTTGATGAAGGTTCACTCCAATATCACATGGTACTGAGGTGGGCAAAAAATTGGGCTACTGGGTAGGACAATAGGCCCCCACGATGGCTTCTTTGGTCCAGTCCAATTATTTTAAAATATTTTTCATATGATATTTAATTTTAGTTAACTAATTTGAGTAGATTAAAAAAGTTTGTTAAGTTAGTTATTTGTAATAAATAGATGATGCATAAGATATCCTTACTAATCAAGCGTATTAGCTTTAACATTTAATAAAACTTTTAACATATACAATTACTACAAAGACTACCTTAAAAAAATAAATAAATATAAAAGAAGAAGTGAATTTTGGTCTTATACTTAAGAACAAATTAAATTAAACAAATTCTTATAGTAGTATTAAGAATCAGAGGTAGTAGTACTTCATAATTTATCCAAAAATCTAGCTCTACCATATTGTAACCCTGAAATGGGGTTTGGTCAAGTCGGGCTAAGCAATGGACTAGACCAATAACCATATATCAAAGAAAATGGGTGAAAGTACATCTTTCAACTTTTGATTTTATATATGATTTTAATTTTATCCTTTAAAAAAATTATAGAGCATGTTTTCAATCATCTAACTCAAATAATATTAGTCTTAAATTATTTGTTCATACCAATCATTATTATTTATAAAAATAAAATTTAATATGTCAACATTTAATGTTAGTATTTTTTGTTAGCAATGTAAAAATTAGAGAATTAAAAAGATAATATTTGTGTTTCTTAACATAAGAATTAGACAAGACGTTCACTTTGGTTCTAAATATAATATATTAATTCATTTTGTCTACTAAATATATAATTTTCTACTTAAAATATCTCCATTGATCATATATATTAAGAGGTTTTATTAAGGAATAATTTCATTGAATAAGATTATCAATAATTTAGAAAATTTAACACTAATTTATTATAAATAGTTATTTAATATCTTCTTATATTAAGAATCATAGGCAGTACTTTATAAAATTAAAAGACCCGATAAAACTTAGTATAAAATTAAAGCACTAGAGATGTCATTCTGTCAAAAAAAAATCTTTTTTTTTTCTCTAAATCATATATACGTGAAATAAAGTTTTGGAGCCCCAAATTAACTAATAAAAGTATTTAATTTTGTTGCATTTGATATATTAATGTGAAACAGGGGAGACAATAAAAAGTTTTGTACGGTATTGGTGAACGAGAGCCTTTGTGGCACTACCATTGCCTACGTCTTTACAACTGCTTCCAGTGTCAGGTTTGTGTCCTTGTCTCTTCTTTAATTAATAATTACTAATTATTATTTTTGAAAGTCACTTGAAAAGACCGTAAAATTATGAAATTATAAATGAGATTTTTTGTTAAAAATTTGTTGTTATTTGCTTTTCAATTGTTGTCAAAATTCATACAAATTTTGTAAAGAATCCTGATTTGCAATTTTATAATTTTTACAGTCTTTTTTTTTTTCCGATTTTGTCATCATACTTGTTTACGGTGCAAGTTTTCATGATTGTCCTTTCAATGAAGAAGATTCATAAAGTCAGAGTATGCGTGATTTGATTATGAATCTATAACCCTTAATACTCCAAAATAGAATAAAGTGGGATGCATTTTCTTCCCTCTTAAAATTAAAATTGACTAGTTGACAAAGATATGGGGTGAAATTATTGGGCTTTTGTCTCTTGGGTTGAATAGAACGCAAGAGGTGGGCACTTGAATAAAATTATAAATAAATTTTAAACTTATTTTTTCTTTACAATGTTTGAATATATATATATAAAGACCCAATTTAATTTTAAATTATTTTTATCTAAATTATAAATTAATTTTTTAAAAATAATATATAATTTGGTTAGTTGATTTTTTTTTAAAAAAGACTAAATTATATGCTAGCCTTTTGTTTAAAAGAAAACATGTACATTTTAAAAATAAAAATGGATAATTCTATCGAATTTAAATGAGGTACTTGCAATTTGTAGTTCACTTTAAGTGGTTTTTGATTTAGTACTCTATTAAAAAAAAATACGAACACCAATTGATTTAATATTTGGGAATATTTTAGAAATTCTTGACATCTATTAGATAGTACTACCTCCGGTTCTAATTATAAGAGCCAGTTGACTAATTTGAGAAGATTAAAAAAGTAAGTTGAGTTAGTTATTTGTCCTAAATATGTGTTTTTTCCTAAAATATCTTTACTAATCAAATATATTGACTAGAACTATCATTGTTAAAAAGGCTACTTTGAAAAAATATATATAAATATTAGAGACAAAGTAGATTGGGGTCTTATATTTAGGATCAAAATAAAAATCAAATAAGACCTTAAGAACCGAAGATAATAGTATATATGACTGATAAAGAAACGCGGCACGCCCATGTGAGCCTTCGTCCTAGTGAGATTTTGTTTTCTTACAAAAAAAATAAATTTTATAATTTCACCCAAAAAAATTCAAAAAATATATAAAAAATAAGTATTCAATTATTCTAATGATTATTTTTCATAAATTATTTTTTCATAGATTCTTAGCATATTATATAAAGAAATGAGTAACCGTTTAAATTTTTGTACTTAACTATACAAAAAGGATGCAAAAATATGTTTAAAAGAATATCAAATAATCAGGATAGTGATACAAAAATTGATTTCCAATGTTTTTAAAGAAATAATTTATATGAATATTTAATAACAACATCATAATATTCAATTCCTTACCCAAAAAAATCATAATATTCATATTAATTTTTTTAATGTGTATAAATTTTTTTTAAAAGAATACCAACAATAAAAGTTTTCAATAGGGAAAAAAATTACAAATAATAAAACAAATTATTTGACAGTTCATTGGGTGCACATGAACATACCCTTGCCGGCGAAACAAGTCACATGAGAATAGCATAATAAAAGTAGAAACATGTTCCCCCAGGGCCCGCTGGGCCCGCCGTGGAGAGAGAACATATTTTGATGAAAGGGAAGAGGGAAAAAAATTTGGTTGCGTGTTACTTTAGTATGCACAGGAAAGGAAAATATTGAATTAAATAAATAAATAAATAAAATACAAAATTCCCAAATTATCCTCACACATTGGGAAGGATGTGGGGTATGGAGGATAGATGAGACCTTACCGACATGAGAAAACACCTTTTTACGTAGGAAAATAACTCTTCCTTGAGAAGTCAATGTTGCCTGCCCAACATGCCACACTAAGCAAAATTGACTATTTTGTTTTTCTATCCACAAATTTTCCTTATAACAACATATACCTAAGTTTCCCTTAGCTTTATAGGGGATTAGGTAAGGATTTGAAACCAAATCACTCCACTTATTTCAAACCAAAAATAAAAAAAAATAAAAATCAATTATTATGAATAAATGTTTTGTCTCCCTGCGAGACATTGGCCGCAGTAAAAAGAGCTTTAATTTGACAGCTTAAACATGAGATATTGAATTTGAGGTTATGTGAATGTAGAAAACGTCTTCAGAAATAAAACTATCTTCAATTGAATTCAGTAATACTTAAATCTGACCTGTCCTAATTAGATAGCCATATAAAAAATAAACTTTCTTCTTCTGGGTTTTGTGGTCATCAAGTGAATCAAATTTATAGCCAGATTATTTGGTTTTTTTCCCGCAATGTTCTTATTGGACTACGGTTGTTTTTTATTTTTTGGGGTAAATATTGGCTGGTTTAATTTATTATGGGAATTGTGAGGAAAATTTCAAAGAGGAGAGGTGTTAGCTGAATTATATGTACGAGCATTGCTTAGTCTGCATCTGTTGCGGCTCCTGACAAGTAAAGGTTACCCTCCCCAATGCATCATAACTTGTAAGTTTTAAATGCTGCAAATATCAAACACTGAGCAGCATTAAAATTCAATTTCACCTGAGAGATTTCTCTATCTTTCAAAATTCAACTTTGCTTCTTTTGATCTCAGTTCCTTGCAAAAGTTGAATATCTCATTGTGCCTTGAAAAGCTCAGTTATCATAAACAGCCTCTTTTTCTACCACATGCTCATTTACACTGCCCCCCCCCCCTCTCTCTCTATAGCTGCCATTTGTCCTCCCCTCTTTGAATGTGACTGTTCCAAATATTTGTCTGATCCATTTTTGTCCTAGGATAGATATTTCTCTCTCCTTCTTCCTTTCTTGAATCTTCTTTCTCACCTAAAGAGAATTAAGAAAAAAGAAAAAATCTCCAACCAAGAGATGAGACCTCTATTCCATTTATGGCACATAGCGGCCTGGAATTAAAACAAGCCAAGTGTCTGAGTCTCCCGTACATAACGGACAACATTATAAATGAATTCAAGGAGCATTATCAGAAGCAATAGTTAATCTTCTTTAGGTGCAGTTACCTCAGGCCTTTATATGAACCTCACATACTGTAACTATCTTCTTCTTCATTGTCTTCCACTCAGTTCTACACAGACATGGCAGTCCAAAACTCCCTCCAAATAACTTCTTCTTCTTCTAGTGCTAATGATGACGATGGACGTTCCAAGAGAACTGGTATAAACATCTCAACCTACCAGTTACCTTACAAAAACAATTCATGTTTCTTTGTACTTTTTGAATTTCATTCATTTCTTTCATTAATCTGTTCTTGTCAGGAACTGCATGGAGTGCTGTGTCTCATATCATTACTGCTATTATTGGTTCTGGTGTTCTGTCTCTGGCTTGGAGTGTTTCTCGGTTGGGTTGGATTGCAGGGCCTGTTTTCCTGCTTTTCTGTGCCATTGTCACCTATTTTTGTTCCATCCTCCTTTCTGATTGTTACAGAACTCTAGATCCTGTTTCTGGCAAGAGAAACTACTCTTATAGGGATGCTGTTAGGACCTACCTTGGTAGTAACTCTCCTTGCTTTTTTTAATCAAAATATTTATTTCGTAGACTTGGTTTGTAGATGAACAAAAATTGAAGAAGGCATTGAACCAACAATGGTATGATATTGTTGGTTATGTCTTTTAATCAGTGTAATTTTTTAGACCGATTTTCCTAAACTATAATAACAAAACTCCAACTAAACTATTTAACAATAGATGAAGTTCTGAAAAAACTTAGAGAAGTTATATCACTTGAACAAAACCCATGAACCAAATCTACTGAAACATCAGCATAATAAGCACTCCATTTTGCATAGGGTGTACAGTGAGTTTGTACTGTTCATGACTCATGAATGAAGCAGTTTCTTATACGTTTTATATGATATATTGATAGGTTTAGCTTAGTTATGATGCAAAACCAAATGAAAATAAATACGTGAACACTGCTAAGAATCATGGAGGAATGCCATTTGGGGTGGGGAGGAACATAATAAGTTATGAAACAGCAGGATAAGACCATCTTGTTCTTAGCAAAAGAGGACTTTCCGATCACGCAAGATTCAGCATGATTTAGTGGAACTTGCGTTCATGTCATGATTTGAACAAGTCTAAATATTTTGTGTAGGTTAATTTCTGGCTTTGCTTTGTTGTGGAACTGAGGGTATGCTTCTTCTTGGCAATCCCTATGTTTTTATACTTTCTGATGAGTTTAGTGTTAGTTCAGGACCAAAACGTACATGGTTGGCTGGTTTCTGTCAATATTTGAACTTGTGTGGGACTAGTATCGCTTACGTTATTACCACAGCAACCAGTCTGAGGTACATTCCTCTGCTGGAAAACAAAACTACCCCATTGCTATGCTATTTGCAATGTTTTGCAAATGACAAGTGATTAATTATTTTCATTGCTTGCTGTGCTATTTATAGACAATTTAACTTTGAACCTTATTCAGAGATGTTCATGTTCAAGTTCATTGCAATAATGCAGGGCAATTCTGAAGTCAAACTGTTATCACAAGTATGGACACCACGCTCGTTGTCACTATGGGGAAACCTTGTTCATGGTGCTGTTTGGAGTTGTACAGTTCTTTATGTCATTCATACCAGATCTCCATAATATGGCATGGGTTTCAATTGTTGCTGCAATTATGTCATTTTCATATTCTTTTATTGGACTAGGACTTGGAATTGCAAAAGTTATTGGTAAGATTCTTCTTTCCTTCCTTGTTCAGTCCGTTTAAGAATCAAAATTCTGCTCACCTGTCAATTTCAAGCTTATGATCAATCAATACATCGGTGTATCTGTAGTACTCTATAACAATTCACACTTCTTAAAAACCATGAACGGTATGGCTTTTTACTCTGTTGTAATGCACAGGAAAACGTGTTTAGTTAGAGAAAAGAACCACAAAGCTGACCTTTTATAGTTCTAGTTGCTTCAGAATCATGTCATAATGCGTTTATACTGCAATACTATCGGCCAAAAATGGGTTAAATTTTTTATTTAAAGCCGATTTCTAGCTTATCTATAGTGATTATATGCAGCATAACAGTGTTATCACACTAAATTATGTTGTTGACTTGGACATATTAAGGAGAATAATGATTGATAAGAGTGTTGTTTTCACCTGCAATTGCAGAAAATGGGACAATTAAGGGAAGCATAACAGGAGTACCAACTAGTAATGCTGTTGAAAAGCTATGGTTAGTGTTTCAAGCACTAGGTGACGTTGCCTTTGCCTATCCATACTCAGTCATTCTCCTTGAAATACAAGTAAGTTTCATATTCCGATTGGCTGGATGTAGAAAACAACACAGTTCCAAAACTGAAGGAAAGTGTTGAATTTTGTTGAGTGAAGGATACGTTGAAGTCTCCGCCACCTGAAAACCAGACCATGAAGAAGGCCTCCATGATATCAGTCCTTGTCACTACCTTCTTTTACCTTTGTTGTGGATGCTTTGGATATGCAGCATTTGGAAGCAATACGCCCGGAAACTTATTGACAGGCTTCGGCTTCTACGAGCCTTTCTGGCTTGTTGACTTTGCTAATGCTTGCATTGTTGTTCATTTGGTGGGAGGATATCAGGTACTTGTCTCGTGAACACTTAACAGAAACTGGTGTACTTTGTAGCGTGATTTCTTTGATGAATGTCTGTTTTTTCTTTCTTTTTTTTTTTTTCAGCCTGAGATTTCTCTGCAGATTTTAGTTTCTTTCTTTGTTTACTTCAAAAAGAGTTTAGCCAGAAAACAGTATTCTCCTTATTTTAAGTGTTAGAAGAACCACCTTGAAACAGAAACAAGAGAACTCCGTTGAGCAAGCTCAAAGTTTAATAATCAAATCATTTTAAATTTGTACCCAGAAACGAAGTAAAAAAAAGAAGAAGAAGAAAAAACTGCTTGTTTATGGAATTCATAGCTTCTCTTCACACCCACATCATTTTCCCCCTTATCTCCTCTGATTATATTGCATGCTGTCACAAAAACTAGTAAAAGTGAAAGAAAAAAAAAAAAGACTAAAGTTACTTTTTTAAAATAATCTCTAACTCTTCATATGATCATATCTGAGGCAGATAGCACCAAACCACCACTATACATGACATATAAAAATTATAGAAAACTGAATTATTTATGAGCCATTGATAATGCTGCTTACCTTAAAGTCCTTACCAAGTGCAAGCAGTACGGTCTAGTTTTTACTAATCACTGGCTGCTCTTTACACTGTCCAATAAATGATCATAAGCGATAATTATGGAGCTCCATAGAGTTTCTCTCAGGCGATTAATGGAGACTATTTTTTCAGTTTCAAAAGAAAACTCTGCATACATAAGGCTATTTGATTTCACTGTCTTCATAATCTTATTACTTAATACAGTCATAATGTGCTAATTCTTGTTGTTGTTATTGATGATGATGCTGTTATCAGATATACAGTCAACCAATATATGCTGCTGCTGATAGATATAGTTCTAGAAGGTTCCCAAACAGTACCTTTGTAAACAAAGTTTACCAAGTGAAACTCCCTCTCTTGCCTGTGTTTCAGCTGAGTCTGTTCAGGCTCTGTTTCAGAACAGTGTATGTGATTTTCACCACAGGCATAGGCATCCTCTTCCCTTACTTCAACCAGGTCCTGGGAGTTTTAGGAGCTTTGAACTTTTGGCCTTTGACCGTATACTTTCCTGTGGAGATGTACTTTGTGCAGAAGAAAATTGGTGCTTGGACTACAAAATGGATTGTTCTTAGATCCTTTAGTTTTGTCTGCTTCATTATAAGTGTCTTGGGACTTGCTGGGTCTATTGAAGGAATCATCAAGGCGAAACTCAGCTCATAGGATACGAAGAAGATCAGTTATTCTACTTTGCGCTGAAGTTGATGCTCCTATGAAAGGTAATCCTATTCGAAGTACTGTCGGGTACTAAATGTAAGCACCTTTTTCAGCGGGGATTCGAACCTTGGTTCGCTATGTTATGAGAGACTAACCCCTTCCACTAGACCCAACTCCTGTTGGTATATCACACTGAAATTGCTCGTATACTTTGAATAACTTTGTAAGCCTACCTTGTACACTCTTATAGATTTTTATTGAGAGAATCAGAAAAGAATATAATCACATAAAAAGCCCAAATAACAAGCGAGTACCATGAATTTGTTATCATTTATTGCGTCGAAACTTATCATTGTATATTGCTCGTTTATTATAAGATTTTTTTTAGTGATTACATTTCTTTATCGAGTCCTCATAATGATTATGGTTTTATTCATAGGTTTAAATGGGAAAAAAAATATTTTGAGACGTCTGTTTAATTTGTTTAATTAGGATGAATTGGCACGATTTTTCTATTTAATAGGACAGAATATCATGAATTGCATACAATTCAAATCTCTAATATAAATAATAAATCTAAAATAAATGGTAAATTGTGACTTGTTCTTCAAATGGAAACATGAATAGCTAACTAACAAACTATTAGTTGAAATGGTAAGCGGTCTCACCCCATAAGTTTGAATCCCAAGAAGCTCACTTATTGGAAGACCTTTAACCTTACATTCCCAGTTTGACAGAGATTAGTTTCAAATCCAAAGTGACTTGAAGATATTCTAAATTCTCAAAAAAAAAAAAATGAATAGCTAAACTTATAGCTGAAGAATCATAAATAGTGTTAATTTTTTACACAGTGTCATTAAAAAAATTAAGTATTTCTTTTTTTTTTTGTCAGAAAAATTATGTATTTCATATAATCTATTTTAAGTCATGGCCTAGCTAAGGACCAGCTCAATTAATATTATCCCACGTATATAATAATTAGTTAATATTAATTGAGTATCAATTTTTAATATTTCTTGCCATCATCAATTATTAATAGGAAAAATCCCAAAAAAAGTCCTTGGAATATGGAAAATGCTAGATTGGGTCCTTAAATTTCGAAAATGACAGAATGGATCATTGACCCAATCTGTCATTTGTGAAATTCAGGCGAATTAACAATTTTGCCCTCATTTATTCATTCACTACAATGATTCAAGGAATCACTATAAGAGTTTAGGTGTTACCTAAATTCGTGTAGCGAATAACTACTCACTTTTTCATAGTCAGGTGTCTTGTTATTAATTAACTACAACTAATTCTGTAATCACTAGAACAATGTAAGCATTACCTAGATTTGTGTAGAGAATAACTATTCATTTTTTCGTAGTCAGGTATCTTATTATTGTCAGGTACCTTATTATTAACTATAACGAATCTTGTAATCACTAGAACAGTGTAAGCATTACCTAGATTTGTTTAGAGAATAACTACTCACTTTTGCTCAGGGGCAAAAATGTCAATTCGCCTGAATTTCACAAATGACAGATTGGGTCAATGACCCATTTTGTCATTTTCGAAATTTAAGGACCCGATATGGGATTTGGTATATTTCAAGGGCTTTTTCTGGGATTTTCCCTTATTAATATTTTAATACTACAAAATTTCAAAAATTTATTGAGTGAACAGGAAGGTGTGCTTCCAAGAGCCATTTCAAGCTGTCGACTCAGGACAGGCTCACTCTTCCATCTTAATCTTCCACCTAATTTACTGTTTGATCTTACTTGGAGTCCATATAAGATATATAAACTCTCTTGTAACAAGTAATAAATAGGCTTAAATCTGGCTTGTGACCTATTATATTTATGGGCCTTTTTTTCAGCCTGAGCTTGACTTGTACAAAGACTTGACTTGGCCTGAAATCTGTTCCAAAAACCTATATTTTTTTTAAAAAAATTCACCAAGTACAAAATTTTTTTATCTCAAATAAAAAAGGAGGTTCTTTATAATAATTCTTATTAATAATAATAAGCTATCAACAGTATAATTTACTCTAAAACTTCATATAAATTTACATATTTCAAGATACTATTAAAATAATATAAAAGCCAGTGAATTACAATTGTAACCGTGAGTGGCATGAAACACCTATGATTCTAACAATTGAATTGGAAAGAAAAATGATGATGAAATCATTGATGTTCGCAAAACCTTTGGCATATATATCTCATAAATTTCTTATTTTTTATTGTTTTATTTGTTAAATATATTTTTGTGTTTTTTCTTTACGGAACCAGATAGACCTTGGAAAGTAACAAATACGATTGGAAGGGATTCTTTTATGTGAGAAAATAGCAAAAATTTCATGCCACCCGCATAGGTCTCTATCAAAATAGTCCTCTTAATACAAAAAAAAAAAAATCTTAGGGGTAAGTTAGAGTAATTAACTATAAATTAAAATTATAACTTATACAAGAAAAATTAAAATTGTAACAGGTCTAGACCAACCTAACAGTCTTAGTAAGCCTCGCAGAGAGCCTACATCTAGCTTGGTAAGAAAAACATACCTTTAAAAAGACATGGATCTATTCCTATTTTCAAACAAGCCAAGCCAAATACAAGCCAAGCCACAGACCCCTGGCCTATTTTCACCCCTAATGATAAGTAGGCTTTTGTTGGATTAAATTTTAAAATTTGAGATACTACTTCTGGTCTTTAATAAAAGAGTTAATTTAACATTTAATTTAGTTTTAAATATAGGGCCCATTTAACTAATTGCACATGTTAAATGTTCTATCAAATGTCTAATTAATACACATGATTAGCAAGGATATTTTAAAAAAGATAATGCTCCTCTAGTCTTTAATATAAGACCCATTTAACTAATTTGATTAGATTAAGAAAGTTAGGTAAGTTAGTTAATTATAAGAAATATGACACACTTTTTTTTTCTAAAATACCATAATTATCTTTCTTAATACCCACTTTTCCTTTTCTACTTGATTATAGTTGAGAGAGTATCTATAGGGGTAATTTAGAGAAAATTGATAAATATGAGAAATGAGTCTTATATTTAGGACCAAAATCAACTCAATAATTGGGTCCTATATTAAGGACCAGAAGAGTACATATTTATTACAAATAACTAACTTAACAAACTTATTTAATCTACTCAAATTAATTAACTAACTCTTATACCAAAAACTAGAAGTAATATCTACAATGGTAAAATATATATTCATCGGATTATATTCATCAAGCCCAATTCTTCTGTTGGCAAAAAAAAAAAAACCGAATCCAATCAAAAGTATATATTTTAGCTCTTTAGCTTTATACAACATTTGGGTTTTAAAAAAAAAAAATAATGATTATGATTATTTTGAAAATTATACTTAAAATAAATGACTGTATGTGGATTTTTTTTGTCGGGATTCTACTATGTTTCGTCAAAAAGAGAAAATCATTAATGGATGATCTGAGCTGTGTGGTGCAGGAGAATTGTCTTTATTGCCGGGGAAAATGACATTTTCAAATTTATACATTGAATATATTTGGACTGAAAAAATTCTTCTAAATCCTAATTATCTCTTGAACGGACAAGTCATTGATATGGATGGTGACAAAGCAAAGGGATAAAATAATGCTGACAAAACATAAATAATACTACTATGTTTTTAGAAAAGAGATTATATTATATATTGTATTTTTATATTAATTAATAAAATTTTCATATAATTATGTCATAACGTTTGAACCCCAATATGAATTAATAAAAATTGAATTTCTTTTACTTGTTCAAAAGATGAAAATGACACAGTTCCATAAATATGTAATCCAAGGCCATGAACATAAACATGTTGATATTGTTAAATTAGGTGTTGTAATAGGAGTTTTTATTAACCCAAGGTTCTACTTGTGATGATGAGGAGGAGGATTAGAATTTAAATTTGAGTGTTATCAAGAATTTAATCAAAATTGAAGACATTTTATGATGTGTTGTATTTTTATTTTTTAGTCATCTTTAGAGAATTATAATTTAAGCTAAATTATGTAAAATGTCCCCAAGCTTATATGATACTCCTCCTGTTCTTAATATATAATCTAATTGTTAAGTTAATTTTGATCCTAAATATAAGACATATTTATCAATTTTTTCTAACTTATCCCTATAGATATTCTCTGAACCATAATCAAGTAAGTGAGGGAGGAAAGATATTAAGAAAGATGATTATGGTATTTTAGAAAAAACATGTTATATTTCTTATAATTAACTAATTTGTCTAACTTCCTTAATACAATCAAATTAGTTAAAAAGATCTTATATTAAGCACCAAAAAGAATATATAAATATTCTTCCTATCTTCCGAAGCTTCGCAATAAACTTCTATAAATTTTTACATTTATGCAGAAACTCTCATACTACTAGGTTTTTTCTTTATTTTTGTCCAGATGACTTAAAGTCTAGAAGGTTCACTTGCATATAACTCAAAGTTTGAGGACACTATATGCATATAAAAATAAAGTTTAAAGGGACAATTTAGAGAAGATTATTATAAAATTTTGAATTTTAGAAAAGTTATTTACATATGAAAATGACAATGTCTATGAGATTAAAAAGAAAAACTTGGAAAAAAAATTGGCGTAATTTGGCATACAATTAATATGTTGTGTTTATATTTACATTTAGACATAAAATTTGGGGTTAATATAATTTTGTCCCCTTAAATTTGCCATCATTTTATGTTGGTTTTGACCCCTCAACTTTCAAACCACATGTTTTGGCCTATCAAATTTCTTTCCATTCAAAATATTAACATCTATAATTTAATAAAAACATGAACTATTTTGCTTTTTAAAAAACTGAAACCCATAGTTTAAAATTTGAAAAACTAAAATCAAAATGAAAATGAATCTGAGAGAGCGATGATTATATCAATCCTAAAATTTAGGAGGTTTTCTACAATTTAGTCCCTTCTTTTGAGCTCTTATGAATTGAAGCTAGTCATAATATCAGTCCATTCTCCAACTCCTGATTTTTTTATAACCGCAGAGGATTCATGAACGTTCATCGACATGGACAGTGACAAGGTTGAGGCCAATGAAAAATGATGCGGAAGCAGAGAGATGATAAGAGAATCAAAAAGAGGAAGAAGAATGATGACAAATGGACAAACATGTGTGAAGATATTTCCAGAAAGTCGCCGAAAGCCAACACAGAGACAGAGGCCGAAGTGTTATCAAACTTCTCCTTTGATTTTTCTTCCTTTTTTTTTTTGGCTGCCGTCGTATGGTCTGCTGTCCTTTTCACCTCCTCACCTTACCTTCTCAAATCAAGAAAAAATTCCTAGATATTTTGAAGAATGCCCACTCATTTTGTCTCCATCATTTTACAAGTCACATTGCTAATCACTTATAAATAATCAATTTTTATTAGTATCATATTATTATAAGAAACAATTACATGTGGTTTAAATGTTGGTTAAATTCAATTAAAAGAAATACATATTTTTTTCAATCATCCCCTTATTTCTAAGGAGAGTACATATAAGATAATGAATAGAAACTAATTGCAAATAGATAATAAGTGACATATATTTAATAGCGTGAAAAATAAATAGATTAGTTTAAAATTTCAGACAAAAGAATTTATTTCTTATATTTAGAAAAATTATTATAAGAGAGATTGTTTCGGAATAAAAGGAAAAAGTATATATAAGCCTTTTATTAATATCTTTGCAGTTCGATATTACACATTTATATTATAATATTCTTATGTCATTATCAAATTTGGATATTCTTCCTTCACAATCCTCTCTCTTTATCTCCGGCATAAATTTTAGCCGTCAAATTGATCTAACGGTTTACATAAAACCTTTATCATTTATTTATTTTAATTAATTTTTTACTCTTCAAGTTTTGATTTACTCATAGTTCAATCTCAAATGTTGACCAAAAAAAAATCTCAAATGATTAAATAATTTTCTGAAACTGTGAGGACCAATTAATTAAATAATTAAATGGTTGACATTTGAGAAATTGAATTTCAGAAGTTACATTTTAGAACTTAAGATTCAACAATTCAAATCTTCATAGACTAAATTATCATTTTTATATTTTTTAAGATCTGTGTGACGTTAAAATTATTGAAGAAAAATTGTAATACCGGTAAAAGGTATTTTATCTTGAAAACAATTCCAATAAAATACTTTTAAAATTTTAAAATCTCAAATCAGGAATAACTATAAAAATACCTTGTTACTTGCTTTTCAAATATAGCTAGTTACCATTAAAGTGTAATAATAAAACTTATTTAAAAATTTTAAAATTTAAAGATGTTTTCTTAAAAGTCTCCTTTTTATCTTTTATATTTTGTTCTCAATAAAAATATGGAGTCGGGTCAACAGTTATTGCCCTTCATTTAAAAATGGAGATTTCAATAATTGATTATAGGTGGCGGTTCACTTAAAAAAACATCAAACTTTCATGAAAAATTAGTAAGCTTAATTTGTTGCTTATAATTTTTTTTTTGGGCCAAAAAATTTGTTGCTTTTGATTTACTTTGGCAGTGTTTATTGGCATAGTAGCATGAAATAAATTTAATACTCTGGGCAACGGCCCACAAGACGGAGCGAGCGGTGCAGGCCGCAGACAGCGGACCAACCAATAATGAAGCTGAAACCTCCATGCGAGCCACGTGTCTTCAAACTTCTCGTACCTTTTTTCCTGGCCACAAATAATTTTTGGTACGGAAACGCAGCGTCTTCAGGTTTATCAGTATTAATATACTCCTCCAGTTTCTAATATAAAACTTATTTAATTAATTTGATTAGATTAAAAAAATTAGATAAGTTAGTTAATTATAAAAAATATAATATGTTTTCTCTCAAATACCATAATCATCTTCCTTAATATCCTCTTTTCTTCTTTTACTTAATTACAGTTGAGGCAAATCCGTAGAGGTAATTTAAAAAAAAATAATAAATATAAAAAATAAGTCTTATATTTAGAATAAAAATTCAACTCAATAATTAGATTCTATATTAAAAACCGGAAGAATAATAATTATGTGGGGCAAAAATCATTTAATTAATTCCCCGTCATCATATTTTGGAGTTTAATTTTGTATTACCATAATACCATCTCTACTAACTTCATATTAACGTCTAATAAAGTATTACCTTCGGTTTTTAAGATAAGACTTTGTTTAATTTTTACTTTAGTTTTAAATATAATATCCCAATCTACTTTGTTTCTCATATTTATGTATTTTTTTAAGGTAGCTTGTCTAACAATGGTAGTTCTAACCAATACACTTGATTAACAAAGATATTTTATAAAAGACAACACATATTTATTACAAATAATTAACTTAATTTCTTTTCTTAATTTTTTCAAATTAGTCAACTAACTTTTATAATTAGAATAAAAGATAGTATTAGTTTTTTTTTTACCAGGAAGTATTAGTTTATTTTGACAACTTTACCCTTGCTGAAACAGAATATATATGGCACACGAAGAAATGCTCTGAACTTTCTGGGGAGGGGTCCCCCCAAACCATATTATATCTGAACAACCGATGAGAAGAGGCCATCCGTCCATCACCAAACCATAATGTCGTTTTCTAATAAAATCTCAATTTTCATTTTCTTTTTTTTTAAATTCTAAATCATCATCATTTTTCCTTGTCTTCTCATTTATATTGAATAATAAAAAAATGTAAAATAATAATTAATTCCACAAACTACTCTGTTTCATTAGATTTTTTTTGCCCTCCTCTTTCATCCCTCCACGTAAAGTTTTACACGTGGTTGGACCTAAGTACAGATAAAATTTTTCATCTCTCTCTCTCTATATTAAAAAAATAAAAATAAAATCAAAGCTTTCCATCATCACGTGCATTTTCAAAAGTTATATTTAATTATTTTGAAATAAAAGAGAAAATTAGTCTGTAAATCAGCGTAGCTTTACCTATTTTTTTGATGAAAATAATAAAAATTACATAACCCAGATCAAAACTAGGTGAAATCATAAGAACCTATTAGAAAGAATAAATTACAGAAAGTTGATTAAAAATTATATGAAACTACATGAACTTTAATGCTAATTTTTCCAAATTAAAATATATAATTTCAAAATAATTTTATAATTAAGAGATTGACACAGAAAAAAAATAATCCATAAAAATTCAACATCCAAAATCCTCGGTCAATTACTTCTACTCCTTGATTTTCTTTTCTTTTCTTGTTTTAAATTTTGTTTAAACATTTCTGTTTAGTGGTTCCACCTTTAATTAATAACAACGAATCATTATAATGGTATAATAATTATTGCTCTTGTTTTATTCAACCATCAAGCTTAAAATATGGTTAAAAGCTAACCTGGCACTATAACCTAGCAGTTGCGTGTCGTAGACTCGTAAGGAAAAACCCCCGCCTGCAAGGGTCGGGTCCGACTGGTTGGAAAGGGGAAGGCAAGGCGCCACGTACCCACCAGGTCTTGGGCTCGATTCCTCGTAGTGGCACCCACGAGATTAGTCTGGCCGTTGTGCTGGGATACTCGGAGTTAGCGATAACATCCTACTCAAAAAAAAAAACCCCCCACCCCACCCCAAAATTTTTTTTAAATCCCTAAACTTTTTTTATTAATTTAATTTAAAAAGTTAGCTTAATAATATAATTAAATTATAAATGTGATATGTATGTGTCTACTGTTTACCACTTTACCCCCACACAATCACAAGCTCGTTTTGGGCTTATCACTTATCAGCTGATAAATAATTCGTACTACGAGTAATATATATAGAGAGAGACCCTTTCGAGTATCTTGTGGACGTTTATAACGAATCCGCGAATTTAGAGGAGATTTCCACTTCCATTGTCCTCCGTTTCATATTTGCAAATCGCAATTTCGCTGAAGGATCGTCTTCCGGAGGTAGTTCAACACGGGGCTCGTACAATTGAAGAGAAATAATCGGCAAATCTCATCTGGAAGGAGATCTTTGGTGCCATTTCCATCCCTGGTTGTTTTTGAGCCACGACTGAATCCGTTTTCTGGGTCTTGAACGCCATGGTGGAAGATCACAAGGCCCCTCTGTTACAATCTCAAGCTGCTCATCATCTCGTCAAACGAACAGGTTTGTCATCTTCAAAAGAATCATCTTCTTACTTCCTTCATTTTTTTTTCCTTTTGGTTATATTCGTCCAGAGATGTCAGCGACAGACACAATCATCGTAGTGTATATGAATGATCTGATCGATTGAGGTGTGAATGAATGTGTTGTTTTGTGAATAGGGACGGTATGGACGGCGGTGGCGCACATAGTGACCGGGGTGATAGGTTCAGGAGTGTTATCGCTGGCTTGGAGCATGTCGCAGCTTGGGTGGATTGGGGGACCGGTGGCGATGATTCTATTCGCTTCTGTCACTTTGCTCTCTTCTTTCCTTCTCTCCAACACATACCGTTCTCCGGATCCTGAATATGGCCCTCACAGGCATCCGTCTTACCTTCTTGCTGTTAATTTGCATTTAGGTAATTTACCTTTTTCGTTCATCACCTGTTATGGCCGTTCCCTTTCATTCCATAAATTTTATGTTTTCTCCAAGAATTTCTTATGTATAAGGAGTTAGCTAGTTAGTTCTTTGGTCCTCTCGGATCAAAGAGTTAGTCTCCGATGAGTTTGATTTCCTTCTAGGGATCACTTCTGCGATCGCTCTCTCTCTCTGTTTCTTTTTTTATTTTTATTTTTATTTTTTTACGTTATTGATAAATGAGTTTAACAATTTCGTAACCAAATTATGAATCCACCTTTTTGTTGAGTAAGGTCCCACCACGGTAAATTTCCATTGTCTCTTTAAATCAGGGATATGTTTTCCCATTTTTTCGATGAGTTTATTTATCGTGGACTCGGTTTACTTATATTTTATGGATTTATGAACTAGAGTTACCTTTTTTCAGTCTTTCGGAAAGATTTGTTGGCGAAGAATTTTTCTTAATACTTGCTTCTTCTTCTTCTTCCTCCTTTTTTTTGTTCGTGTAATTTGTATCTTTTATCTGCTACTCACTCGTGTTGGTCTCTTAAGCTCTTTCTTTTCTTCTGTAAATGGTCCATGATTAAAAAATCAATTGATTGTCATGAAAATCGTTAACTACAACTTAGCATGACATGTTCTTAAGCTGAGGAGTGAGATTTAATTGAAGCTCTTAGGTTAACTGAACACTGTAATTTTGTAGAGTTGAGAATCGGTTACAGTTATCTGTTGATTTGTCTCAATGGCTGGTTTGAACTGGGCCAACAATGGCGGCTTGAAGAAAGTTGCTTGTTTGATAAATTTGTCCGTTGCATTGCATCGTATATGATATACCCAACTATTTCAGTTGTGTCACGCAAACCATATCCTCTTCGCCATACCCATTCTGCCACTCGGATTTCCTTATCCATAATAAATGACTTGTGGATTTAGCCATCTGTTGCAACAAGTCTGACTTGTAAACATTTATTAGCATTGCCAGCCCTGCTTTTGTCATATAAAAGAAATCTCCTTTTTGTTAAATGTAAGAAACAAAAATTGTCTTCTTTCATAGGAGAACATGTGCTTTCACTTCTTGTGTTTAATTTAAAGCTGTCAAAATCTCACCTAGACTTGTGCTGGGTGGATGAACAGAATAGTGGCTCTATATGACATTTTTAGTCAAACACGATAAATTTGTATTGCATTTTGAAATTGAAAGTTGAAACATTATATAAGTGTGTTTCTGTTGTTAACAATATAACTCTCATTGGGTGGTTGCAGGACCAAAGAAAGGACGGTTATGTGGTTTTCTTGTTCAATTAAGCTTATATGGGTTTGGAGTGGCCTACGTTGTTACATCAGCTATAAGTATAAGGTGTGTCATTGACTACTCTTAGTCGTTCCTTTTTGATAATGTAATTTGACTTCTTTGCTTCCCCTTCCTTTTTCTATTTATTTATGGATTTATGGATTATGGATGCTATTTGTTCCAACTTTGCCTTTTGATGAGCGGCTCTTGGAATATCAGGGATTGGAACAAATAGGAAAACCAAATCAAAAAACAAGTAAACATTTAAAATGTGGATCTTACCGAAAAATGAGTTTGGATTGCATACATGTCTATCCCTAATCAACTTGTCTATCTATACTTTGTTGTATGGTTCGAACTAAAGAAGTTCTGTGTTTTCCTCAAATTCATGTTCTCTGTACAAGAACTTCGTTTTCTCCCTACAATATAGTTTATCATTGCTAATAGATGCTTGGGATTACCTTTTGCTTTTGTGTTTGCAGAGCAATTTTAAAATCAAACTGTTACCACAGTGACGGGCATGGAGCTGCATGTATTTTTGGAGATGCATATTACATGCTGATTTTTGGGATTATCCAAATTGTTCTCTCACAGATACCCAATTTCCATAACATTGAGTGGTTATCAGTTGTTGCTGCAGTTATGTCATTTACGTATGCTTTCATTGGAATGGGTCTTGCCATTGCTCAAATCATAGGTATGCACACTAATACACGGACAGTTGGTTGGAATCTTAAGCCAGAATAATAAATTAGTATAGGCTCAATCTATTAACCAGTCAAAGACACTTTTTGAAAAAAGAAAGAAAGTGGTGGTGGTCTGCTACAAAGAAGAAATCATCATAGAATTTGCAAATTATACACGTTATCTGTCAATGCTTCCTATGGCTCAAGACATGCATATATAATTCACTGATCATTAACGTACAGGAAATGGATTCATAAAGGGTAGCGCAGGAGGTATCAGTACCCACAGTATGACTGAAAAAGTATGGTTGGTTGCTCAAGCGCTTGGTGACATAGCATTTTCCTATCCATTCTCTGTAATCCTTATAGAAATACAGGTATGTAATATTTTCACTATGACTTTTTTTAAGTGAAAGAATGAATTTCGTTACTCAAAAACGCTGTACAAAGGCTGGCTATCCAAAAATAAAGCTAGCTAACAAAATACACAGCATAATAGGCCACAAAACAAAAGGAAAAACAAACCTATTAAACTAATCAGATTGAAATTCTTCTACTCTGGGCGCTATGACTTCAAATAGGTGGAAGGTAGTTTTTTAAAAGCCTTGAAAGAGAAAATGCAACATTCATTAAGGCTAATTTAAGCTTTTACCTATTACGATGTGTGAAGGATACTTTGAAGTCACCTCCGCCAGAAAATCAAACCATGAAGAAGGCCGCAACAGTATCAGTAATCGTCACAACATTTTTCTACCTCTTTTGCGGATGTTCTGGATATGCAGCCTTTGGTAGCGGCACTCCAGGAAACCTCTAACAGGATTTGGATTTTATGAGCCTTATTGGCTTGTTGACTTAGCTAATGCTTGTATAGTGGTTCACCTCGTTGGCGCATATCAGGTACATGTGTTAACATGGGTTTGTCATCTTCAAATTTTAATGTGTGTGTGTGTGTGTGTCATCCCTATCCTGACATTACTTGTCATTGATGAGAACTTTTGCTGCATAGTGGTGTTATGAAATCATTAGCTACAAAGTTTTCTCTTGCTACTTGAAGGGAAATGAGTCCATATGACTGATTCGGTCCATTTATTTCCTATGGGCTGTGTTTATCTTAAAATCTTTATTAAACTGGGGCAATTTAATTTATGTGTTTCAGGTGTACAGCCAGCCACTATTTGCAACTGTTGAAGATTGGTTCCGCTATAAGTTCCCAGAAAGTGCATTTGTGAACCATACATATTCCTTGAAACTCCCATGTCTGCCAGCTTTTGGGCTGAATTTCCTGAGACTCTGTTTCCGTACTTGTTATGTTATATCAACAACTGTTGTTGCGGTGATCTTCCCCTACTTCAATCAGATTTTGGGAGTTTTGGGAGGTATAATATTCTGGCCATTAACCATATATTTCCCAGTGGAAATGTACCTGAGTCAGTATGATATTGAAGCATGGACAACTAAGTGGGTCTTGCTACGGATTTTTAGCATCGCTGGCTTTGTGGTGGGATCATTCACTCTTGTCGGTTCCATCGAAGGAATAATATCTGCAAAACTAGGCTAGGAGGCTCAAAGATCTCTCCAATGGTGTAGTGTTGTCACCCTTATTTACATTTGGTAGATTACATGTAGGATTATGCGTGTGATATCTGTGAGATTTTAAGACTTAGGCAGCGTCAATAAGGTCTTTGGTGTTGTAAATGGTAGAGGACTTGTTTTTATGTAGACTGTAATTGCAGTTATGTCCATCATGAAACCGCTTTGACGTTCAAGTCGCCAGGATTGCAGCTTTAAGATGAGTTATTGCAGAAGCTCTTTACATTGGTATTTTGTCTTCAATGCAATCCCAAAAGAAGTGCTTCCGACTCACACCCCCGGAGGTAACTAACGGTAATAATGCTAATTTTCCAAGCATTACAGAATCTGATGTTTAGTGCTCTTATGGAAGATGACTTGCAGCAAATCAATGATCAATATATTCTTGAAAGTTATAACTTTTATTGGTAATGGTATGACTTATGAAGATGAGGACTTTTTGTAAATGTTACTCTTTTAAGTCTGAGATTCATTGGGTCATGGGGCTCGCTCTAACCCTGACAAACTTCAAGGGGCAAATTTAGCTAAGCCTTAGTTGTTGCAAATTTCTTGGGCTCGGCTTGTCCAGAGTAATTACAATTCGGCTCCATGCCGATTGGGCATCTTCTTGTATGACTCTTTGTTGAGGCCTAAAACCAAAAAAAATTAATTGGAATTGTTTATGTTAAAAAGGTAAAAATAATATGAAATTTGAAATGTTGGAAAATATGTATAAATTAATAAATTTTGCATGATATAAATTTTGATACTTTAAACTGAAAATTACATAGATACTTTTCTATATATATGGAAGTTTAACTGAATCCCAGAAGCGGACCAGATTTCATATTTAGATGTAAACAAATGATTGATTAAACAGATTAAAGCTTTATAGATTCTCATTCCTGGGCACCTAACCAAGGTAGACATCTGTTCCGCAACAATGTCTGGTACTGGTAGGAACATACATAACCCAATTTAAACTTAAATCTTTCAGGAATTCAGTTCATGAAATGTCTTACAGAAAACAAGGATGCTCATGTAAGCTCAAGAGCGAACATGCTCATCAAGGGGTTTTCTTATAAATGGCACCGATTTTAACTTGTCTGCAATTGAATCAAATAAAACGTGTTGTGTATGTATAAAGAAAACAAATGTGTTGTTAAACCTACCCTACGCCAGCCTGGACATCAATTTGCTTCATTTCCAATATGTGAGACAACCATATGATCTGACAAAAGGGGTTAATTTAACTAAGGTTCAAATCTTTATTGGGAAAGATGTTTACATCTAGTACCTGACAGTACTTTGAATATAATTGCTTTCAATAGGAGGATACGTATGCTTAAACCAAAAAAAAAAAGTGAGACACAAATTTAAGCAAAACAACACATGTATATATATTATTCAAATAAATTCAGAGTATATACATGTATAAGATATTTAAAAGAGTTATAGCGGAAGACTTATAAATACCTCTCGCTATTAGCTCGATTGATTCGATGAGGAACTTGATCTAAATGATAGAGAGTTGTGAATCCAAGAACACCGTTAGAGAAAGTGGTACAGGGAATCTTCTAGCTGATGATTGGGCACAGTGATGGCAACTGGAATGTAGTCATCACCAATGGGGAACCTTCAGAGAGTGAGTAGAGAAATAAAATTAGGGTTTTACTCTGAACTCAGTATACCGTATGTTATCTTTTTCACCATAAAAAAATAAATTTAATTAACTGAGTCAAATACCCACCTTGGACTAGGCTCAAAATGACTACGAGCCACACTCAGGATATTTATTAATTATCCTAATTAATATCTAATTAGTTATAATATAATAAATATCTCACATTCTCTCACTTGCCCCATATACTCAATGTCATTGCCCTGTCAAAGTTAACTAAGGTCACGTTGCAAGAATCATGGCGAGAAGTCATCTTTTATCAAGTATTACCTTCCATGTATTACAGGCAGCATCCTTATTTAATGGGTACTGCTTTATGAATAAACTCAATGTTATTTGGTTCCTGTCTCAATGTTTATCAATTTTAATATCACAAATGTATACAATCATAAACTAGAAATGATCAACCATAAATTTGATTTCATTGCTCATACCTCAATGAATCAAACGAAGACGAAGTCCCATGTGAGGTACATGTGAAACGAAAATGTTCGGTTTCAACCTTTTAATCAAAGGATCAGTTGGCACATCATTTGTACTAATGCGTTCAACCAAAACTTGGCCATCTTGAACTCTTTCTCTCAGGCATAGGAATTTAAGTTCGACAAATTTACTTTGACTTTTATTCTTTTTATTATTTGCTATGGCCACCGCAGCCGCATTATCCCTATACATTTTGATCATTCTGATTAGCCTAAAGATTGAATCCATAATCTTGAGCTCAGCAAAGAAATTCTTTATTTAGATTGCTTATGAACTTGCCTCAAAACATGCAATGTACTCAGCATCACCAGTAGAAGGAGCTGTTTATGTTTGCTTTGCACTTTTTGATGATATAGCTCCTTCTGCTAATAGAAAGATGTAACTGGTTGTACATTTATTTGTATCTACACATCCTCCAAGATCTGAATTTGAGTACCCAATTACTCCTAAATTGTTTGTTCTTCTATACATGAGCATATAGTGTTTAGTATCTTGTAGGTACCTGAACACCTTCTTTGCAGTTATCCAATGTGCTTCCCCAGGATCACTTTGATATCTCCCCAACATATCCACATCAAAAGTGATGTCAGGTCTTGTACAAACCTGTGCATACATCAAGCTTTCTACTGTTGAGGCATATGGGATCTTTTTCATCTATTTTCTTTTAAACTTGGTTTTGAGACTCTAATCTGAACTAAACTTATCTCCTTTTTTAATAGGAGCTACATTAGATGAGTAGTTCTTCATTTTGAATCGTTTAAGAATCTTGCTAATGTAAGCTTCTTGAGATAGACCTACAAGACCTTAGGTTCTATCTTTGTGGATCTTTATGCCAATGACATAAGATGTGTCATCCATGTCTTTCACATCAAAACTCTTGAACAGAAATTGTTTCACCTCATGCAATAGTCCTAGATCATTTGTAGCAAGCAAAGTGTTATCCATATACAAAATCAAGAATATGATCTTACTTCCACTAGCCTCGTGGTATATATAATCATCCATGATGTTCTCAACAAAACCAAATGATGTGATCACTTCATGGAATTTTAAGTACCACTGTCGTGATGCCTATTTCAAACCATATATTAACTTCTTTAGTTTGCATACTAACTGGTCATTACCTTCTGCAATGAATCCCTCAGGTTGTTTCATATAGACTTCTTTCTCTAGTTCACCATTAAGGAATGCAGTCTTCACATCAATTTGGTACAACTCTAGATCAAAATTGGCAATTAATGCCATGATGATGTGGAATGAATCTTTCTTAGATAGAGGTGAAAATGTTTCCTTGTAGTCAATTCCTTCCACTTGTGTGAAACTCTTAGCAACCAACCTAGCCTTGTATCTATCAATGTTGCCTTATGAGTTCTTTTTGGCTTTGTAAACCCATTTACAGCTAATGACCTTAGACTTACTAGGCAACTCTACAAGCTCCCAAACATGGTTGTTTGTCATGGAATTTATTTCATCAATCATAGCATCATGTCACAATTTAGAGTTTGTACTCTTCATAGCCTAAGTAAATGTTAATGGATCATTTTCAATACTTACATCACACTATGTAGTCGTTAGGTAATGTCGATCTTCTTTTTCTAGTCGACCTCCTTAATTCAACGTCTTGGGTTGATTAAGGCTACTGACTTGGAACATCCTCCATCACATTTTTGTGGTGGTGCCACTTGTGTGACAGTTTGGTCAACTTGTATGTGTTCCTGATGTTTAGCATTGTCAACTTAAGCTATAGGATTCACATCATATTCAATATCAACTCCAATAGTAGGAGAGTTATTAACTATTAATGTTCTCTCATCATTTGTGTTAGTGGTTTACTCTATTTGATTATCTTGTGAACAATTACTCTCACTAATCACATCATTCTCAAGAAATTTGGCATTCGTAGATTCTATAAATCTTTTAGAAGGTGGAAGACGGTAAAACTTACAATCCTTTGACCTTTTTGTATAGCCTACAAAGTAAGCTCTAATAGTTTTAGGGTCTATTTTCTTTTCCTATAGATTGTACACTCTTACTACAGCAGGACAACCCCATACCTTGAAATGATTTAAACTACATTTCCAACCTTTCCAGATTTTAAAGGGTGTCTTAGACACTGCCTTTGTTGGAACCCTATTTAATATGTATGTGGCTGTCTTAAGTGCTTCCTTCCATAAGAAAGTTGAAAGTTTGGAGCTATTCAACACGCTATTAACCATATCCAACAAGGTCCTATTTCTTCTTTCAACTACACCATTCACATCAGGTGAGCCAAACATGGTATATTGGGCTACTATACCTTGCTCCCGAAGAAAATCAACAAATGGACCAAGTGCTCGTCCTTTACTAGTGTACCTCTTATAACATTCACCACCTCGATTTGATCTCACAATCTTGATTGGTTTCCCAATATGTTTTTCTACTTCTACTTTATATTACTTAAAGGCATCTAATGCCTCATTTTATTATAAAGCATATAGATATATATGTATTGTGAGTAATCATCAATAAAGGTGATAAAGTAGGCATCTAGTGCCTCACTTTTAAAGTATATAGATATACATGTATTGTGAGTCATCATCAATAAAGGTGATAAAGTAGGCATCTAGTGCCTCACTTTTAAAGTATATAGATATACATGTATTGTGAGTCATCATCAATAAAGGTGATAAAGTATTTTTTACCATGCGCAGTCAAACTAGGGCAACAAATATCTATGTGTATAATTTCTAGCAATTCAGAACTTCTCTTAGCCTTTTTATGTGACTTGTTGGTTTGCTTTCCTCTTATATAGTCTACACAAGAATCAAATTCTAAATGGTTTAAAGATGAAAGAATTCCATCTTTGCTTAAACTTCTGATTCTTTCAACGGAGATATGTCCCAACCTCCTATGCCACAATCTAACAGAATTCTCATCAATGACACTTCTTTTAGTACTATGCATAACAAAAAAGGATTACAGCAAATCAGAAACAATTTTAAATAAACCATCAATCATAACCAAGTTCGCAATCAAAATAGAGTCTTTTGACAAAGTCATACATTTCTTAAAAAGAACTAAATGGTAATCAAATAAAATCAGTTTAGACATGAAAATCAAATTCATCTTGTAAGAGGGAACATTAAAAAAATTCAAAAAGATCCAAAACATGATTATTCAAAAAAAAAAGCTAAAAGTCCCAATAGCTTTCATAAGATCTCCTTTTTCATTGTCTGAAAAGATTGTTTCCTCATTGGGATGTGGAGGCTTGCTTGTTGGAAAGCCCTACATGGTAGTCGAAATGTGGATCATTAAACCAGTGTCAATCCACCAAGTGTCATTATTAATGCTAGAAAAAGTAGATTCAAAAGCAACACGCAATAAAAACATACTTCTCTTTTCCAACCATGCCTTCTTCTTGAGACACTCATCCTTCATGTGCCTTTTTTTTTTTTACGGAAGAAGCATCTAGCATTCCTTTTGTTGACAGCTAAAACAGCAGGGATTTTCTCCTTTTTCTTTTTCTCTTTATCTTTCTTTTCTTTCTTTCCCCTTTTGCTGCCAGCCTCAGAACTTTCTGCTAAATGAGCCTCTTTTTGTGCACCCTTACCACTTATCAGCAATCTACTCTCTTCTTGAACACACATGAACAGTAGTTCATCCACTAACCATTTCTCATTATGCGTGTTGTACGAGACCTTGAAAGCTTCATATTGAGCAAGAAGTGAGTTCAAGATCAATTGCACTAGGAATTGCTTGGTAGGTTCCATTTCGAAGGATTTCAATTGAGAGGCTAGGTCTCTCATTTTTATTATATGTTGCCTCACACCACCAATACTTATAAGCCTAATAACACATAATTCAAGCATAATGGAACCACACATCTCCATTGGATTGAACTGCTTATCCAAAGCTTCTAGGTATTCTTTGGTCGTCTCGCATTTAGGGATTGCTCCTCGAATGCTTCTAGTAATCTTTTATTGTATAAGCAGAAGAGATAAACGGTTACTCCGCTCCCATAATTCATATCTTTCTTTTGGCTTCTTATTATCTAAGCCATCATCTAGTCTCAAAGGCTTTTCATACTTCAAGGCATGATCCAAGTCCATGCAACTGAGCTGCAGCAAACATCATCTCTCTAATCAGCATAGTTAGTGCTGCTGTCTAAAATGATTTTGTGCTTACATTAGTCATGATTCTAGGGGCAGCAATTGGAACTGCAAATTGAAAATAGACAAGCGAAAAAATAAACAAGCTCACAAGCTCACAAGTTAGAATTTGAGGCAATAAAAACTCACTCTGCCATGTATGTATGCTTAAATAAATAAAGTATATAAGTAATAAATACGTATCACTAATATCTACCTGTGAGCAAAGACATTAGCATAGCATGTATTTATCTCAACTTGATAAAACTAGAATATATTTATATTTCCTAATACCTGTGGGCTACTTAAAAAATAATAGAGTGGTTCTATCCCACTCTAATTAAATATGTAATTATGAGACATCTACCTATGGGCAAAGATAAATCATAATTACACATTTAATTATAGTTGATATTTCAAATCCATATGTGATTAATTAATGCATGCAACAAAATTAAGGATGTTGTGGCTACTTCTTAGTAAAATGCATGCTAATCACAAATATCATTAGTATGCATTTAAATTCCAAATATGCACAACTTAATGGAGAATTTAATAAATTAATTTAATAAACAAAAGTGACTAAATAATTTAATTTAAATTCTCCCACTATTTCATGCACCCAAAAAAATAGTTTAATAAATTAATTTCAATACATTTCAACTCAAAGGGGTTTTTACAAAATTTAAATAATTAATTTAATTTCCCAAAATCATTATCCAAAATAGACAATCAAATAACAAATCAAATTAAATTTTGCAAACATTTTCCAAATGTCAAAATATTGAAGAAATTAATTTTCCTCAATTTAAGCAATTATAGTGCATAAAATAATATCCAAATAAAATAGATTGCAAAACAAAATTAAATTATACAAAGAAATTTATTTTGTACAAACATATTCTAGAAAATCAAGTTAAGTGGCTCATACTAAAAAAGTCTAAACAGAGCCCAAAATAAACATTCCAGAAATAAAACAAAATTGTTCAAGCCCAAAACGAAAGTCCAAAAAGTAAACAGAGACCAAAAATCAATTTCTGTACAAAAACGAGCCCAAACCGAGGCCCAAATCGTTACTTAATGTCACTGTGCAATTTTTTTGGGTACAAAGATGGCCCAGAACATGATAGCCCAATCTAGAAAATTAAATAAAAAACAGAAAATAAAAAAAAATTTCAGAGTAAAAACAAATGTAAACAAAATAAATTAACTTGATTTTTAAAAAGTCCAAACAAAAAGGCCCAGTCAGAATTCCAGAAATTAGATCCAGAAAAATAAAGCCCAAAGGTCTCGGCCCAATTCAAAAATCAAATAATAATACGCAACGAAACAACAACAAAAATTGCCTAAGCCCAAGAGATTGTAGCTCAAAACGTGTCAACCCATCATTCCTAAATTAGCAAAACAACACGTTTCACTAATGGGCCGTGTGACGTTGGTTTTCACTTTTTTGATCCAAAAACAGAAGACACCCACCTCACTCAAATGACGATGTTTTGGACCTGGGTCATCTTCGGCATGGAGTCGGGTTAGGTTAACCTGACTCCTAACCCACGTGCGACTTGCTTTGGCGGTCTTCTATAGCCGCTATCTCCAATAACATTTTCCCATATTTTTTGGCAAACTAATTGCCATTTTCTGATCGAAAAGGTGCTGTTTTGTGGCGTTTTCGACGGCGCACTCCTCAGAAAACAATGATAACACAAATTTGAACAGATTTCAATCAAAATTTTGAGCCAAAATCAAAACAAGACATTGACTTTGAAGGAAAGGAGTGACTGCAAATTTGAGACCTCCAAGAACAATGAAGTCGGCGATAGGTTCATTGGAGGTATAGACTTTCACCTCCTCCTGTCCCATTAACCCAAGAAGATCCATAACCATTAAGAGAAATCAAAATGTAGTAAATCTCCAGTTTGAGATACAGGACAAGATTGACGGTAAAGCAATGACGATCTTTCAAGATCTTTTCTCATTCGAGCTCCCAAAATCATCACAGAATTGTTAATCAGTTTGCCATAAAGTAAAGACAATGAAGAAAATATATTATAATCAGACCTTCAGATTTATCCGGATATGGTGATGGTTCATGGGAGAATAAAAATTATTCTCTTCCATCCCAATAATCTGAAAATCATAAAATAAAATATACAAGTAAAAACAAGTTAATCAAATCAAATTAGATGCTTTGAAAACCATCAAAATAATTTTCAAAGCAGGAAATTAAGGAAATATAAATGAGCATCATAAAAGAGTAAGGCGAGGTGAATCAGACACTAGGCTCTCATGCCATGTGAAACCAAAACCACACTTGTATATATATTTTTCAAACAAATTCAGAGCATATACATGTATAAGGTACTCAAAAAAGTTACAGCGAAAGACTTATAAATACCTCTCATCGTTAGCCCTGTTGATTTGATGAGGAACTTAACCTAAACGATAGAGAGTTGTGAATCCAAAAACACGATTAGAAAAAGTGGTACAAGGAATCTTCCAATTGGTGTTTGGGCATAGTGATGGCAATTGGAATATAGATATCACTAGTGGGGAACCCTCAGAGAGTGAGTAGAGAAATAGAATTAGAGTTTCTCTCTGGACTCAGTATATCGTATGTTATCTTTTTCACTATCAGAAAAATAATTTTAATTAACTCAATCAAATACTTGGACTAGGTTCAAAATGACTACAAGCCACATTCAGGATATTTATTAATTATCCTAATTAATATCTAAATAGTTATAATATAATAAATATCTCATAACAAATATCTTTTTCTTAGGCTATCTAAGATTTTTTTCCAAAAAAAAAAGCACTTTCTTTTTAAAGTTGTAGTTTGGGGGAGTATTACTATTTTCCTTCATAGTCCGTTTCCGTTGAAATTGACTAAAAAATATCAAATAAAAAAATTTTAGAAAATCTAAGTCTAAATATAATGATTGATCACAGCATGGATGTTTTAAAATGAGACAATTTGTCCACATCAGGCATCCACAGAGAAAGGAAAGGTGAGTCAATTGCTTGCTTTGGAAAATTTAAGAAACGTCAAGTCTTCTTTAAAGATTGATGTCATTGCATCAGTAACTAGTTAATTAGAGGACTCAACAAAACTCAAATTAATCTGGATCAAGTTAGGCAGAACCGCAATACTCTTCCACCAACTATTTAACATGATTATATTAATTCTCAAGACTTGAACTCGAAACTTTTAATTAAGTACAAATGTAAATATGGCTGAATTCTGTGGAAATAATTTAACATATATCATATACGCGTGTGTTTAACATTTATTTGATACAAATTACTCCATTTCATAAATATAAAAGTTAGACAAGTACTACCTTCGGTCCTTAATATAAGACCCTGTTTGACTTTTATTTTAGTCCTAAATATAAGACCCCAACCCACTTTGTCTCTCATTTTATACATTTTTTTCCAAAGTAACCCTTCTAACAATGATAGTTCTAGTCAATACACTTGATTAGCAAGGATATTTTAGAAAAGATAACACATATTTAGGACAAATAACTAACTCAACTTACTTCCTTAATCTCCTCAAATTAGTCAACTGGGTCTTATAATTAGGACCGGAGGTAGTAGTTTATTTAAGTCCTGAATATAAGACATTAATACACTTTGTCTTCCAAATTTATAATTATTCATTTAAAATATCCTTATTAGTTACACATATTAAAAAGATTTTCATCAAGGATAGTTCTAATGTGTATAATTAAAGAAAGTATTTTATAAAAGCCAATACACATTTCTAACAAATAACTAAATTAACTAAATTTATTAATGCATGTAAATTAGTTATATAGTCTTTGTATTGAGGGTGTGAAGTAGTAATATAAGTTTTTAAAATTTTGGAAGCCCATCTTTTTAAATAATGAGAAAAGTAACTTCTCAAATAAAATTTAATCAAGTTATATATCTCCGATATTTTATACTCCTCCGGTCCTTAATATAGGACTCAATTCTTGAGTTGGTTTTAGTTCTAAATATAAGACCCATTACTCATATTTATTAGTTTTCTCTAAATTACCCCTATAGATACTCCCTCAACCATAATCAAGTAGAAGAGGGAGATGGGGTATTAAGAAAGATGATTATGGTATTTAAGAAAAAATATGTCACTTTTCTTATAATTAACTAACTTACCTAACTTCCTTGATCTAATCAAATTAGTTAAATGGATCTTATATTAAGAACTGAAGGAGTAATATTTTTCTAAGCTACTCTTAATCCCTCAAAATCAAAATTAGTCATGAATATATTTTGTATGAACCCATTTTACTTTGTAATCCACGAACAGAACTTGGAGTGAGATTTGGTGATAAAAATTAATTTTTTTATGGTAAAACTTCATTAATTATTAGTCACAAACTTATTTATTCAAGACCCAACTTTTTTTAATTATTTTCTTTTTCTAATTATGCTTGCCCCATTTTCCCTATTCAAAAATTGTTTTTGAAAATTGTAAAGGAAGCAATAAAATTAGAGCTTTTGCGTTGAAGCAAAACTATAATTGATGCCTTTTAATAATTACAAACTTGTCTTTGATTATCTAAATTTTCTCTTTTACTCTTGTTTCTCCCTATCATTGATGTGTTTCGTTACATTTATTTCAATATTTTAATTGTATACATTGCATCTACTCTAAAGTAAATTGAAAGTAAAGTATTTTTTGAATGATTGACCAAATACAATCATATTAATAAAAGCGTTTGTCCAATGTCCAGTGATTTTACCAAACATCAATTCCTTTTTGGTGAAAAAAAAAAAGTTTCATGTGAGTTGTATCCAAAAATTTGCAAAATCCTTTCAAACGCTTACAAAATTACTTATACATTGTTCGCTAACAAAATTCTAATATCAATTTCTTTTTTTAACAAGTTGTATGAAGCTCTTTTCTTTTTCTAAAAAAAAAAAAAGAAATTTTGGAAAAAAAAAATTCAAAACATGGTCAAACTATCTTTCAAACTTGATTAGGACCTGACCTTATTCCAAAAAATAAAATTTGGGGGAAAATAATTAGGCCCCACTTAAATTACTCATCTTTAAGTTCAAGCCTAAACTAAAGTGATCCAAATACATTTACTCAAGCCTAAAAGATGATAGGATATTAATATGATAATGCATATGGCAAATTAGGTGTGTAGACTCATATCTTAAATTTATAAGAGTTTACCAGTTTATTTTTAGAAAAAAATTCCAAAAAAAATCACTTAAATTTAAAATTTTAAATTAGAATTTTTTGTAAAAACGTGTTGTTTTTCACTTTTTAAGTGTAATCAATTACTGTGAAAATATAGAAAATAAGACTGATTTATTATTTTGAAATTCAAGTAATATTTCTGCTGAAGTTTTCCCTTACCTGTATTGATAAATATGCATTAAAAGTATATGACGAAATGATTAAAATTCAGAAAATTACAGCAATTTTATTTGAACATATTTTAAACTCAAATCATTGGAATTGTTTTGGACAAAAAGCAGTTATACTATAGATTAAAAACTAAAATAATCAAAATACTAGTTCATTTTTTTTTTAATTTATTTGGCAAGCTTATAACACTTGCAGGTAAGGATCGAACCCAGTAACTGCCACCAAATGGTAGCCAACACCACATCATAGAGATGCTAGCCAAAATACAAGCTTCATAGGAGAGTTTCCATGGAAAAACCATCTTAAAAATAAAGAAATATGATTGAAAAATATTGAATCGTTGAAATTAATTTCATTTTTTTCCTGAAAATTAATTTCATAAGTATTCATAATTTATCATACTCAATATAGAAATTTCTAAAAAGTTCAAATGGTAAATTCATATTAGTTTCCGTTTTTTGGTTTTTGCTTTTGTTTTTTTAGACCGAGTCCTTCCACATGTTTAATAAACTGAGTTTCACTCATTACATATTTGATTAATTCAACTCAATAAAAGTGGTAAAATAAGAGAGTCAATTCATGAGTTCAACCAAATTTATAACCACCATGAATTTAAGCACGATATTAGACAATTTTAAATGTGGTGGGTATAGGTAAAGCTAGCATATAAACCAAAGGGTATCAAGTTGTACCTAAAATGTGAAAGTGGTGACAGTTATGAGAGAAAAATAGGGTGAGGAAAAAAGTATTCATAATTGAGGAAACGACATTTTTGTTAATTAAAAATCAAAGATGTTTCTATAAATTAAAGAATTAATTAATGAAAAATATTTTTTTTATATGTAATGGTTCGAATCCTGACCTCTGCTGGGGGGAAGGAATAAGAAGGAATCTTGACCTCCGTTCAAACTTCATCCTATTTATTTTTCGCTAAAACATATGTATTCTCGTATTGAAAATGATCTTATTCAAGGTATTATTAGGCGCTAAATGTGGGTACCTCTCAACGGGAATTTAAACCTTGGTTCGTCACGTTATGAGGGATTAGCTCCTTCTACTAGACTCAACCATGTTGGTAACTTCATCCCATTATTATCACTAATTCACTTTAGCTAATTCCGGTGGCATAATACTCTCATGATCATCAATATAAGACCTATTTAATTAATTTGATTATATTAAAGAAGTTAGGTAAATTAGTTAATTATAAAAAATATGACATGTTTGTTTTCTAAAGTATCATAATCATTTTTCTTAATATCTTTCATTCCTCCCTCACTTACTTGATTATGGTTCAACAAGTATTCATATTGATAATTTAGAAGAAATTGATAAATATGATAAATATATCTTATATTTAAAACTAAAATTAACTTTACAATTATATGCTATATTAAGAACTGAAGGAGTACTTTTTTTTAAAACCAAAGATAAAAAGAAATATATATATTAAGACGAAACAAGTTTAAAGGTTACATACTATAAGCAAACCAACGTAAAGGTAACTTTTTTTTTGGGGGGTTAAGATGCATTTATCACCTAAAATTTTTTTCCTCAGGTATATCTCTCATCCCAAAATACTTTCTAGGTGCGTCCAGCACCCAGAAATATTTTTTTTAACCTTGGCACCAAAAATATTTTTGGGTGTTGAACACGCTTAAAAAAAATTTTAAGATACTGAATGAATCAAAAAATGCTTTATGGTACTAAACGCATTTAAAAAATACTTTAGGATGTTGGATTCATCATAGAATACTTTATAATACTAAATACATTTGAGAAAATATTTCAGAATATTAGATGCACCTTAGTCTTTTTTTTTTTTTAAACCTGGAGAGGAAACTAAAATTTACAGAACAATCTTTAGAAATAACTTTAACACTAACAGGAAAATAAAAACATAAAAATAAAAAAAAACTTGTTTGGTAATTTGTTTTTAGTTACTTGTTTTAAAAAACAAAAAATAGTAAAATGTTTTTTAAAACTAAAAAACCAAAACAACTTTCACATGTTTTGTTGTTTTTGTTTTTGTGTTTTTTATTTTTTGTTTTAAAAGATTTTAAGAAATCTTCTTCTCTTCTCACATACTATCTACCACTTTTCATTAATAGGGATAACTATCACCGACCAAATATGATTTTCTATAAAATTTTTTTTCAAACATGATTTTCTAAAATTGTTGTCCAAACAAAGTTTTTTGTTTTTTGTTTTCAAAACTTGTTTTAAGAAACAATTTTATAAAATTATTTTGAGAACAAAAAAACAAAGAACAAAAACAAACAGATCCATAATTTCTTACCAAGTGATAGTGAGAGGTTCTTCAAAGTTCGAAGGAATTTGTATGAATCTCTTTTCAACACAACGAATACCTACTATTAGGGGTGTTCAAATTGTCCTGTCCCAGTAGGTCCGTCCTGATCCTGATCATTTGGGACGGGACATGGGACGGGGTTGTCCCGTCCCGAGGTATGTAATTTAAAAAAAATGCAAAGAAAATAAAATACAAAGAATTTTACAGATGCCCTAAATGACCGCTCCATTCCGTCTCCCTCTCGGTCTCGGCCTCTCCAGATCCTCACCTCCGTCTCCTCTTGCAAAGTCTCCTTCTCTCCAGACGTCGGCTATTGATTGTCGTGGGTACTCTCCCTACCGTGACCGTTGCCACACGATGACCTTCTTGCCTTCACTCTGCTTTGTCTGAGATGCTCACTCCCTCGAACAGTAGCGACAAGGCCCCTCATTCACCCTGTCGTCACCCACAGTTCACCCCTCCGTCACCCTCACCTTTGAGTTTTCCCCGGTAGGCCTTGCCAGTCGACCCAGCTCCGTCATTCAAGTTCGTTTGAACAGTAGCGAGCAGCCCTCACTGATTCCACCGTTGCCCTTGCCTTCAGCTCTCGCCGTGTACAGGCTGCAGGGGAGCTAGCTCCTTTGTTCAGACAGCATTGCGCAACAAGCCCTCAAACTCTGCCATCAACCTTTGACTCAGCTGTTGAGTGAAGCAATCTCTCTTCTCCTCCACTACGAGTCATCGTCTAAAACCTAAATCATTATCTCGGCAATTCATAGGCTCGCAGGTGAAAGCTCCCTCTGGTTTTCCATACACTGATTCATTTTTTTGGTACAGGTCTAGATGAAATATGATGTTAGAGAATTGAAACACAATTATTGTTACTTGCCATTGATTCTAATGTTCAAACTTGTCCGCCGAATTCAATTTGAAAGAGGCAGGGGAATTAATTATTAATACTCAATACTGATTGCTAGCCGTGATTCTCACCCTTGTATCCCGCATCTTCCTAAATCTGACTAAAGGCTCGAAGGATGGTGGTTGGTGGGAGAGGGACGGGACGTCTTAATCCCTTTTCGGACGGGACGGGACACGGGATAAAAATCCCGTCCTGTCACTGTTCACCGGGATAGGACTGGATTTTTATCCCGTGTCCCATCTCGTCCTGGTTTTGTCCTTGTCCCTTTTGGGATGGGATAAAAATCCCGTCCCATCACTGTTCACCAGGACGGCCTTGTCCCGGTCTTGTCCTGTGAACACCCCTACCTAGCATAGAATTGGCTTTAGAATTTAGTAGAGAATCCAGCATATTTAGGTGGCATAATAATAAATACTACCTCTAGTCCTAATTATAAGACATTGTTTATAGTCTAAAAATAAGGTCTTATAATTATGACCAGAGGTAATATTTATTAATGAGAAAATGAAACGTTCATTAATAAGTCTCATAGGAATAAAAATGAGAAAATCCTACTTAAAGAAATTTGAAATTATTAAATTTCCATTAAAGAACTCCTACAAAAATATATTGTTATTTGCCAGTTAATTGTTGTCAGAACCCATAAAAGTGCAAGGAAAAAAAAACCTAATATAAGATTTAGTAATTTCAAACTTTTTTGTGTGGATCCTTTCAATAAAAATTATAAAACACTCAAGTCAAAATTCAGGTATATTTTTTAGTTTGTCCAATTATATGAATGAAACCAAGCAACTCATGGACAACTATTTTTATTTTTTTTCAGCATATCGATATTTAGTTGAAAAATATAAAATAGCACTTTTCAGCAATTATTGCCGAGGGAAAAACCTAAAACTCACAGCATATTCATAAAGGACATAAAATTTAACGATTTAATTATTAATTACGACATTTTTTATTAGGTTCAGTTCGGTATAATAGAAAGAAAAGCCATTATACATATATTATATACATAATTGATTGACATCATTCCTTAGACGTCGCAAGATGCAGTATAGAAATGGATATAATCCTATCGTAAATACCAAAGAAGCAAGCAATTTGAATAGAATAAAAGTAGTTTCCAACTGAGGATGTGCATGATCAGAAAGTGACGGGGATTATTGTTATTCTCAATTTGACGTAAATACCAAAGATGCAGTATAAAAGCAATTTGTCCATATTAAAAAAAAATCCCAATTAAATTCAAGTATACACTTTTAATAAATTTTTAATCAGACCAAGAGGCTTAACTAAAATTTTTTTAATATCGTTAAAAGACCAAAATATCCTCTATATTTAATTTCAGTTTTAATTATTTATATCAGTTGGATTTAACTGAAATTTTTTCTTCTTTAAATAATCAGAAAACCAAAAAAAAAGGATTGTGGCCAATATTCACAAAAAGAATTATGGGCAATTAAAAAAATTGAAAAATTAAGATAAAAAAAGGGAAATTCCCAAAAAAACCCTTGGAATATAGGAAATTCTTGATTGGGTCTTGAAATTATGCAAATGACAGAAAGGGTCAATAACCTCATTTGTCATTTGTAAAATCAAGAGGAATTGACAACTTTATCCTGACTAAGCAAAATTGAGTCGTTATTCTCTAAACAAATCTAGATAACACGTGTACTGTTCTAGTAATTACATGATTAGTTGTAATCAATAACAAGACATCTAACTATGAAAAAGTGCGTAGTTATTTTCTACCTGAATCTAGGTAACGCGTACACTATTATAGTAATTATATGATTAGTTGTAGTTAATAACAAGACATCTGACTCCGAAAAAGTGAGTAGTTGTTCTCTACACGAATTTATGTAACGCTTATACTGCTCTAGTGATTACATAATTAGTTGTAGTTAATAACAAGACACCTGACTACGAAAAAGTGAGTAGTTATTCTTTACATGAATCTAGATAACGCCTAAACTCTTATAGTGATTCCCTAAATCATTGTAGTAAATGAATACAAATGAGGGTAAAGTTATTAATTCCTCTTGATTTTATAAATGACAGAATGAGTCATTAACCCTTTTTGTCATTTACATAATTTCAGAAGCCAATCTGAAATTCCCTACGTTCCAAGAGTTTTTTTTTTGTGGGATTTTCTCAAAATAGACTTGGTTTCTAAACGTTCATGGAGTTAAAAAAACACTAAAAGTCGGGACGCAATGGCTCATGGAGTTTAAAAAACAAATTGCATGTCAAAGATGAATTGGATCAAAGATTTTTTAAAATAAAAAACGGATTAAAAATTAAAAAATTTGTTGGATATTTGTCGCACTGGGCCTCATCAACTGCATTTGTTTTTTATCGAAAAAAATTTTAATTAAAAAAAATTTAAATCAAAACTAGTCTTACTAAGTACTAACGTCAATTAAAACAGAAATTAGGCTTACAAGTTACATCTATCTTCAATTTTTATAAAGGGATTTTTCATCAAGAATTTCATCAAAAGAAGCTTGAAATTATTAAATCTCAAGTAAGAAATTCTAACAAAAATGTGTTGTTATTTACAAATATAATGTTGTCAAAAGTTATTAAAATGTTGTTACCAAACTTAATTTAAAATTTAGTAATTTCAAACTTCTTTTTATAAAATTCTTCTTTTTTATATCAACTCATCATAATATTGAACTACTCTTCAAGTAAGTCCAGGCATGAGAATCTTTTTACCGGTACTTCCTCATATTCTTAATGTTATTCCCCAGTATATACCAATTAATTTGAAATTAAATTTGATTATAAATATAAGACTTCAAATTATTTTGTATTACTTTTGACCCAAAAAAAACTGCTTTGCATCCAAGTTTGCTATTTTTTTAATTTAATTTAACTAATTTATAAACTCATATATAATTTAGTATTACATAGAGTTATTTTTGGTAGATCGGCAAAAATTTTTGATAATTAACTAATTCATCAAACTTTCTTAGTTTATCTAGATTAATTAAATAAACTCTTATATTAAAGACTAGAAGAAACATGATTACTTGAGATATTTATGCATTTAAGACTTGAAGTGCCTGTAAATCCCTAACTGAAAAATATTTATGACATTAATATTTATGCATTTAAAAATATTATTTCAAGAAAAATAACGATATTCACACATTAAAACTTAATTTAAAATATAAGAAAATTCATAAAAATATTATTTATAAGTCATAAATAACCATATGTGTTTCATAAAAAAATTACAATCTAATTTCAACTAAAAATGAGTTTAGATTTCTTTTGGCAAAGAAAAATGGAGTTTAAATTGATAAAACAGTTTTAAAATATTGTAAGTGGGATGGATATAGTAAAATTTTCTTCATTTTCATAAGTAGGAAAAGGAAAAACTCGTGACCTTGCACAAAGGGCAAAAACCATTAATCATGATCAAACACAGTTGTCATTAGGTGCGTTTGGTTATGTATAGAACCACCCTTTTCTTTTACTTTATATTTAAAAGGGTAAAAAAATGCATCTAACATTATAATTTTATTTTCAAGGTATGGCTAATACTTTAATCTTATTTTTTTTATCTAAGATCTTAATATTACTTTTAGTGCACCCAGCATACTAAAATTGAAGATGCTAGATATAACTAAAAAAAACATTGGGAAGCTAAATGTATTAGGAAAATAAGTTTAGAATGTTGATCGTATTATTAAGAAATTTAAGGTGTCGAATGCACCTAAAAAATAAGATCAGAATGATGGATAGACATCTATCTAATTTAAAATAAGATTATAATATTTATATCTACGTCTAGAACAAAATTTATTTAATTTTTTTTTTGTGGTTGTGAAATTATTATTTATTGTTATTTCAGTTAACGATGTGAAAGAAATTTGTCAAAAATATAAAGTTAAGTATTATCTAACATGTGTAATCTTTGGCAAGTTCTATAAGAAAATTATATGGGAACATAAATAATACAATTGATTCATAAGCAAAAAACCAATATGTTTGATTATAAAAATATAAAGAGCAATAGTATGACTTATTCTCTAATTTTTATTAAATATATGAGGATGCGTGTCTAAACTTATTATAGATTTCAATCCCTAATTGGAAGAAAAGCAAGCTGCACAGCTCATCACGGATTGAATAGTCAACTTCCCACTTCAATAAAGTCAAGCAATGTTTTGTTTTTTGTTTTGGGTAAGTAAGTCAAGCAATGTTTTGTCGATTTTCATATATATATATACACACACACACACATATATGCTTTAATATTTATTTTTAAAAATTAAAAAAGAAATATTTTTTAAGTATGAACTTTATATGAAAAAAATCATCAAATCAATTTGATATGAACGGATGCTTAATGATCAAAATAGACAAAAATAAATCTTCATCTTCAAAAATCACATAAATACAACTTTCGTATTCTCCTGTGTAGTCATTTTTATATATATATATATATATATATCCAAATGTGTATATATATTTATATATAATATAGGATTTATAGAAATTCATACTATTTATAAATTAAAAAAAGGCAGCTCATTCATCAAACTCCTTATAAATACCGGGCAAGTGAAAAAATAGTTTCTTTTTTTGCCAACGGAAAAATAGTTTTACAATGTTAAGACTTGAGTGCTGAGTGGAAATTTTAATAAACAAATGATTAAATAAAAGGAGGGTTAATGACTTGTCACCAAATTTCAAGGGAAGTAGTTATTCAAATAAATGATTTGATATGGGGAGGGTTAAGACTATCAACTTAAATATATTTGCTCAATAAAAGCAAGAATTTTTTTGAAACAAACTCTTTTAAGATATTGAATTTTTTTAAAAATAAAGCATGTAACAATATTTATTATTTTTAAAAAATATACATTTAATCATTTAATTTCATAACAAATTTTATTTTTTAACCGGGATAATAAATTTTACTTTAGTCTTTTAATTTTTTAGGCGCTCAATAAAAGCAAGAATTTTTTTGAAACAAACTCTTTTAAGACATTGTAATTTTTTTTAAATAAAGCATGTAACAAATATTTATTATTGTTGAAAAAATATACATTCAATCATTTAATTTCATAATAAATTTTATTTTAGTCTTTTAAATTTTTAGGCTTCATATTATTTTTTTCAATTTTTAATGTTTGTTAAAATACTGGACACGTGCCAATTGATTTGGTTTAAATTACTATAAATCTTTTATATTTACGCTCTCTTGACTTTATATTTAATTTCAAATCTATCTTTCATATTGCTCTCTCTTCCCAAATTTTCACCGTTATGATAGTTGGAAAAACCTTTTTTTTTCCTTTAAAAAAAATCCCGATCATGTCATCCTTCATTGTCACTCTAACTTGACATCATTTTTTCTCTTAGGCCCCCTTATATCAAAGGGTAAACATTGATCTTTTTTCTCTCCAATTTTTTGCATGATGTATCTAGTATTCTGATATTATTATTTTATTTATATTTATCACTGTAATTTTTAGAGTGTTTGATGCATATTCACCCTATATCAAAACCCATTCTTCTCGCATTTCTTAGGTTTAAGGTACTGTCAACATTAAATATGTGTATTTCAAATTCTGATTTGTTACGCCGTAAGAGACTAGCTTTTTCTGCTAAAAGTTAGAAACTATATAGTGTGTGTATATATATTGCTACACAAGAGAATTACACTTAGGTCATAAAGAAAGAAAATAATTACTAATAAATCATAATAACAAGTACACAGTTATCATTTATTATCCTGAAAGTATTTGTTTGCATACTACTCTGTTTGTTACCTAGTCAGGAATTCATAGCAATTTTAACATCCAAAATTCCAAATTTCATCCCAGCGCTGAGGAAGCCTAGAGCGTTTAGTCATTGTATGAGCACCAAATCAGAACGCAACTTTTCTTGCCTCTCAAAACACTACACAACAACTCCTTGTCCTTGGATTCAGTCGAAAAGGGGGTTGAACACTCATAAATGGAGTGTGTTTGATCCTAAGCTGGTCAAGGCTTTGGGGGAGGAATATTCACAACTAGTGAAAATAGAAGATTTTATTGATTGGGTCAGTCAAAATGGATTTGCTTGACATACTTTCGTGCCTGCAGGCAAAGGCCCCAATGGATCATAAGTGAACCGGACCCTTTCCTAAAATTTTGTTTTAAAAAAAAAGAAATAAGCACCACACAACACATGACATGAGATCTGCAGCTCACTGAAATTTATTTTGTTGGTGATAACAGTTTACTGAGGTTTACTGTGAAGATAAAGTTGGATATATTTATACAGCCTGTAAAACTTGGATTTGCACCGACGCAAGAATTAAGAGGCACACATCTCTGGTTGGGACCCATACCACTCAGGAGAGCCTCAAAGGGCTCTCTCTCGTTTACACCCACACACCCTTCCTGCCATTCCCCCAATCCCCCAAAGGCGCAGGCGGTGGGCGGCGTGGGATCGGATCTCGCTCCTCCAGGCATGTCTTTCTCCGGCGCCGGCGTCGGCAGTAGGTTCATGGCTTTCTCTCCCTCACCGTCAGCTCTTCACTCGCCTCATCTTTCCGGTCTTCGCTCTGCCGCCGCCTCCTCTGCTCTCCTCGAGCAAGAGAAGTATGCTCTCACTCTTTGATCTATGTGTCTGTTTTTTCCCCTTTCTCTCCAGTTTGAGTCTCGTAGGATCTGGCCTCGGTTTTCTTTGTCTTTGCTAGTTTTGAGATTTTGGGTTTTGGCTGGTGTTTGTTCGAGATCTCGGTCTCTGTGGACCTTATTGACTTTGATCCTTGTGACTTTTTTTAGCTAGGACTGTGATTTCGTACTTTTGGATGAGTTCATTTTGTTTCACCGGGCGAAAATGTTACTTGGATCGATTGATTACTAAAACTACAGTCGACTATACTATTTGGTTCCATTGCTGTGATTTTCCCCCGATTAAAGATCGCGCTTCTTGGCACTCGCTAGTTTATCGATTTTTGTTGCATGATCTAGTTGTTTATCCTTCTTCCTTACATCAGCATTCTAGCTGTTTCTCCTTCTATAGATGTGATATCTATCGTTTCGAAAACGACTGCTTGAATTTTCTGATGATGTCCGAGAAGATATTTGTTGAATAATGCAGATGGGATTGATTCAAATTTGGAGTCTGACCTGCAGTTTTATGTTACTGCTTTTAAGGATAGTTTAAGTGCCCATCAGGTGCGTTTAACAATGGGTCAAAATGTTATGCTTGAGTCCATTTGGTGTCTGGATCTTGGAATGCTACTGGCCTGCCCACCCCGGAGAATTGGTTGATCTTGTTACTTTTTTTTTTTTGAATGTAGTAGTGATAGCTTTTTTAAGTTAAGCTGTATCCATGTAACTGGCTTTATACATATTGTTCATTTATCATATGTGAGATATTGTCGTTGTCTTTCTGTGTGGTTTAAGCTTACCATGGTACTATTTCACCTATCCACATTTTGCTACCTGAGAATTTGTGTGCATCTCCTTATAGGGCATGAAATAAATGTCTGACTGTCCTTACAATGTACATTTCTTTTATTTTTCAGATATTTATCTGAGTTACTGGAAGAACGTCATCATCTTAGTCCTTTCACGGCTGTGCTTCCCCTCACCTACAGATTGTTAAGCCAAGGTCTGTTGCTTTTCTCAATATACTTGCATGCATTTACAATGAGTTTCAAGCCAATCCTTCTCTCTTCCTCACTCTTCCCAATTTTGATCGTTTCAGTCTAGCATTAAATAGCACAAATGACATATCGTGCTTATGTCCTAGCACTTGAGGCAAGAATCTTTGATTTTCTTTCAAGATGCATAGTTCAGTTTCCTACAGGGAGTTTTGGAATTCGATTTGTTTTATACACAAGGCAATGTAAATGTCCTGCATATAGGTGAATTGGGTTCCTCAATTTCAAATCTGAAAGTTATAATCTTTTTTCAAATGGAGATGATCCAGTTTGACTTAAGAGCCATAGCTTTTATGTTGTTCTATTTATACATATCATTCATGAAAAGACTTCAATGATCAAGCAAATAGAGACTAATTTTCTATCCAAAATGAAATCAGAGAGCTATATTCTTCTGCATATTACAAGTGATATTTGCTTCAGTGCTTGCTTTCATTGTTTTTACCCCCATTTAATTTGATTTCTATCTAATTTTCTATGTTCCTAGATTTGAAAAGGGCATTCTTCATTAACCTCTGAGTGCTGTATTTCTTGGGATATGGTCCATAATGCAGACAAGTGTCACCTTTTGTTTTGAGAAAAACAGAGAGATTAGCTTCTTTTCTTTCCCAGAGTTTAAGGTCTTTTAAGTGTATTTATGACTACAAGATTTATTTTCACGTGTAGATTGTATGCCAACCAAAACACCATAACTGGTTTTCATTCAGACTCTCGAGTAAAAACTAGTATTTTCTCTCTCTTCAATTTACCCTGTATATCCTTTTGACCTGTAATCGAACTAAATGATATGGACAAAGATACTTACTTGCCATGGTCTGATGGGAAAATATGGTGTTGTGAGTAGTAGTGAACAGTTGTTATATGGATATGTATGTGTGTAGGTGGATGAAGAATGTAGCATTGGATATGAAAGTGTTGTTTACAAGTCTTCATGTGGAAGATTTAAGGACACTTATATTTTGTGGGGAAAACTGACAAACAGATGATATGATGATTGACAGTTTTAATGAAGCGAGGCTAACCTTTCTAGTTTTGTTTACTTAGACTGCCTCTTTTTTCTCCCACTACCCTTTGTGAGGAGGTGGTGGTGGGTTGGGATGTGAGGTTGGATCTTCAAATATATACGTTGCTTCTTGAGCTCAGCTGGGATTTTAACGCACTTCATTAATGCTTGTTAAAGTTGGACTCTTGATCAAATAAGGAATGAACCATTGTAAATGAAAAGGCAGAGGGTAGGTAATGTTTTACTGGAGGTGCATCAATAGGTAATATGATGGATGCATTTTGAAGGATTTTTGTTACAGCAAGAATTGTGGCCCCTTAAACACCACTGCTTATCAGAGAGGGTGTGTTCTGTCTTGTGCATTTACTATGGAAATAAGTGCCATCTGTTTAGGATCTTCCTTTGACGGTCATGGTGGTATTTTCCTCTCAAGAGAGGGTGAAACCGTAGTCTGGCTGATGGTATAAGTCATTATGGCTTTATGTATAGTGCCTGACAATGAGGTATTTGTTCAGGCGTTTGACCTATCACGCTATTATGTGAGAGATGTTTTAATTACTGAATTCTTGGTCATTATGCAGGTAGTTACTTGTGTATCTTTTGCTAACCTGATTATTAGAAAAAAGTAGTTTTATTTTAGTTTATGACATTTTTTGTATATTTCTTTTTACTTTTAGCAGGGTGACAATTGACTGCATCTATTTCTTCCATCCTTGATTACATCCATTCAAAGCTAAAATTTATATTATAGGGGAAGCATTAATTTTTTACTGACTCAGCAAACATCCGTGTTGTCTATCGATTATGTGGTGACTGCTAACTTGTTAACAACTGCTGACTGGTACATCTTGAAAATTGACATTTTTGGAGCAGAAATTTTGCGTGTAACCACTCTGTTGGGGAATGCATCAGTTTTAGGTCAAAGTGGGCTTGAACATGGTAGCCCCCTGGCTTCTGGAGGATTATTTTCAAATGGAGGTGCCGATATGAATGGATGTGCATCACGATTTCAATCAGAAGTACGGATACTAACCATTAACATTAACTTCTTTTCCGTCTAATACTGTATTTTAGAAGCATTTCTGACAATTTTTACATTTCATGCTAACTCATAACATGTGTTCAGGTGCTTACAGGTTTAAATGTTGTTAGTGGCAGGTAGTGCTAAGCTAACTTAATCAAGTTCTGACAATCATTAATAGCTTAGCTTCTGATACCGGAATCCTGCTAAGGGTTCTGGCTTTTGTCTTCTTTTGGACTTGAGATATACTAGATTGGATGTAAATGATTGACAACCCTTAAATTTTGTGACCACTATAACTACTGTAAAATAACAAATGTAAATGAAATGTAATGCAATGTGTCAGCTGTGGAAACATGTGCGTATTAAGATGGGAATCTTGTTTAATGCGGTTTTGTTTTATTTTATTTATTTTTTATTTTCTTTTTCTTATTGGTGTAGCGCTCACACTAGTATTTTGATTATTTGGCCCCCATCTTATCATAGGAGTATAATTGTCTAATTCTCCAAATTAGAGGTAATGAGGTATTGACTGAGTTGCCGGAATAGGTTGAACACTGCCCTAATGTCAGCATGATCCTAGTGCAGTGATAGTTTCATATCTGATCTAACATATTATTTCCAATTATCTTTATTTTTAAAAGGGATCCTTGAATATCAGGGTCTCCAATTGTGCTTGCAAATGGCAACATACTAACATACTAAGTACATATTCTGTGCATGTTGTGATTGTTGAGTGCTACTTCTATTTTTGTGCTTATGTTTTGTTTCTCTCACCGTTTTTAACATCTTTTGAGCAGCTTTTTACTAATTGTCGATCTTCTTGGGGATCTCTCGGTGGTCTCTGATACAATAGTAAATTTAATCTTATCATATGCATTCCATATGATAGAAGCACTTTATCTTTTATTGTTGTGTTTAACATTGAGTTTGAAATATGCAGGTCCCAGGCTTGTTACAGTCATCATCAGCTCAAAATTGGCTTAGTTCACAAAGTAGCTCATCTGGTCTTATTGTTAAAAGGACAATCAGAGTTGAGATACCTGTGGAAAAGTATCCTCATGTATGGGTGAACATCTGTCTATACAACTGTCTATCCTTTTAAAAGTCTATTCTTTTCTGTATCTGGTGTTGACTTGAATTTATTGCAGTATAACTTTGTTGGCCGACTCCTAGGCCCAAGGGGGAACTCGCTGAAGCGTGTAGAGGCTAATACAGAGTGTCGAGTTTTGATCAGAGGACGTGGTAGCATTAAGGATCCAGCTAGAGTAAGGATGAATGTTCACTATGTCATAAATGTACCATGATCTATTAGCGAGTCATCTGCACCCATAGAAAAATATTGTAATGTTGAGAGCAGACGAGAATATATCTTACTGCCATATAGTATATATGTTTATCTAACTGAAGTGTTCAGTTAACACCAGGGATTGATGTACTTGTGATGTCCTGGGATTCATGTGCTTCCTGGTGTGCATATCTTGTTCCTTTTTTATTATTATTTTTTGAATTTTTCAATCATTATGACTTGGTTTATCAACCTGTCTTATCTTGATGGTTGCGAAATATATGCTCGCAGCTTTTGCCCCTTCACATGCTCTGGTGTCCAAAAAACCTGTTAAGCCAAACATATTAACCCACACCCTTTAATATTTTAATATGTTTCAGTTGGTTAATTAGGTTGTTCTGTTAGAACATTTTTATTTCAGTTAGGTCTGGAGATCACTGGCAGAAAAAAGGGTCTGCAGATCACAAGCTTGAGTTGTATTAATTATATTTTGCAGGAAGAAATGATGAGAGGGAAACCTGGGTATGAGCATCTGAATGAACCTCTGCATATTCTAGTTGAGGCAGAATTACCCGTTGAAATAATAGATGCTCGCCTGATGCAGGCCCGTGAAATACTTGAGGATTTGCTTAAGCCTGTGGTACCTACACCTGTCCTTTGTTTAAAGAAAAAATTAATCAATATTAGCAGGGTTACCCATCCTTTCAGGGGATAATGTTTGTAGTAAATACTTTAATTTTTTTTCCCATTTCAGGATGAATCTCATGATTTTTACAAGAAACAGCAGCTTCGGGAATTGGCGATGCTCAATGGCACGCTTCGTGAGGAAGGTTCTCCTATGTCTGGGTCTGTATCACCATTCCACAACAGCCTTGGCATGAAGAGAGCTAAGACCAGGGGGTAATTCAATCAAGGATGAGAGGCTTTGGGAGCTTATAAGTTAATTTCTGCAAGTAAATAACACTTGCCGAGTCACAGGTGTTGCTGTGTCAACCAGTGCTCTGAACCACCGTCGGGGCACTGGCAACATAGCGCCAGTTCTAGCTTGTTTCTATGTGCTTTGTGTTTATATTCTGTTTGGGGGAAAGTTTAAAAATGTTAGCACGTAGGAAAGGTCCAAATGAGTTTGGGGTTTTCCGTTTATTTTTATTGTGTCACTTAGCAGTTTGGTTGGATATCTAATCCAGCCTGTCTATATAATATATTAGGTTATCTACTAGACTTGCTATGGCAGTTTTGGTATGTTGGTGGAATTCTTTGTGAGGAACGTGATGTGTATGGTTTGTACCAAAAACATGAGGCAGATAATGATCCTACCCTAATGCGTGATGTATGGGTGACATTTTGTAATATGGAATGTAGATTATAGATTTGTGAAATGTATTCTTTGTTCATGGTAAAGCTTTTTCTCCCTTTACTATATCTATGTATAGTACTTGCTGCTAGTTCTTATAGATTATTACTGTTGTACATTTTCTGGGCCAATGGTTGAGTGCCTTCTCATCTCATTCTCTGAAAGAAAACTTATCATCAGGATTTGTTGGGTCGTTTGATCGAATTATGCTGACATTGGAATGCAGATAAATCTCTTGTGACCATTTGTGATATCACTTTGTCATAATTGAGCAATAATAATGGTCATATTTAATCTCCCACATTTGACAATATTAATGGATCCAGACAGGGAAAAGAACTTTCATCACATAATCTCTATGGGCTATTGGCACGTGGCTAAACAAGGGAATAATGTGCTTTAAAACCGAAATATAGTCAGAAAATAGTGTTTTGAAATGGCATGTTATAATCCAGTGGATTAGACACAGCTGATCGGTGGACGTTGCACTTGACTTCTTCACAAGTATATCCTTTGCTTTTGAACTTTGAAGAGCCAAATCCTGTTAGTTTACACAATTAATAAGCCCAAATGTTATTGCCACCAGTGCCCTCTAGTGGTTGAACATAACTTATATCCTCCACACAATAAGAGAAAGATTAGAGAAGAGAGTGGATCTTTCTTTTTCTTCTCCTTTTCTTCTTTTAGTTCAGGTCCCTTTCAAACAGTTGCCACAGCTGCCCAATCTTGTTGGAGAAAAAGTAGTAGAATCCACAAGTTAAGTGTGAGGTTTTCAATTCCAATCTTTTACAGGTACAGTAGGTGCATGAGTTATACCCCCCCCCCCCACCCCCCCAAACAAAAAAGGTCACCGTGAAAGAGACGTTTTGAGTTTCATTATGCATCCGATGAGTTTCATTAATTACTTGGCACAAGCTATGCTCAACATAATGCAATACCACCCCTGAAGTCTATAGAACCAGAGAGAGCGTTCAAGAAGCCAACCAACTTGATATGGTAACATTTTAAAGAGGTAGTTCGTTTACAGCCATCTTTTAACATGAACATGCGTTCTTACACTTCAGATTATCTACATGCTTGGGGAATGAAGACTTCATTTCTTTTTGTTCCTTTTTCCCAAAGGAAAAAAAAAAAATCAGTGTAGCCACTTGGATTTTTTATTGCAACTGAAAAACCAAAAAGCCCTTTCTGAAGGAAGTTGCTTGGGCTGACACACTTTGCAACCATTAACACTAAATGCGGAGCCAATACGTTTAGATTACATAGTACAGACTCATTTGTCTTCTTCATTGTCTTCCTCATCTTCAACTTCATCAATCCCAACCCAACGGGTAAATGCAAAAAGAAATTCCTTGAAGCTCACCATTCCATTATTATCCCAGTCCATCTCTTCTGCAGAATTTTGCAAAGATCAGAAAAATTAATTAGTTGGCAGTGAATAATGCTTTTAAATACAAGTAAAGTAAAACCATGAATTTTGACATGTTTGCGTAGTTTATTCAAGACTATCTTCAAGTTTGCCAAAGAATCTTTCTTTCAACTCAAGACAGAGAAGTAAAATAATACTGCGAGCATGTAAGAAACTTGTATGTTCATTGTTTAGCTGCATAAAAAACTAAGTACTACCTCCTTTCCTTAATATAAGATTTCTTTTGACTTTTATTTTGTTCTTAAATATAAGACACCAATCCACTTTGTTTCTCATATTTGTATATTTTTTCCCAAGGTAGTCCTTTTCATAATAGTAGTTGTAGCCAATACACTTGATTAGCAAGAATATTTTATGAAAGACAACATCTATTTATTACAAATAACTAATTTAACTTATTTCCTTAATCTCCTCAAATTAGTTAACTAACTCTTATATTTAGGACCGGAGCCAAAGGTAGTATTTTCTAACCCTTCAATAACTCAGAATTGATGCATGACCAAGGGATAAACTAGGTCTAGCTGGTTTTACTTTCACGTTAACGCTTGTATGTTTTGAAGCGTAGAAATATATCAGATACACAGGCAGCCATTCTAGATGTTTCCGTAAGGATTTTGAGGTACTAATACTGCCAAGTACCTAGACCTATAAATGTTTCCTCTTCAGATGTTTGACAATGTGTCTTATAATCTTAGCTTGATGACTTATAGCATAAGAAATTCTTAGTCAGTTATCAACCGACAGGCTCTTTCGTTCTGGCACAAGAATATGAATCCTCCACAGCACTATCATATGATGCATGAGAGATTTACACAACAACACAACTATGTACACGTTTGCCTTGGTTATAAAGGTAAGACCTTAATACACTTTATCTCACAACTTCATCATTCTTTTCCCAAATAATCCTATTTATTGCACATACTAAAGGGAGTCTTTATCAATGAGGGTAATTTCCAATGTCAATGATCAAAAAAGGTATTTAAGAAAATGAACACACATTTATTACAAATAACTAACTTAACTAATACTTTTAATCTTTGTAAATTAGTTGTTTAACTCCTATATTTAGGATAAGAGGGAGTAAGATTTTTGTTTGGTATTAATAGAAATTTTGGTTTACACATGAAAGCACACACGAAGAGACTGGAAAAGCTAACCAAATCTTCTCATGGCTATTCTTCCAGATGAACGCTCTCCTGATGTAGTTTCATTTATAGCTTCGACCATCTCATTTCTGCTGACATAGCCATCCTTATTTTTGTCCAAGAATACAAATGTATCGACCAAAGTCTCAAATGTAGCCTCCAGATTCGGCATCCCAATTCGCGATTTCTAGAGTAAGTCATGGGGTCCAAAGATGAAAAGTAGTAAAACATGTAATTTCACAGCTTGTGATTACCATCCAAAAGGAGAACAAGGAAACCTAATATGACATCATCCATTTATATGTGCTCTAAATTCAGATTTCATTGCTAAAGATTTCTAAGCTCATAACAACTATACCTAGCCAACGATATTTTCTGTTCCACAAGTTTAGGAGATTATTAGATCACTCTATGCAAAATAACATGCATATAAAACTTCAGGTATCTTCCTACCCACAAAGCGCACACACACACAAACAGATATCTACCTTCTATAGGATAATGTCATGATGAGAAATAAGTTGTTTCGAAAAAAGGCATGAGCCAGAAAGAAGGTAAATACCAGAAAATTTTCCCAGCACAAATGGAAATGAAAGTGTTCCTCATGCTGAAATATGCAACATAATTATAATAAATACATGGAACGTGTCATGCAAAACCTGGCATGTACTTACATTTACCAAAAAGTTTTTTTTTTTTTTAAAGAAAGTTGCAACACGTAGATAGCAGCAACAGATGGCGGAGTTAAGAAACTTAAATAGAATAAATAATTTGTTATGGATACGGTTCTAAGGGCAACTGGATCATCCTTGAAGAGGTAGACAAGGCAGAGAAGCACAATAAACTCATTGAACTTCATTCCCATATCATCATTAATGTCACATGCTTCAAAAAGATCCTTGATCTCCTCCTCGGTGAAAGAAATATCCAACTTATTGAAGCATTTTTTCAGCTCTTCTTGATCAATTACCCCATTTGAGTCCTCATCTATTCAAAAAGCCATAAACACACACATGTTAGCTACTATAAAAGGATCAATTGAGCATTTTTCTCTGTGCGCGCGCGCTGGTGATACAACCATTGAATTAGTGAATGTTTTCAGCACTGTCAAAGCCTTAGGCTATGTATAATAAATCGAAGTTCAAGATACAAGAGCAAGCACAGATTAGAAGTTTTGGTATGTTCTGCTGTCCAAGTGTAACCCAATAAAAATATGGAAACTTTCATATAATCTGTCCATGACTCGGGCATATACTTTCACAGTGATATACTGTATCTATAACATGCTCCTGCTAGAAGATATTCCCAGCTGATATATTATATCTAACTAACTGTTTAGCAAAAGCATAAACATGAAGTGGAGACCTACCAAATTGCTCAAATATGGATTTGCATTTTCTTAGATTCTCATCAATTTTTGGGAACTTCAAGATTATAGTGTTGAATGATCTCATGGAACTTCCTCGAGATGCCCTCCGCTGCATGACTTCAACCATTTTAGCTTCGACCTTGGTTTCTGGCAACCAAACCCTTCTTGATGCCTCTTCTGTTCCTAATACACCACCCATTGCCGATCAGCAAAACAAGCAAGGCTTCAGGCAAGATCCTTAGGTACCTGGGTCAACACATATAAGAAAATATTTATTACACAACATAGATATGATGAAGCAGGAAATTGCACTACTTATAGGTATGACTAATCTATACCAGAATTTAAGAAACATGGACCCTTGACCTGACAGCGATTGTGAAACCAAAAACACCTTTAAAACTCAGATTTCTAAGGATGTAAAGTGGTGATAACAATTGGAAAGCTGAACATTAATAAAAAAATCAACCCATAAGCTCAATATTGAGAGAAAATCACATTCGGTGTTGTAGGTAATATCATAAAGCTTTAGGCCCTCGAGAACCTATCAAGTGTCTCTCTCTCTCTCTCTACAGTCTGCTTTAGTGCAAACCTGTTAGCTTCCAGCAAGCACACTAAGTGCTGAGTCTAATCAAAATGTGAAGCCAATCAACCATGAACTCTTAAATTCCTAGATGCTTTCTAAGAGCTTTTAATATATCAGTTTTCCACTTCTCAACCTCTCAGCTTTTCCATAGCACTCGACGGTTCAGTGGACCAAAAACATCACCATTCAACGGTACGGACAGCTAATTTAGGGATTCACGTATCCTTTTTTTTACTGTATTATTAAGAGAAACGATGCTTTTTCCCCGGAAAGGAGAGAGACGTGCTATATGTTGATGTAGCTGACGACATAACCTTCACCATATCAGAATCAAATGCAATAATGAATAATAGATATTGAATGCAAACACGGCCGATCCCTCAAATTTGTTCTTTTTTTATAACAAGAAAAACATTGCATGAAATCCTAACTGGCCCACAGTAACATCAATTTCATAAGCGAAAAAAACAGGGAGAAAGACATGAGAATTCAAACTTTACCAAGAAGAAGAAGAAGAAGAAACGAAAAAGTATGAGGGGGGGGGGGAGAGAGAAGCAGGATTTGAGCAAGCTCCTGAGAATGAAAACTGAACCCGATAGGCAGCAGCAACAGCAGACAGATATCGAAGATATATTTTCAGATATACCCAAAAAGAATCAAGACAAAAAAACGGGTATGTGGGGAAAAAATTGGGCTTGTGCTGGTGGAGATTGCAGAGAATGGAATCGGTGGGATGAAGATTGGAAATGAAATGAAAATGGCTAAGTTAGGAAAGCGAGGGGTTATTTGTTAATTAGAAGAGTCAAGGCTTCATCTTCATGTGTGTCAAGCTAAGTTTGTGTTGTGCCCACCACGTATTGTTCTGCGCTCGGTCTAAGCGCAATATCATCTGCCTTACACTTATAATATTGCGCCACCAAGAAGCAACCCCTGAACCCACACCAATAAGAAATTAATTTATAATTCCATTCCGCGGCCGCCATCTTCCTTCTTCCCTCTCCTTTTTCCAAAGCCTTAATCTTGTCATTGCCCAAGAAACAAAACTCAATTTCGATGCTCACTCCAGTTCATCCAAATGGCAATATTACGTAAGACCAAAAAATTAGTTAAAACAGGTTGAAGTCTGTAACAAATAGTATATTTTTTCCAAATATATTCTTATTGATTGAAATGCTTAGATCAAATTTTTTATACTCATTATGTCAAATTTTTCAATCAAATATAACCATGTATCTGATTTTTGAAATATTATCATTCAATTATAAACCCACACAGTTAAAACAAAACACATAACCATATATGATTAGAGAACTTGACTTAATGAATATAAGAAATTTGAGTTAAATATTTTCTGAAAAAGTAATACTCTTCTAAGCCTATTTATAAACCAGGGAGAAAAGATTTTAATCCTCATATTGAGATATTAATCCTCATATTAAAATCTTTTCTAATAATTTTGCATTTATGACATGGGAAATACGAGTAAAATTATTCGTTGTTAGTGATGGGGTCCTCATAGTGAGATTCAAAAGGTTGGGGTGTGTGTACACACACAGGGGAAAGTGATTCATTCTCAATTATGCTTTTGGATACTCTTAAAGTTTGCCATTGAGCTAATTGGAAAGAAATTAAAAATAAGAAGAGAGAATTATGAGAGAAAGCGATTGGTTTGAAGTAGACGTGGTAATGCGGGCTGGCGGTGCGGATACGGGCCAGCCCGCGGCGGTGCAGGTTGAAGTAGCCAGCACCTTGGCGGGTTGGCGAGCCAGCCCGCCAGCCCGCCTACATATTTTGTTTTTTTAAATAAAAACTATTATTATTAATATAGGTTGAGTTTAATTTGAAATGTTAAAATTAAGCTTCGAATCTTGAATTTGAGTAGTGAGTTATGATAAAATAAAATGAAGATTAATTTATAATTTAAGAATATATTTTTAAAAACTAATATATTTTTTATAACTAATTAATTTAACTATTTTTTTATTCAAAGTAATTTAGTTTTCGTATTCAAATTAATTAAATAGATATTTTATGTATAAATGTATAAGTATCACATGTTTATTTAATTTTATAAAGGCTTTTATAGTGACACAACAAATAAATGAAAAATAAAAAATGGATGATGATCTTCGTATAACTACACACAGAATCACAAATATATAAAATGTTTAATTACTTATGCAATGATATGAAAGAAGCAATGTTTAATTGTTTATGTGGAATTTAAAGGTCAAAATATTTTAACTATATTAGGAATTATATGAAATTTTTTTTTAAAAAAAAAGTGGGCCAGCCCGCCAACCCGCGGCGGAGCAAGCTCAAAATGGTGCGTGCTAGCATATTGCCAACCCAAAGGCGGGCTGACAGGCTAGGCCCGCAGTCCCAGCCTGTATTACCAGCTCTAGTTTGAAGAATAAGGTTCCGTGTAATCCAAGTGTCTAGTGACTTTGCGGAAGTGCCTTGTGATGATGATAATCTATGAGCAACATAAAAGTGAATTTAATGATTAAAAAAACATATTGTGGTTATCCTCTCTCTTCTCATTTCCAACGTGATTATCCTTTCTGCCTCTAGGATTTCTCCCAATTGTTTGATTAATAGTAGTTGACTTCGAGTCGAATTATTTATCTTTTTTTTTATTTTTTATTTTGACCCTTTTTTTTGGTTACACATGATATGAGGAGAACCTGAATGCATTAATAATAAGAGGCTTATCTTGGTAACTTTTTTACTTTTGGTGGCCCATTATCATGGGTGCGAGCCCACTCTTCTCCTCGTCCGATATTTTTTTTCAGGCAAAATTTCACTTGGCTAATTTACTAACCCAAAGTCAACTATACCAGTTGGGATTGGATCTCCCTCACAAAGTGGTGAGTTAAGGTTTAAATTTTTATTGAAAAATATACTTACATTTAGTGTCTAACAATATCTCGAATAAAATTGCCTTTAGTAAGAAGATACCTGTACATAATTTAAAAAAAGAAAAAGCCTAGAGTCAAATACTAATACTTATGCACTTGGACTCCTACACTTCTAAGGAACGAGAGACTCTTTCTTTCTTCAACACGCCAATACAAATATCATAACAAAATTTGATATTGACAATATTATCTAGTCATGTGAATACATTGACCTTAGAACAACAATGATTAATTATGATTGCTATAAAACAAGCACATATTTTATCTTTGTTACCTTTTCTTAATAATAAAAAAAAATTTGAAAAAAAGGAGTCGGCAGCACGTCTCAGGGTCAAGCGCTAATGAGCACATTGAACTATCTATGTGGCCAAGGGTTCTCACAGTCCAAGCACAACAACACAATTATCATGCGCACACTCTACCACTAAGTTCATAGCCCATCGTGTAGGCCTCCTACTGGGGACCTGCTATCTCAAAAGTGAGAGGAACCCCATCCCTCTCTTTCCCTTTTTGCGTCCCCATATTGCCCGTTGTAGGAAATTTTAACATCTCAAACCAACTTAAAGTTAACATGTTAACATGTTAATGGTGAAATTAATGCATTGTAATTTTAAAAGGAGCGAATTAAGTTTTCATATGAAGAATTGACATGTTAAAATGAGAATTTGCACAATAAAATTCAAAGAAATCAAATAGAAAGCTTTGTTAACGTGTTTAGAAAACAATTTTGATATGTTAGACTTTCAACAGAGGAAAAATTCAATTCTTCAAAAATAATGATTAATTTATCAGAATAGTTATTAACCAAAGTTGAAAGAGGGGGAGGCTATGGACGGTAGGGGAGGGGGAAGATCATTATCACTATCTTGTTCTTACTTTTCTCTTTTGTTTTCCTTTTTTATTTTGAAATTTTGGATGAAATAGAAAAGAAAATGAAAATGACTTTTTCCATTGTAAACTTCAAACAAATTTAGATTAAAAAAATGAAGCAGTTTGGGTTTTTCAAATTAGAATATAAACTAGGATCTTCTCCCTGTGCGCTGCACGAATCGTTGCTATGCATGTAATTTTTTTTTTGTGGGTTATGTATTATTGTGCTTGTTTGAGCTGTAAGTTATATAAGAGTTGAGGATGGTTATGTGGTTGCCTGAAGTGCATAAATGTGAGTTAATTCCGGAGTCATAGAGTTCTAAACATAACATAATTTTGGTTGTTGTCATATTGATGATGCGAAGTTGAAAGGTGGTTGGCAAATTGGATGCTTTAGTTACGCCGAATGGACATTCTAAAAGACCTCCCAATATACCACACTATAAGTAACGTTGTTGGAAGATCTCTTGATAGGATCTTCTGCCCGTGCAGCTATTGTTTATGGAGTCTCTTTGTTAAGTATGTATTATTCTATTTGATTAATTCAAGACTAATAGAGGAGATGAAGTGTGAAGTACCATCTGTGGGCTGCCTAAATGTAAATAACTCTCATTTTGTTACAATGCGCCGCATGACAGTACTGTGTAATTTTAACAAAGGAAGTTCTCATACTAATAGTGTGAAAATAGTAGTCAATCCATGACGATGAGAATGAGGTCATTTTGAATGCACATTCTGGAAGACTTCCCTGTAGACCATATTCCGAGTAACATTCATGGGTTTACCGTCAGAATCAAGGATCAATATTTTGAGGCTGTCCATATTCTTGACCCTTGACAACGCAACACATAGCTGTCCATGTGTGAACATCGGCTTGGGTAGGTACAAACTGACATTCGTTAACGACTAGCCCTAGCTCTTGTTGATAGTCGTTGCAAAAGAGATTATGAACTAGAATTGTTGTTTGGTTATTTTGAACGAGAGGGTGGTCTCTGACGAATTCATGTCCATGCGGTAGATGAGGACCTGGTCACTGATGCTCATTTTGTTTAATGCGACTGCCCTGACAAAGTTCTTGCCTAGATATGTGATATGCAGCCTCGTTCTATTGCATAGGCCTGCAGACTGGTCAATATTCCACAAAAGCATTACTAGTATTCTAACCTTTAAAGAGAGCTTGTGGGGCAGCATCTTGGAGCAGTTTATGGTGTTGAAAAATTTCGTGGAGTACAGATCTTGGAATGAGCTGTTGTCTTGATCAGTGCTGGAGACAGAGTCGAAGTTGAGACACTAAATAGAGTCTCTAGGGATGAGCGATAGTATATAATCATTTATCTGGTCGATGACATCGGTTATGGGGAATAAAATTATACCATCGCCAACGTCAAGCAACCATCTGGAGAATTCATTGTACTTTTTTTGGTCTATTACCTTTAATACCGACTATAGGCTCATGTTTTTAGTAAGCTTGAACAACTTATATGCTGGCCAAAGAGCGGATGTGTTTATAGTTGCATTTATACAGAATCCCTTTGGTATAACGGGCAATATCTTCCTGAAATCACCCCCATGGTAATGCACTTGCCACCAAATGGCAAGTTGCACCTCATTATATCTTTTAATGATCGATTGACAGCCTCCACACAGTGTCATTTTATCATTGACGCCTCATCCCAATGATTAATTTTGCAAACCGCAGCAAATGAGACAGGGGAACGATGGCTAATGTTACATGTGAAGCCTTTGTTTATGTTAATGGGGTTTGCAAACCTCAAATGAGTAGTCCTTCCTAAGGGTAACTGCTATTCCACTCAACCGGACATTGATGGCCACGTCACCATTTGCTCGTATAGTTGTGGTCAAGGCATTCCAGAAGAAGGTCTTGCCAGTGCCCCTATAACCATAGACAAAGTACAACCCACTGGTTATCCCATTGACCACATCGAGGACTTCATGGAAAATCTTTCTTTGCCCATCTGTCAATGACGCTACTAACCTTACGGCAGCTGCGGCATAAGCATCTCTATCGTAGCTGAGTTTTTGGAGTAGCAAGTTGTTTGTTGTGTCCAAGAATTCAGTGGAGCTTGGTTTTGGCAATGATGGGTATTAGTCGAGTGACTTGCCATTCTTTAGGAGTAGCCTCTGAATCTCAATCAGTCCAACCTCTTCCCTATTTGATTGGGTGATCGATATTTCTACAGATCCAAATAGTAAGACATGTCATGGCCAGGCACATCTAACAATAACAGATTTTACTAATAGGGGTAACTACAGAGTGTTGGTGCAAGGTATAGATTGTAGTCTAGAATGTTGTGTGAGTGTAACATAGTTTAGGTGGTGTCTATTTTACCTTGATGCCATGGGTCATGGCATGGTATGTACAGAAGGTCTTCACATATGAGATGCTTTGTTTGCTCTCAAACTGAAGTAGGGTCAGACAAGTAATGGTAAAAGAGCATGTTGACGAAGAATCTCCTAAGATATTGACCTATAGCCCAAAAGGTCACCTCTTTTATCACGTCGATGTACTCTTGATCATCTTGAAGCAAACCTAGTGCATAGCATGCTGCCCTGAATGTCAATTGGATGATGTTGTCTACTGTTATGATGTCTTTATAGCTGTGGGGCCCTCTCATCTTAGTCAGCAGAACCCGGAGGTAGTAAACCTGACCTTATAAGGGCGATACATGAGCTAATCTACCAATAGAGAAGCATCTCCGGTGCAGCCTCCACTCCTTGTTTTGCTTATTGAAAGTGTAATACTGTGAGAACTCGATATATGTTAGGGTTTTAGCGAATGAGTCTTCTTTATTCTTGGAGAACCATGCGAGGAGCATTGACTTCTTTACCCATGGCTTGTCAATTAGGAAGGCATTTCATCATTGGCCATGTAAAAAATGGCCTGCTGATATGGGACATGGAAGCTCAGCCTCTTGACAAAGGGGTACCTCTGGTAGATGTTGAATAAGATTCGTCATGTACCCTCATAGGCTAATATGTACCTACAGTTAAGTTAATGTGAGATCTTATTAAAATCATGTTGTGAACTGCTAGGCTCATTGTTGAGGTAAATCTCTATGATGACGCGGTCATGGCCCTTGCTAACGTATTTAAACAAATACTTGATAGCCCTTGATTGGTTTGTCTTTTTGACATTTAAGTGGCCCTAGAAGAGTCATAATAGTTGGGTGTTGTCTGGCATAACATATCTATTGTCCAACAGAATTTCTTTCTTCATAGCTGTTATGCCATTGTTCCTCTTGCAGTAGGTAGGGTACCCCTCGTCGTTTATTGTTATGTGTTGTGCATATCTTCTAGGAAAGTACTTTGAGCACCTTTTGTCTTTAATGCAAGGTGATTTTTTATTGCAGCCACATGGTTCGTGTAGCATAAAATTGGTGACAAGCTCGTATAATATCAGGTCTGTGTCCTTATCAGGTATCTCTGCTGAGATGATTCTATCAACGTCCTCAGCTATCTTGGGTTTGTCACTTGGCTCTATGAACAAAATTATGTGTGCATGCGGCAGCCCTCACTTCTGAAACTTGATTGTATATATCTCTGAAATGAAATTGGACATATCAGCACATGACAGGGGTGTATTTTGAAGTTACAGAAGTAAATGTGATTAAAGAGAGGATATTGTGCTGGATGGTTTTTTGAAACAGAGTGTTTAAGTCCCACATACTTTGTGGACAGGTGATTAAAGAGAGGTTGTATTGTTACCCACTTTGATTATGCTGAATATTATTTTCTCCTTAATGCATTTCATCAGTGCTGTAAGTTTGAGGCTGAACATCCTTGTCAAAATGTCAAGTCAATCAGATGGGCTGAGCTTATGTTTCTAGTAAAATCTTGTTATCTCAGGCCATGTCGGATTGCAGGTGAAGGTTAAGAAGATGTCGAGGTATCCTACCTATCTGCATATGGCCATTACATCTTGGTAGTTGTGGATCATGTATCCAGCACCTTTGGTGAAAGAAGAAGGTAAGATTATCCTCTTTCCTATGTTGGATGCATTTGTCTCACCCCTTGTTATTGCATCGATGAGTTCTTTGTATAGGTTAACCTTGAGCTCTTTTTGGTGTCTCCTTATGTAGTTAAGCCTCTCACTCTTGACCATTGTAAAGCCTTCTATAATAAATTGCTGTAATAACCTCTTTTGAGTAAAATAATCCAGAGTCCTCTATATTTTTGTCCATTAGTTTGAAAGCTAGGTACTCTCATATTGTGAGGTACTTTTTCTTCTTGGTACTGATAAGAGATGCATTGTTATGGTTCATGTTTGGTATGGATCTGTTGCTGTAGTAGTGAAAGATAAGGGGATATTGAAGAGGCAAGTAAGACTTGTGCAATTCATAGATGCGCTTTAGGGAGCCTACTTTCTTTTCTATGGTTGTCTCTATTGACATATGATTCATCAAAATCTCTGACTCTCAAGGAAGCTACCTCCGACGCAGTAGGTAGTTTGTAATTTCTGTTCCTATCATTTGATTCTTTGAGGAACCATATTCTATCTTCGGTAGTCTTGTCTTGGCAAAGGATGTTTGATGCTATACGGTATTTCTTGACTAGGGCATTATGCTGCTCGAGGCAATCTTTAATATCCATAACAATGGCTTCGTCAACACCCGATTTGTCTGGATAGTGCCTGCAATTTAGAGCCAAGGGGTTTATTATGAACTGTGCTGTAGGGGGAACATGATGATGGAGGATGTAAGTAGCATGAGGGGGAATAATTGATCACTGCCATTCGGTTCCTTATTTTGTTGTTTAGGTCGTAAATGTATAGCTATGAGTACACAGGGGGCATCCTTTAAAAGGCAATAACCTTCCCAAGAGATGATAGTTCTATCCGGACATGATGTAGGAGTAGGAACCGTCTCTGTTGGAGTTGAGGGAATGGTCAATCTTTCCTCCCATGGAAGTGAAATAGAACATATTGTCATATGCTTTGATGTTTGCCAATAAGTTTTTAGATCTTGGATGTTCTTTTTGGAAGAAAAGGTGCCGAAATTGTTCTGGTGGTGTCTAGAGGTAAGGCACAACAACCTTACTGTGACAGTAGCAAATTGAGTAAAGTGGGGTTGTAGCCGACACATGAGGTTGGGTACATTCAGTAGTGTGTCATCATGGGCAACTTCTATGCCAATACCTGTGTGTAAAGTGGGGCTTTGGTCAACAATTTTTATTGGTTGCATCATTACTATATTATAGAATTATGATTTCCTAGATGCAATGTTGGGCTAATGTGTGTAAATATGTATTGATTCAATATTTGGTGAGATTTGGGGTTCTCTGATGTCTATTGACTGGGGGCAATACACTATGTGTGGTTTGTGTTAATTTCCACAGGAATGTGTTTATGACTATTTCAGCTAATTATATTCGACAAATTTCATGTGACACATTGTAATAAATGAGAATGTCATGCAATGTATTGTAATAAAATCAGAATTATTTACGTTTGAGCAGCTCACATAACAGAATTTCACACTTCACCTCCTCTATTAGTCTTGAATTAATCAAATAGAATAATGCACACTTAACAAAGAGCCTCTATAAAAAATAGTTGCATGTGCAGAAGATCCTATCAGGAGGTCTTTCTGAATGTCTATCGGAAGTGACTACATCATCCACTTCACGAACCGCCTTTCAACTTCATATGACAACTACTAAATATTCGTTTACATTTTGAAATCTTTGACTCTGAGATTAACTTACATTTATCCACTTCAGGTAACCAGATAACCATCCTCACCTCTTATATAACTTACAACTAAAACAGGCACAATAACACACAACTCGCAAAAAAATTACATGCGTAACAACCATCCATGCAATGCACGAGAAGAAGATCCTAGATGTGATGTTACCACTAAGAGAGTTGAGAAATTAGTCTTTATCTTCTTTTTCCTTTTTAATGTTCTTTAAGGGCTTCATGTAGTTGGACTTCACAATTGAGTTGGCAGATAATATCATCTCATCATCATCAATTGACGAATCAAGCAGACTTTTTTTATGCTTAGACAATAAGTCTGGAGGGCCATGCAACTGAGATATTGAGAGATCATTATTTGTATCCGACATACCACATGATATCAATGTTGTCGGTTGTGATGATGAAGTGTCAATTGTAGCCTTCTCACGAGTGACATTTTTATGGGAAAGAGTGGAAAACATTGATGCATTATTGCATTTGATAACGAGAATCATATTAAAAAATAAATATTAGTTTTGCTTTGAACAGGAAAAATTAAGGGAAATTTTATTTTTGATCTTCTAGGTTTTAATAATTTTCTTTATTATATAGCTAATTTATTTAATTTGATTTCTTATGAATCGACATGAACCACAAAATTTATCCATAAAATAAGAATAACATTTTTCTAGTTTTATTTTGGCCTAAAGAAATTAGAGTCTTATATCACTATTATCAATTCAAGATTTCAGTTGTTTATCACTTCGCAAAAACTAAGAAGTTTGACTTTCAATAGCACGCACACATATATCGACATTAATGATGATTAAGTAAATCCATCTATTACATGTCTACATTTGATACCATATATAGGAAATACACACACATACATATCAAATTCATTTCCTAGTAGCTAATTACAAATTAATCCTACCATTTTACAAGACTTATGATGAGTTACCTTTGTTTATGAATAATGAACTTGGCACAATTACCTCTTCAAATCATTTCAAAAATGAGAATCTGTCTGGTCATGAAGTGATTCTGTTAAGCAAAATTTGACCAACCCTTACTAAATCTAGCAAATGTTCTAGTTCTTTTCATGTGGGGAAGTAATGTGACTTTCCATACTCCTTTTTCTGTCTCAATCTCTGCCTCTTGTCTCTCTATTCTCATGTACTTGTGGAAGAAGTCAGTTAGCATGCACTACACAAATAATTACTCAATTACATTTTAGTCTAACTATCACTTGAAATCAACTCAATATGTATATCACTATATTGTAGAAACTATATTTGAACCAAAAGTATAAAAGATGAAACCATACTGTGTCTGATACAAATATAACATCAGAGATGATACAGCATAATTTTAAGCTGTATTTTGTTAGAACCTCACATTGCAAGCGTCTAGTCGACAGAACCAAAGAGAAGTTACTACAGAAACAACGAACAAATAGGGGTAATTTGGGTTTTTTTGATTACTGGAATAATATAATTGAATAAAATTATAGAAGATGTAACGAATTATTGGCAAAATCCTTACACCAAATAAACCCAAAGTATTGAATAGAGATTACATAGTTATAGCGGACAAAACATCTCATAAATCAATGTTCTCTCCCTAAACTATGGTATAATTCTCTCTTGACCACTGGTATTGGCCTTTTTAACTTCATTTTACTTTCTCAGCCATCTATTATAGCTCTTAGGGAATGGTGTTGTAAATATTATGCATCTCTAACTCCAGCATATTTCAACAATATGTAACTTATTGTGTTACCAAAGTTAGTATTTTATAAGAATCATGTTTAGTATAGAATGTGTAGTTCATATCTTTACTGTAGTCTTGTCCTGACAAGAACCTAATTTTCTATTTTTGTCCATTTTTTCTTGCCATGTCATCCATGGCACTAAATCAAATACCATGTCTTGATATGTACTCTCACATGATATGCCGCGTCCAATGGAAATAATGAAGTAAAAAGCACAAATATTTGATGAGAATGAATGGATAAAGCAGGAATTAAAAGAGGGGGCAAGAGCCTATGAATGATCTCTCAAGAACTAACCATGCAACGCTTTTTTGTGTAGGCATGCTGGAGATGAATACTGAATGAAGGAATCTTAGAGTCCAAGTTGTCATAGTTTTCTCCTAATTAATCATAATGTGAGCTCAAATCTTACAACTAAATAATAATTTAAATGGAAATTAACAAAAGCGTAACTGCATAATTGGTGTGTAAACTTTAAAATGTAAGAAACACACACCACCATTATTTATAATAGAATGAATATTTGTTGCAAGTTTAACATTGAACTATAGTTATTATACTCACCGATTTTGTAATTAGACATTTGTTCAGAGTAATAATAGAACTAGGAATTTGAACAGAATTAGTAATGAAAGGCTAGCTTCTCCATGATGGATAGCTTACCAATTTTCAAGATAGAATTAGGAGGTTCAGATTTATCATCAAATTCATCACCTTCTTCTGCTTCTTCTTCTTCTTCTTGTTCATAATCATCGTCATCGTCGTCATCAGAATCTTCTTCTTCAGATTGGGATGCCCACATTTCATTGCACGTTTCTTGGCTAATAGTGCCATATGCATTAGAATCTACTCTCCCCTTCTTTATCTTAATAAAATCAAGAATCGATCTTTCTTCAACATCAATCAGATCTTTTCCTTTTTGGTTTTCTCCATGATCTTGAGTTGATGTTGTTTGTTTGTTATGGCCTTAGCTATGGAGATTCTGATAGGTACATGCCTGTGCCTTTGCTTGAGTCTCAACCCACTTCTCACATGCAGATTTTCCACAGATAATAACTTCAAATCTTGACTTTCCATCAAGTTGAAAATTAGGAAGTCCCCTATCTTTAAAGTGTTTTCTTTTACAAACTTAGTCCAACGTTCTTTGAAGAAGGATTGCTCAATATTACCGTGTTAGGTGTAAGATTGAAGGTGGAGACAAACAATAGAGGAATTTGCTACAACAAAGAAACATTTAGAGGAAAAAAATGATTTGATCATCACACTAGAAGCTCAAGCTAGAAGGGGTTCAATGTTTCCCCCCCTTTTAACTAGTTTTCGTGTATTGATGACACAAATCTAACACTAAAGAGAAGTATGAGTTATTATTACTTGGCTAAGAATAGTAAAGAACACAGCTAACTAAAGAGTTAACAGGGGCAAAAGAAAACAACCAGTAGAAGTTTTGAATTGCCTTCGTATTAAAAGAAAAAAAATAGAATTAGGTTGCATTTGCTATTTTAGTATTTTGGGATAATATGAGAATTTTTTAATGAATTTTTCAATATAAAAAATAAAAATAAAAGTGAAATGACATATTTATCCTTGACAATTGTTTCCCCTCTCTCCTCCTCCATCGTTCTTCGGAACACAGCAAACTCATACACAGATAGATTATTTACCAGGAAAAACAAAAATGCCAAAGAAACGAAAAGGCAAAAATTGACCAACTGAACCAAACCAAAAACTAAGAAGCAAAAGAAATCAAATGAAATAAATGAGAAATTGATAACAGAGAAGGAAAACACATATCGATTGCAAGAAGATAATTAAGAAGAAAGAAAGAAAATTACCAATTTAGTCTTCCATCAACAGGTGCCAATTTAGTCTAAAGAAATAAAATATTGTCATTGAGCTTTCTTCCTTGCAAGTAGAACTCAACAGGTGCCACTAAATCAACACAAGAGATTTAGCTCAAAGAAGAGACGAAAGTTGATAATAATGACCTTTTTTTATTGCTTCAAGGTTCCTTCCTTTTCTTTGTTAGAGAAAGAGAAATAGAAAACTTGCCCTAGTTAAAGAAGAAGAAGAAGAAGAAGAAAGAAGAGGAAACATAGGTAGCTAACAATGGTTGAAGCTTGACAATGCTTGATGATTGTTAAGCTTAAGATCTAGTTTAGGGAGCTTGGAAATGGCTACCAAAAGCTGTGGACACTGAGGAAATCGCTAGGAGGTGGAGGTGGGAGAGTCGCTTGGATCTGAATCACTGGGGAGACCAATAACGGGTTATTACTGGGCCAATAAACACTGACTCGCAAGCCCCATAACCCGTTTTCCCTCAATCGGGTATCATGAGATTTCATATTACTAGTAGATTATCTCAATTAAGTGGAGTTGCGTGTTCACTTAACTTTATTGCTAAACTAAGAATTCGGACAGTTTAAATAAGGAAAAATGATAGTAAAATACTTATTCAATTTTGTAATGATAAATATGTAACATTAACTATTCTTGTAAAAGCATTGACATGTTAAAATCATCTATCTTTCATTTTAAGATTTAACAGGTATTTTTTTCTCATTTTTCCTTTGAACAATGTACTTTTCTATAAGATATAAACTACATTTATTTTTTTCAAGAAAACATTTTGTAAATAATACGATTTTTTTACAAACTATGAGTTCAATAGAACTTTATTTCATAAGATGTTTATTTATAAACTTTATAAAAACTATATCTATTTTTAAAATTTATAAAATGCTAGTTAGCTTGTAAATAGCACTTGACTTTTTTGTAGTATTTTTTGATTTTTCTATAGGTTTGTGTTCTTTTTCTGCTAACATTGTGTTTAGCTTGACAGAGGAGGGATTTTAATAGAGGGAAGGGGAGGGCAGGGAAAGGGAAGAGAGATATAGAGGGGGGAAGGAGAGAGATATAGAGGGGAGGGGAAGGAGGAGAGGAAAGGAGAGGAATTTTAATAATCCTTTGTTTATATTGATCGAAGGGAAAGGAAGGGGAGGCCTTTTAATGATACTTTATTTGACATAAAAGGGGAAGGGACGGGAGCTATTCATAAATTAACTATTTTACTCCTATAAAATCTAAATAATTTTTTTTATTTTATCAATATGTATGAGGTAATTTATCAACTTAAAAAAAAAAACACTAGGTTGTGCTTTTGCCACAAGCACAACTCATTGAGAAAAACAAAAAAAAAAAATTGAAATCCAATTTCTTTCCATAATGTTATTCATTTGTTCTATTGGGTTAAAAGAAAAATTACATTTTTACCATTTTTTATCTTTTATTCCCTTATTTTTTAATTTTTAACTAATTAAAAGATTAAAAGATGCTTATTATCTAACTTAAGTTAATATTACTTTATATTGACTTTTTCAAAAATATTATGATTCTTCATCCTTTCTTTTTCTGTCCCAATGATTTTTACTATTTCATATTTTTTTAGCAAAATTTTAAGCAGTTTGATTTTTCTAGTTGAATTGTTGAATATAAAAGGAGAATAAAGTTGAGTTGATTAGAATTATTAAAATTATAAGATTGAGAGCGAAGTGTAGAATGAAAGGGTCAAAGAGAAGATAAAAGAAAAATTATGTTATTTTACTAAGACTATTTATGAAATTAAATATTTTCTCTCTCATCTCCTCTCCAAAAAAATATGTATTCTCTCTCATCTCCTCACCATTTTTGGAAGGGAGGTCAAGAGGGGGAAAGGAGGGAATGGGAGGGCAACCACATTCCACCCCTCCCATCTAAAAACCTCATACCAAACACAGTTAAAGCATATGTATTCTCTTATTAGAGGTAATCTTATTTAAGGCACTATTGGATACTAAATGTGAGAATATCTCCTAATGATGATTCAAATATTAATTCTTCTTGTTATTAAAGACTAATCCCTTCTATTAAACCCAATCCCATTTATTTTATCAGCTTATGTTTATGTTTATATTTATGTGTATGTGTATGTTTATGTTTGATTTCATGTATATGGAAAAGTGTACTAATTCTAAGAAAATGTTTTTTGTCGACCCATTCAAATTCACTTAGGCCAATTGACCCATTCAAACTCACTTAGGCCAACTCAATGCTAAATGAAGCTAACAGGGCCCGCAATTTGGATTGAAATTTGAATGTAAATTTATAGACACTATCAAAAACAAATGAAATAGTTGAGCCAATAAAAAATTATTTGAACTTCACACATTTTATTTTTCTACATCACGTTAAATATACTAAATGAAGTTGAGATTTGGTGACCTGGTTGTGTATATACTATTTGAAGTTCACACATTGCATTTTCCTACATCATTTTTTGTTATTATTTATACTTCTTATTTTATAAGGGTGCTCAAGTACAGTTTTTTTCACCTTCAACTCAAGTACAATACCATATCTTAAAACAGAAAAAAAAATTGATTATCATGACAAAATTATACAAACCATTTCTCATCCAAATAGTAATATTAATAACAAGTGCTATTTATTTAATCTTTCCAAAATCATGTGCTTCTTTACCTTTTTCTAAAAGATGGTAATCTACTTGCTTAAAATTTAATGTCTTGTACCAACATGTAGTTGGTTGAAATAATCAATGATCTTATTCTCATGAAGAGAAAAATAGAAGTTTGAATCTTGAGAAACACACTTATTGAGATGGCTTTAATATTCCTAACCATATAGAAATTAGTCTCGAGTCTAAAATAATTTGTGGAGACTCTGAGTTTTTTTAAAAAAAAATTGATATTCTATGCTCTCTATAAGGCCCTGGAAGAGTCACAATAGCTCAATATTGTTTTATTTTTTTATACTTTTAGTATATTAATATAATAATAGTTAGTAGATGTCGAATTTTAAATAAAGGCAGTATTCTAACAATCATTTTATCATGAGTAAACCCGAATTAAAACTTAAAAATTAAACTTAGTCAAATTGAGAACCAAATAAACCAAACCAATCAAATTATACTACCTTTAGTTTTTAATATAAAAGTTAGATAATTAATTTGTGTATATTAACAAAATTAGTTAAATTAGTTATTTGTAATATATGTGTGTTGGCTTTCCTAAACTACCATATTAAATCATGTGTATTAAAATCACCTCTTGAACGAGAACCCTCTTAATATGTACAATGAATAAGAATAGTTGAAAAAAAATTATAAATATAGAAGATAAAACGAATTGAGATTTTATATTTAAGACCAAATATAATCCCTAAGTTTTATATTAAGAATCAGAGGTAGTGTCTAATAAATTTCACCACAAAAACAACAATAATGCAAAAAGCATAAAAGAGGTGGCATGAACAAAATTTGAGTACCCAAATTGGTTGGGTGAACTAGGCCACTAGTTTGCTTGGCTTCCTGGATGCTCATCATAATCGAAGCAAGTTGTTTCCTTCCCTCTCAACCAAAGGCCATAAGTGATATTACGAAGATCTAAATTTCATGCTGAAACCCCATTCCAATTTGGTTGGGTCACAGTTGCATGTGTATATGGAGGGGTTGTTTTATGTTTTAAGGAAATCACTGAGTTCTAAAAGAAAATAGGGTTAAAGTGTGCTCAGCACCCTGAACTATTTTTCCAGGTGTGCCTAGTATCCTAAAGTAATTTTTGGTGCATCTAGTATCCTAAACTAATTAAAACAGTGCGTCCATATCACAGACTAATAAAAAAGTTAAGTTTGACTATTACCCTGCTGATTTAGCTGAAGGTTGATCGAAAAATGCAACATGACATCATCTGATGTGTATTATACCCACTGAAAATTTGATTTATTTCCTCTTCCTTCTAATGTTTATGTTCTGCCAGTTTTTAAACTTAAAAAAAGAAAGAGTATTGATGTAGAGCAATTCACAGTAAAAACTGGTCACCAGTTTCGTCGACTTGGATGAATTAAGCTTGGATGTGGCATCATTACTAGTCCATCATGGCTTCAATGTTAAGGCCTTTGAGGTTCCTTTTTCTCCTAATTCTTCTATTTCTTCTTTAGAATGTTCTTGCCGAATCAACATACTGTTCTTTTTGTTTCTTAATGAAAATGAGAAATATGGGGGTGATGATTGCATGTTTGATAGGATATGTAACAAAAAGGGCCTCTTTTTTAACAAAAAGAAACCCCTTAGACTGAGTGATGAGGAAAATAGAGGCTTGATTACAAGTCGATAAGGAGGATGCGACAGAAGGAGGCAAGATGTGAGCCACAAACTTCAGTAAGAACAACATTGAAGATATGTAGGAGGAGAAGGAAAGGATGCTCATCGACGAACTCTCTGTCGGTGAAGAAGATGCTAGGCTAGGGCAATCTAAATAGCATGGGAGCATATGAGTCAGTAGACACTTGGATTAAAATTTAGCAAGGTGGTATTGTTTCATTGGTGAGACCACAAATGATGTGGCACACCGGGAACATCTAAGAATTTCTCTAGAAGGAAGAGGAAATGAATCAAAATTTCAATGGGTATAATACACATCAAATGCTGCCATGTAGGATTTTCCGATCAACTTTCAGCTGAGTTAGCAAGGTAACAGTCAAATTTAACTTTTCTATTAGCCTGTGATATGGGCGCACCACTTTAATTAGCTGGGGACACTAGATGCACCAAAAATTACTTTAGGATATTGGGCACATATGGAAAAATAGTTCGGGGTGCTGGCCGCACCTTAACCCAAGAAAATATATAATCACTAAAAGTCCTAATCACATAGTAGTGTTATTCATATATTTCACGCTATAAGAAATCCAAATGAATTTGGATCTTTGAAATTTTAAAAGGCTTGTGAATTGCTTTTGAAAAGAGTACTGGAAAAGTTTACACGCACACATTGAATAGAAAAAAGAAAAGAAATAAAATTAGTCAAAAAAATAGAAAGTAGTATGATATTTCATTAATTATTATATTTTCAGTTTCAATTAAAAAATACTTTAATTTTATAGCATCCAACCTCAATTTAATATAATTTATTTCCTGTGTTTATGTTATTTTTTAAAATTATATGTAATTAAGAATCATGGAATCATATTTTAGAACTTAACTGCAAATAATTCTTTTAGCAAGAATTATTTTCATTCACAAAATTCATTTTTTTCCTTGGAAAAATTAATTTGAAGGCCCTTATAGTTTGCTTTGATTTTGAATCAAGTCCTTATACTTTTTTTTCCTTTTTATTGGATCCTTATACTTTTTACTATTGGATGAGTTAATCCCTAATGATAAAAAATGTTAAATGTGTGCTGACAATGTTAAAATCTTCCATTAGAAAACTAGAATAAACTGTTCTTGGCTGTAAAGCAGATTGCTATAAAGAAGGGATTCAAATTAGCTCTGTTTTCTATAACTAAAACAGGGGCTTGGTTTCACTCCAATTTATTTCAGTGAGAGATAGATTATAGAAGAAGTAAGACAAGGAACGAAAATAAGGACCTGCAAAATATGGAAGGAAGGAGAAGCTTGTCAATTTTCCTTCATCCTTACTTTTTACTTTTTCTAAGATTAGGAAGAGAAATCTAAACAGTTCACTGCCATGATTACCATAAACAATTTATGACTTTTCCTTTAGTAGTGGACAAAATTATTAACCAGCATGATTTGTTCCTGTACTTTTAGACAATTATTCTGAAATAACTGATGAGTATGTTCTAGCAATCTAATTATTTTCACAGCTTAGCCCTTGTTTTAGTAATAGAAGAATAGAGCTATTTCAAGGCACTTATAATATCTTATTTAAATGTTGTTTACCATGAAAATTGCATAACCTTTTATCGCACCAATCCATCGATCCATAAGTCAGTACTAATGAATTAATTTCTTCAGTAATCTTTGCCACAATTTGCTTTACAGCCAAGAATGGTTTATTTTGGCTTCCAAACAGAAGATTTCAACACTATGAGTACATATTTAACAATTTTTAATGTTAGTGATTAGCTCATCTAACAGTAAAATGTATAAGGATTCAATAAAAAGAAAAAAATTCTGAGGAATTGATTCAAAATCAAAGCAAACTACAGGGACTTCCAAATTAGTTTGCCCTTTTTCCTTTTTTTAATTATATATAATGTATAAACAATAAAAATTGATCCGCTTGGTCAGGATTTATTCATAACCTAGTACTAAAGTTATGTAATTATATCCAATCTAAGCATTGTGTGACCTAATTAGGGTAGCTTTGCAAAAAAAATGTTTTCTGTGTTTATACTAGGAGTGAAAGCAGGCTAAGCCCATTATTCAAGACCTATGACCTAGCCTACCTAAAGCCTAACCTAACTTGTTTAGTAAATAGGCCAACTCAAAATTCAGGCCTATTTCTAAGCATATTCAGGAGATGTTTGGGTGAAGATCAAACCATGATTTTAAAGTAATTTTATGATATACGAATATGTTAGAAAAGTTTTGTCTTGATTTGAGTGAAAGCACAATTTCAAAAGTGATTTTTGAGTAAACCAAGTGCCTCTTTAAACAAACAAGCGAGGCCTTTTTTCATGAGGCCCAGTTTACAAGCTTGAACTATTTATTATTTTTTCTTTTAAATTTACGCAATTACATATTATCTCTGGTCATTAATATAAGAGCTAGTTGACTAATTTGAGGAGATTATGAAAATTTGTTAAGTTAGTTATTCATAATAATTAAGCGTTGTCTTCCTTAAAATATCCTTACTAATTATATATATTAGTTAGAACTACTATATGATTAAAATTTTAATATGTGCAACTACTACAAGGATTACCTTGGAAAATTAGATAAATATGAAAAAAAAAGTGGATTGGGATATTATATTTAGAAGCAAATTAAAAGTTAAACTAGCTTTTATATTAAAAAGATCAAATGTAGTATAATATAATCTAAATCAATTTTATAAATTTATTTATAAATACTAACTTTGGCTTGACCTTAAGTTTGACATCACAACATTCATACACAAGATAAACACTTTCTTTCACAATCATTCACCTCTACATCTCTTCTTCTTCTTCTTCTTCTTCTTTTTCTTCTTTTATCATCCAAGATAGCAACGCTAGCTCTCTCTATCTCTCTCTCTCCCCCCTGATTTGTGTTATTTGCTAAAGTATAACTATTAGACATTGGGCATGAGTCCGCCATTGATGGGCCAGACTACTTGATCCAAGAGGGGAGAATCTCTCTTATCAAGAAAGTCAATCATAAATCAAAGCAATAAATAATTGATTAGGTAATAAACAATCAAGCATGAAGAACTTGATTGATTAAAGAGAAATCAATCGGATATTAATTGTCGATTACAGAATCAGAACATTATCCCGCAATAAATGAGAAAAATTGCACCTTCCTAAAATAAGGGTCACCCTAGCCCTATGAATAGGAGGTGCCTCCACCCATTTCTCTTCATCCCAACCATTGCATTTTCCCATGTTCTCTCCTTCTCTCTCTAGTCCATCTGCTGTGTCATTCTTATGAAGACTCTAGTAGTCAAGATACTGCATGAGCTATCAGTATTAAGACTTAAACGGACCCAGTATGCTTCTTTAGTCTCTCTCTATTTCTTTTATTTTCTTCATTGGCATCAAAGCCTGCTTGATCTTGTGGTTGTGTTTCTTTTGCACGTGATCCTTTTTATGTTCGCTACCTATTCATATTTATATGTGCTGTGTGTGTGTGTGTGTGTGTTTCTTATTGGTCTTACATACTATCTCTAAAAGAAAAAGTTTTTCTTTACACGTGGTTCTATTTTTTTTTCCAAAGAACCAAATGCTTTTTTTCTCTTTGACAAACTCAATTATTTTTATATATTTTAATATCTTTTATATGGGTTTTGTCAACTTAATTAGTCCTTTTAGGCTTAATTGATTGTTAATTGATTTAATATGTTTTCATTTTGAATTATTATTTTATAGGGACAAAATTGTCATATTTTGGTTTAATTGTAACTAATTGATTTTTAAGGACAATTACTGCACCTTATTTTTGAATTTTTGATTGCAACTTTTTGGAGAATTAAAAAAACATTAATGAAGAAAAGAAAGAAAAAAAGAAAAAATATATTAAAAAAAAAGAGGGAGCAAAACGTTGAACAGACCAGCAATGGTGCACAGGAGCTAGACGTGAGGCAGAAAAACACACGAGAGGAGCTTGAAGGAGATGAGAGGTGTGAGCAATGCAGAAGAGCGATGACAGAGGAGAGACTAGAGATCAATAACAGCAAATAAGAGAGACACAATGAGTAGAGGGACATGCTACGTTGTGAAGTTGCAAACAGACCTCCATATCCCATTCTCGCTGAGTCTGCATCTTCTATCAGTCCAGTTCCACCATTATCATCATCTTTAACTTCTTCATTGTTCTTCATGGCTAAGTGTGTGAACTTGCTGGTGGTAGCATTTTTCATGGCTAATCGTGGCTAGAGCTTCATAATTCTCTAATTCAACAATAATGGCAGGAGCTCGGATCATCAAAGGGGAGTTTTACTTACTTTAATTTCCTGTCCAATATTTGTTTAACAATTCCTAGGTCTTGAGATAGTTATTATGATTATTGAAAAATTTGTATTGTTTAATCTGATTATATTTGGAGATTATTGTGGCTGGATTACCATTTACCATTTGACATTGGGCTGTTTACAGCTTTAATTTTAATTATAATGTTGTGGTTATGACATTTGCATTGACTTTAGAGTTAATATATTGTGATTTTCTGAGGTAGCTTGGAATATTAGATCGTAATGTCTCTTGCTAGCTTTAATTCTGTTATTTTGGATTTAAGAGTTCTGTTAAGCATTGGTTTTTATCATCCTTAATTCCATTTTACTACGCTGGTTGCAATTAGTAATTTAGGATTTTGGAAAATATTTTGTGGCAATTCCAGGTGACTCGGTTATTGGATTAAAAGCTTAATTGTAATTCTTAATTCATTGTTTTAACTCCTGTATTTATTGAAGTGAGGATTACCTACGTTGTTGAGTTGGAGGATTGATTACTATTATTGTTTATTCATGTATTTTATTTTCATCGCTTTCACCATCATTCATTTTAATCAATTTCATATTAAAAAATATTTTAATTTCAATTTAATTCATGACATTTAGTTAGCAATTTATCAAAATCAAAAATCCTTTTTATAGTTTAGGTTACTTGCATTTATTTACTAGAATTTAATTTTGTTTTTGGCTCCTCAAAGTGAATCTGACTTGGATCGTGTACTATATTGCATTAATTTGGTTAATTTTTGGAGTAACCCTAAGGCGACGAATTAAGGGCATTATTTCATTCTTCACTGGCCTCGTTAGTAACTAAAAAAAAATATAAACTTTTTGAAATTTTTTTTTTGCCCCGAAAGGCAAGGATGTTTTGTTTTTCAAAATCCAAAGGTTTTCATATGAAAGGTTAAGGCTTTCATGGGATTTTTGGAAAAAAACAAGACAAAGCCTTTTTCATTCAAGCCTGAAAGTTCCTTTTAAAATGTTTTTCAAAATAAAAACACTACCCCTCGCGCTTCTGAATCAATGGTCGCAACATTTATGGAAGTGAAGTTTTTGGGTCTTTAAAATTGAGTCCTTGTGCGTGAAAAAAGGACATAGACATGTAGTTTGTGAAAAGATGATTCTAACGATACCAAAAACACGTCAAATATGCATCGAACAAGGTAGAAACAAAGGAGAGAACATGGCGGGTTGTGATGGACCTGCCAGACCTCCAACTGGGTTGAGGCAACCCTCAACTCGATGAAAGGAAGAAGACAACCCAGGTGCCCAAAATGACATTGTTTTGGGACCCCCAAGCACTGCGTTTCACTTAGTAAAACACAGTGTACTGGGCCACCTAGCCCAGTCAATTTTTTTTAAAAAAAAAAGGGTCTAGATCTGCCCAGCTTGACCGTGTTAAGGGAGGAAAAAGGGGAGGAGGTAGGTCCATACGCTTAGGTAGGGTGTACACCTCACACCAAAGCCTAATGGTCAACATAAAAACACCAATGTACTCGTGATAACACATAGAGTCTAAGGGAAAGCTGTCCCAAGGCAATGGAGGCCAGCACGATGGCACATGGACGTCATATGCCACCCTTGAGAGTGGATTTTGCTGGAGCTTCCCATTTTTCATGAATTTTTAAATCCTAGGGTGTCTAGGGGAATTTGAGGGCATCCTTTTTGGACACCGTTTGATCTAAAAATTTCCTAAATTTGTGAGCTTCATATTGATATGAATGTTGGACATTTTTACAAATAATATGTGTTTTCTTATTGCATTTGTCATATGTTTTGAACATTTTTGGGGTTTTTCTCCCAATTTTGCTCCAAGAAAAATCTCCTGATAGAAAATTCAATGTAATTAATGAGTTATAGGTAAGTTATGGCTAGTCATGACTCTGAGACTTTCCTCTCTTATTTTCTATTGTCTGGTAGCGAAACCGACAATATGAAAAGTAGAGAAGCATGAAGTACCAACAAAAAGGAGAAAGCCTCGTTATCTCAAGCCTCTAATATCCCTAAGGATATAGAAGGCGATAAGGAGGAGTCCTTGCTTATCAAGGCCATCAACAAAGAGATAGATAGAGAGATCGACAAAGAGGTGATCAAGAAAGTGGCAAAGAGGGTCACTTATGACTACAAATATATGGGAAATCTGCATGATACCCTACACTGATACACCTCAAGTATCACAAACCATAACAATATTGTGTTTTATGCGGATATGATAATCTAATATTGTAAGGCACTGGTCAGATATGGCACCAATTTCAGCACAAACTTTTGGAAGGCTGTCATTATCATGCACCTTGAAATTGCTCTCATAGAACATAGAGAGACTTTGTTCAATCATACTTTTGAGCTTTAAATCATAGTTATCCTTGTTAAGTACTATTTTTATTAGAGGTTGTTACATTTCTTTTTAACTGTTGAGAGAATGCGAACCTTGCTACAATTTTGGGTATTTTCTATTGATAATATTTTATCTTTTAATTGCTTTAATTAAGTAGGAGTTGCTTTCAGATTATGAAATCCAAATGCTTAAACAAGGGGATAAGTTTGAATAAACCAACCATGTGGAGATGAGAGGAGAACCAACATAAGTAAGATAGAAGCCAACCTAGTTAATGCCTGATTGTGAAATTCAGAATCCTTTCATCCAGTTACTATTGGTCTTCTTTGAACATTGAATGTATATACTATTGTTTTAAGTGCATAATTGTCTATATAACAGTGATATGTCACAAATAGCCACGAAGTCTATAATTAGAGTTGGTAATATGGGGCTCAACCTGCCAACCCTGCCAAGAAGTGGTGAGTTGGGTTGATAAAAATTGGGACCATTGTAAAACGGATCTTTTGAGCCTATAACCGCTAAGACCGAACCTGCGGTGGGCTAACCCAAAGGGTTGGCAGGCCAGTCCATTTTACTTTTTTTAAATTTAAATTTTCTCTTTTGAAACGCACCGTCTCTTACTCTCTCGCCCCTCCCATTTTTTTTTAATTTTCCCTTTTGAAACGCACCCTTTTATACTTCATTAGTTCTTTATCTCATTTTCATTATTTAAAATTACCATAATGTAATGTATTATTCACTGTGTATTATGAATTTTATTTATGGTAGAGTCAGCTCAGCAAAAAGATGGCGGTTTTACTTCTCAAGCTCAACCAAATAATTTCACATCTTTAAATCATGCTTCCAACCCTATCAATATTAAGTGATGACTCATGATTGAGCATTTGATAGTGATTTGTATAGTGACACAATGTGTTTGTGACTTTATGGTGTTGTTGATTTGGATTTATGTTTTAATTTAGGATGTTTGTTAAATCATTTAGGATGTATCAAGTAATCATATGTTTAATATTTGGAGATATTTGAAACTTTGGATTCCATATTTTATTTATGATAATTTCCATTTGCATGTTTTATTTTAGGTATTTAGAAATTTGAGTAGATTTTATTAAAAGAAAAAAAGTTTAAAAAAAGTACAAAAATTAGCGGGCGTAACCTGCCAACCCACCTTGGCTAGTTGGCCTGGAAAAATTCTAGCATGGTAAAGTTCAATCCTAAAAAGACTAACTCGTCAAGCCTCCAGCCGGCCACAGGCCAGCCCGTAACTGGTGGGCTAGCCTATATTACCAGCTCTATCTATAATAGCTAAGATGAATAAAGGTAATAAGCTTAACGGAGGTAACTATGGTATATGACATCATAAAATCTCCTATATCCTAGAGGAACAAAACGTTATGGATGTCTTATCAACTGTGCTTTAGCAACTTGATGTTGTGGCATCACAGAGGGGACAAATGGCATATACTGCTTAGAAATAGAAGAACAGTATCACATGTGTAACCATGTTGAGTGCTATGACAGACGACATTATACGTGAGTTTGAAGATTGTGCAACTACCCAGGCCATATGAATAGCCTTGAAGGATAAGTTTGATGGCACGTCCGCCATTAAACTGAGAAGGCTTACCATCTAGTTTGACACTTACAAGTTGAGGCCTAATACACCTATTAGGCAACACTTAAGGGACATGTCGAACATGATTCGAGAAATGAAGAAGACAGGGTATGCTCTTTCTAATGAGCAATAGGTTCAAACTATCATAAGATCACTTCCAGCTAGTTGGGAGCAAATGAATGTTAACCTCACACACAATGAGAGCATAGTAACATTTGCGGATGTGGCACAACACATCAAACGAGAGGATAAAAGGCTGAAGGCCATAAAGTCCACCAACCAGGTGTATTTAGCTAAAGACAAGGAGGGTTCATCCTCTAAACCTTAGATACAGAAAGGAAGAGATCCCAACAAAAAGGCAAAGGGGGGCCTAAGGGCCCAGAAAGCCAAGAAAACCTTTAAGAAAGGCAAGATACCTGCTAAGAAGAAGCTTGACATGGCGAAGGTCAAGTGTTATGCTTGCCATAAGAAGGGACACTTTGCCAAAGATTGCTCTGAGCATAAGGTATAAGTTTCAAACCCTTCACATTTTTCATATGTTTTTAGTTATTGCTTTTATTGCAAAAGTTCATCCTAAATGGGTTATAAGCTCGGTGCAACATACCATATAAGTAGAGATTGTGGGAACTTCACATATTTTCATTAGCTACCCACTAAGAACATATGGCTTTACGTTGGAAAAAATACAAAGGTGGAAGTAAAAGGGATTAGCACCTGCAAGCTAACTTTGCAAGGAGGACGAAGCCTGGTCTTAGAGGATATGCTCTATGCTTCAGATGTTAAGAGAAATCTTATGTCTGTCATGCCTTTAATTAAGTTTCGTTTTAGTATTCACTTTCATAATTATGTCGTTGACATTAAACATGGGACCAAATTTATCAGATCTGGTTATGCTTTGGATGGATTTTTCATTTTGGAAAATTTTAATAATAATTTCAATTCTAGTTCTTGCTATGCTGTTACTTCTGATACGAACTATGATGTATGGCATACTAGACTTGGATACATTAGTCAAAAACATATGATTAAACCAGCAAAAGAGGGTCTGCTCAAAATGTATCCAAGAAAGAAATGTCTCTATGTGAGCATACTTAGCCACCAAAGCCATAAGGAAGCTTTTTAGAAAGGCATCCAGAGCAAAATATCCTCTCCAGTTAGTACACTATGACATTTATAGACCTATAAGTGTGAGGGCAAGGCATAGAGCTTGGTATTTTATTATCTTCATCGACGATTTCTCATGATATGACCACATCTATCTGATCTCACACAAGTCAGAGGCCCTGGAATGTTTCAGGAAATACCTCAACCTTGTAAAAATTAGTTGAATTACAAAGTCAAGGCCTTAAGAACTAACAAGGTAAAGAGTATTTATCTGACCTGTTCAAAGTACTTTGTGATAACAAAGGAATAGTTAGGCAACTAATTATTCCAAGTACCCCGCAACAAAATGAGGTTATCAAGAGATGAAATCAGACCCTTCTCGACATGGTTAGGTCTATGATGGCTCAAGCAGAGCTACCAATCTTATATTGGGGAGATGCACTTTCAACTACTGCCTTTATACTTAACTATGAGCTGTGGATGAGATGCAAACTAGACCTGAGTATCCTAAGACCTTGGGGATGTGCTACATATGTTCATGATTCCTCCAATAAGTTTGGGAAATTAGGACCAAAAGGCAAGAAATGTATTTTCATCATAACATTCTAAAAGGTACATCTTCATTGGTGAAAATAACAATGGCTTAGTGATTGAGATAATATCAAGAGACAACACATTATTAGAGACAAAATTCCTAACAAAGGGAGTATTGATCACACGATATCTTTGTACCTTAGGAGGAAGCAACAAACATTTCTCAATCCACTAATCCGAGTAGGAGGTGTTAAATATGATGATTAGTTTTATCTCATATTTGGACTAACTATCGTACTTAATATTTTGTGTAGTTTCTTTAAGAAAAGAAAGGAGTTATTATGTAGAACTTTGAGTTATGGAGAATGATCAAGAGGAAGAAGAAGAATAGAGATTGAGAAAAGAAGAACTTGCAAGATTAAATGGAAATATCAAGATTCAAATCCATAAATTTGATGTTGAAGGTTGTTATGCTCAATTAGAAAATGGCTCAATCGGAAGCTAAAATGCACAAACCAAAAGTTATATCATCATATATTGAGTCGCCCTTTATATAAACATTGAAAATAAGTTTCAGAGGTGATTTTCAAGGGCAATTATTGATCAAGAACTCAATTAGAGACTTATTGATCAATTTATCGATCAAAGACATACTCTGTTATGCTCTGTTCTTCGTTCAACTCTGACATAGGTTTGGTATTTCTCTAATATCTCTTAAACCACAAATCCGTTTGAAGTGAAACTTGATTCATACGAAACTGTACTTAGAACACGGTTCATGGACACCAAAATCAACTTTAAAGAGTTTTATGTAGGGGAGATATGCTGTTCGAAACATTGTAGTAAGGATTAACGCCTTTATTCCAACCTTTAGTCATTGTGATGAAGATAACTTTGCAACTACAAAGAATTTTGAGGTGGTTCTTATTGTATTAGAAAGTAGACTCAAAGAACTTTCTAGGGATAGGCCATTAGCAAAATTTGGAGTTGAATTGGAAGATTCATGGTCACTTAAAATTGACTTTTATTTTGCTTGAATCAGAATTTGAATTTATTGAGGCAAAGACCAGAAGTTCTACATTGATTGATTAAGCTCTCGAGAAACATGCTACTCAAACATGTTATTAAGTAAAAGCACTAAAAGAAATGAGGAAATGAAAAGCCATTATCAGATGTTACTCGAGCCTGATCAAGTAACTACGTACTCGATCACTTTATCGAGTTCCTAGTACTATCTCTTCAATTCTTCTCTTTTATCTTCATATGCATTACTAAAGTGCTCAAGCTATAATCTATCTTTGAAAATCTGAAAGCACAAGTAATCGATAACATTATCGATTAAAGATTAATCGATAAAGTTATCGAGTCATTGAGGAATATTTTATTTTCTACATCTGAAACTTTATCGATAACATCATTGATAACATTGGTTGAGCATAAGTTGTTACAGCAAATTATCGATTAAAATCGATCATTTAATCGATAATTTATTGTTCCATAAACTATCAGGAAAGAGCCATAAAACCTTTGTGAGCATAACACAGCTTTTATCAATCACCTGATCGATAAAGCTGTTATCGATGAAAGCTCAAATAAATGGCAGAGTCTCTCTATTTGCTTAATGCTCTAAACAATTCTTCTTTTATCGATCACTTAATCGATCAGACCTTTATCCATAACTTGTTCGAATATTATATGTCATCTTACTTCTGGTTAATTGATAAAGTGTTCTGTCAAAAGCATTCATTCAAAATCTTTTATCCATCAATTGATCAATCAAACATTTATCGATCAAATGATTGATCATTATCTTCACTGCATTAACTTATTTTGAACCATTTTTTTGATCATCTGATTGATAATTGGTTTATCAATTAAATGATCGATCATCTAATTTTCTAAAACTTCCATTTTCACATAACATGATCGAATAAGGTTTTTCCTGGTATTTTTGAAATAAGTTTTCAATGATAATTTATCGATCAGTTAATCGATTAATCTTTAATCAATCATTTACTCGATCATCGTATATTTTGTGACTTATTTGAGAAAATCTGTTTTAAACCTTTTATCGATCAGTTTTCCTATCATTCATTTATCGATGAAGTACTTGATCAATGATCTTTGAAAATCTATTTCTCTCATACTTAGCTTTATCGATAATATGATCAATCAAACATTTTTCGATCATTTATTTGATCATTGAATCAGTTCATTTCATAACAGTTATTCACGTTGTTCTTCAAAATCTTTCATCTTTTTATCTTTAAGCTTTTCTCAGCTTTTCTTTTACACATAACTCTTTATTGAAAGGATATGAAGGAAAATGCAACTTGAAAAAGTTTATTCTTGCATAAATCATCTATGGCTCACTATATTCATGTTTTACCATTTATCGATCAATTGCTCTATCATTGAATGATCCATAATGAACTCGATAAATACATATAATTGTTGAATCTATCTCTTTGTTAATTAATCGATAATATGATCGATGAAAGAGTTATCAATCAAGACATCGATCAAGTAAGTTCATCTTACTTTCTAAATATCTGAATATCTGATGATTGATTCCATGTTTTCCAACTTATTTTTTCCAAGATTATCAAATATTTATCACTTGATTTAAGGAAGATTATTTCAAGTAAAGAGCCATAATGAATTTATGATGTGAAGAATCAACTTTTATCAGAAGCTTCCAACGGCTAGTTTCAATGGTCATATTCTTCAAGCCAAACGAGAAGAAAATGTTCAACGGTCAAATGCCCAACGTCATCTATAAATAGAAGAGCATTCAAAATGAGAAAAAAAAAAGGGAGATAGTCTGAGCTTACAACATCATATGCTAAAATGCCGAATTAAGTTTACATCGCTCTTAAATCATGGTTCTTCGATCACTAGATCGATAATCAGATTATCGATAATATGATCGATCATCGCATTTACATGTCTACCTTGTTTTTCACATAATGTGATCGATAAATCAGTTCTTTGACTTTACAGGATTAAATCTCTTTATCAATCACTTGATCGATCATTCATTAATTGATCACCTATTCGATCAACCTACATACTCTGTGTTTTCACTGAATATACTTTTGCTTATTGTTTATGATAAGGTTATCCATCATCTATTTATCGATAATGTGTTTGAAAGTTATTACTTTAAATTCTGTTCTATAACGCTTTGTTTATCGATAACCTGATCGATCAACAAGTGTTCGATCACTTGTTCGATCATGGAGCTATTTCAGTTTAAACTTCAACCAGTCATGATGTTTCTCAAAATGTATCATCTATCTCATTCAAGCTTTTCTTAGCCTTCATGTTTGTCTTAAATCTCTATTTAAAGAGATTCAAAATCAAAAGTGACCTTGATCTTCTTCTTCTCTGTATATCAGTATAAAGTCACTGTTTCATTTTATCGATCACTTGATCGATAAATCATTAATCCATCACTTGATTGATAAACTTAGTTATCTGTTTCAAAAGTTCTTACTCTGAATAATCAATAACCTGATCAATCAACCAGTAATCGATCAATACTTCGATCAAGCATGTCTAGTTATCGTTCAGCACGTTTAACAACTAATTGATTCTACTTGTAAACTATGAATGTTCATTTTATCATTTGTTCGGTTCTGCTTTTGATCTTACTTTGCAAAGAAAAACTTATTGAATTAATGTAATATTGCAGATTACGAAGAAAAACCCAACGGTTATCTAAGTAGCCTGTAACCTACCTTGTCAAAAGCATTAATGGCAGAAACTGTTACAACTGGGAAAACACGCAACCGGACTCTCAATGGCTAGAAGCTCTTTCATCTAACGGTTACTAAACTACCTTAACTATAAAAGGCATGAAGAAGCATTAAATGAACAGATTGAATACACGACCTACCCTCTGTTGATCATTTACTGTTACATTCAATACTCTGTTCTTCCATACACCGAGCTTCAGTGATTATCATTTATTTATTCTGTAAGAGAGGTTATATCCATTATCATTAATCACGTTCTGTGTGAAACTTAAAAGTGTGAACTCTTGAGTGGGATTGTAATCTTACGGGTAGTAAGGGGGAGTAATTGAGAGTATCAATTACTGTACTGTGGCACCAAGAGCCCGATCAATCTTGGATCATATGGAATACTCAAAGGTGTTCTAAGGACTAGACGTAGGTCAAGTGGTTGAGATTGAACCAGTATAAATTCTGTATCCACTTTTCTACGGTGAAATCTCTCTAACTCACACTCTCTATTTTCGTTAGCTCATTGTTTTAATTTTGCAAAATTTTTATAATTCACCCAATTCACCCCCTCTTGGATGAGACTGCCACTAACAACTAGATGTAGGCCAGTGAGGATCGAACTAGGATAAATCATGGTTTGCATCTTCTCTTCCCTTACTTCTTTATATTTCTAGCTAAACCATTTTATTACTGTAATTATGCTTATGTCAATTCATTGTTTTTATACTCATAATTTCTTATGAATTTCATTACATTACAAAAAGGTTTTTAATTTTAATTAACACCCAATGTGCCCCCTCTTGGGTGATCAGCCATTCTTACAGGAGGGTTGAGACATTTTCACTACCACAAAACCTCACCTAGACACAAGTACAGGAAGAGAATCTTGCACAAGAAACTCTACTTTGGAGATGTAAGAGGGATAAGACCCCCTAAAGATGTTTCTCAGTCAAGAGGGTAGCTCTTATCATCAGCCCAGAAGATGACAAGGAAGATCCCAAAAGTGTTTAAGGGGTACTGACATGACCTACTAAGGAAAATGGCAGAGTTCCATACAAGAGAAAATAGATTCAATGAAATCCAACTAAGTATGGGAGTCAGTTGATCTACTGCCTAGCCGAAAGGCTATTAAAAGGGGTTGATTATGAGGATATCTTTCCCCCCATGGTACGCTTTAACTCAATTAGAATGATTTTGGCTTTAGTTGTAAGTTTAGACTTGGAATTGCATAAGATGGAGCTGAAAAACTACTTTTCTGAATAAGAAACTAGATAAAGAAATCTACATGAAGAAACCAAAAGGCTTCATGGAAAAGGGTAAAGAGGAGAAAGTTTGTAAACTCCTAAGGTCTATTTATGGGTTGAAACAATCATCTAGACAATGGTATTTGAAATTCCACAAAGCCATAACCTCGTTCAACTTTGAAATAATTAAAGAGGATCACTACTTATACATAAAGTGGCCGGGCAAAGACTTTGTTATATTATCCCTGTATGCCGATGACATATTGCTAGTTGAATCAAGTTTGAAAGCAGTTAAAGCAATCAAAGATTAGTTATCTTTGAACTTTGAAATAAAAGACATGGGTGAGGCAGAATATATCTTAGGAGTCAAGATAAGAAGAGATCATTCGAGAAAGTTATTATTTTTATCTCGAAAGACATACATAACAAAAGTCCTTGAACGATTCAACATAAAAGATTATAAACCTGTGGATACCTCTGTTGTTAAGGGACACAACCTAATTGAGGATATTTGCCCTACAAAAGAATCTGATATAGAGCGAATGAAAAGAGTATCATACTCAAGTGTAGTTGATAGTTTGATGTACACAATGCTCTATACATGATTGGACATATGTTTTGCGGTTAGACTTGTAAGTCGTTTCCAATCAAACTCATGTGTGAAACATTGGGAAGTTGCAAAGAGAATCATGAGATACCTGAAGGGAACTATGGACTATGAGTTGTGCTATAATGGCAACACCCTGCACTTAGAAGGATTCTCTGATGCTGATTGGGTAGGAGGTCTCGATGAGCCCTACTCTACTTCAAGATATGCATTCCTCCTAGGTAGCAGAGTAATTTTCTGGAGAAGTAAGAAACAAACATGAGGTACCTCAAGAGGTTCTTAGAGCAATTACCAGTGAACAACATGAACAAGGAACCAATTCTCATACATTGTGATAGCCAAGTAGCAATAACTTATGCTAAAGACCTAAAATATCATATTAGGACTAAACACATAGACATTAAGTATCATTTTGTAAGAGACATGATTGCTAAGAAGCAAGTCACTATTAAACACCTTTCCACTTAAAAGATGTTAGCTGATCCCCTTACGAAGCCTATAGCAAGAAACACTTTTATTAACACATGTGAAGGCAATAGACATATGTAGAACCTGATGTACTAAGTTTTTTTTTTATTCAATAAAATTATGTACTTCCTTTTTCAGATCGTTCAATGGTATATAATACCTGTAGTGTCATACAGGATAAGATTAACTCTCACACACAAGTAACCACCTTCAAATGTTTATGAGGAACACAGAAGATGAGACATTGTGTGATCTTCAGCCATGTAGCAAGAGCCATGGAATAGTTAAGAAGTATCACTGCATACATGTTGCCTTAAGTACACTTGAGATAAGGCTTATAGCCGAACAGTTCATGGAGCATGTGGCCAAATAAAGAACTCATCTTGGAAGACGTCGTTCTATGTCAAGTAAAAAGTTCTAGTTTAGGTACTAAGTGTGCTTAGAACTAAAGTCTACATGATGTTAACAAAGAAAAATAACACACACTCTCAACAAATTAAGAAGAATATCGTGACTTGCAATTCATACTGCATATGCTTCTATTAACTGCAACTAGGATGCGAGTAGGAAGATCCCTAATCCCACTTTAGTGTGAGTTCTTGAAAGGAATAGACCTTTCATGGTGCCCTTAAGACTTAGACAGTATTATAAAAGGATAACCTAGTGCCTGCTACCTTAGCTTGCACCTTATGATCATAAGAGATCCAGTCTAACGGGCCAAATGCCAAGAAAGCGATGGAGTTATACCTGAATGATGATCAGTCAAAAGGAAGATTAACCCTAAATTACACAACTATACTAGTATTTGTAACATATCCCTTGTAAGTATTTTGAGTAGCTTACAAGTGTGGATGCTACGCATAGACGATCTAAGTTAGATAAACCTAACTCGAGAGGGATTACACACGTCATGAGAAAAGTGTAAGGTAAATCTGAGGCATTTAAGGCAGTATCCAAGTATACTTGAGATGTCCTTATACATTGGCTTTGCCTTAGGAGTTTCCAATGAACAAGCATCCAAAGTGGAAGACATCATGCCTGCGCGATCACAGTAGAGCACTAAGTATGAAGTGAGAAGGAGAATCACATAATGATTGACCCATCAAGTGCAAGTATGAGATGTTGGACATTAGGCTTAAGTCTACCTTTGATGGGGCAGACTACTTGATCCAAGAGAGGAGAATCTCTCTGATCAAGAAAATCAATCATAAATTAGAAGCAATAAATGATTTATTAGGGAATCTACAATCAAACATTAAGGACTTGATTGATTGGAGAGAAATCAATGGGATATTAATTGTTGATTATGGAATTAGAACATTGCCCCAGAGGAAGATTGCACCTTCCTAAAATAATGGTTACCTTTGCCCTATAAATAGGAGATACCTCCACCCATTCTTATTGAGACTCTAGTGGTCAAGATACTATATGAGCTATCAGCATCAAGACCAAGAATCAACCCAGTACATGTCACATTCCAAAATTTGAACACTGAAGAGAGTCGGACTGGTGATACTAGACTCCCAGAGGTAAAATTGGAAATTTTGCAAAAACTCCCAAAAATTTCCCAAAAATAGACAAAGGCCAAATTAGAGGTTTTTGAGGCACCTATGATATTTTGGGAGTGAAAATGGCCCCAAATAAATTATGGTAAAATTTCCCAAAAATAATTATTTTTAAGGGAAATAGTGAGATTTGAGGAAATATAATTATTTTAATTATGTAAGGGCTTCAATAATTTAAGAAAAAATATGGATGAGTTCCTTGGAAATATATATGAATTTATAAAATTATTTTTAAGCATTTAAAATGAAGAGAATAATTTATGGGGCATTTACTTCCGAAATTCGATCGATAGGAGCCCAATTTCAGAGAAAAATGTGAAATAAATAGTTAGAGGTTGTGAAAATTTTCCAAAATTTCCAGATCATACTTTTAGAATAAATGAGTATTTATCATAGGAAGAAATAAATTTTTAGGAGCCCCGAGCTATTTTTCCTAACTTAGGGCTAAAAAGGGTAAGTTGGATGGAAGATTGTAATTGAACTTGAACCAAACCAACTCCATTACTTCCCAACTAAATTTTGACATTTAGTTAGCCCAATTTGGTTAGGAAGGACATGCTCCCTAGGGCCCAAGGCCACATGTTGAATTGGTGGCAAATTTTTGATCATTGGATTAAATTTACTTGGTGAGCAAGAAATGATCATGTAGCTCATATTTTTTCTGCTTTTTGACCAAAAATTGGAGGGAATTTTGAGCAAGAAAAAATAGCTGACCAAGGGCAAGTTTGGACAGCTTATGGAGGTCTATAAATACACCCTCCATTCCCTTCAAATTCGGCCAAAATAGGGAGACCTTGGGGAAGTGCTGCCAAAATTTCTACTCACCTCTAATCACCTTCAATCCACTTCAAGCAAAGGCCAAGCTATCAAGTTTCCACCAAGGATTAATCAAGGTATGTGTAAGTTTGATTTTTATGCAATTGGAATGGTAAAATCATGACTAATCCTAGGGGGAAACCATGCTTGAATTTCAGCCAACATGAGGAAACACTGGGGAAGGATACAAACTTTGATTATAAGCTTGGATTGGTATGTTTGGATGTTATTTGGATTGATTTATGGAAGAAAATCAAGTTAGGATTTATGATACCCAATTCGGCCAAGTCTTGTTCTTAGGGTTAGGGTTTGTTTCAATGCATTTTGATAATTCAAATGAATTTAAAATGTGTTTTTTATGGAGGAAAACATCAAGAAAAAGTGTTTTAAATCATTAGAATCAAAATGAAAATTTGAAACTCTAAACCCTATAATTTGGCCATGATGAGTTCTTGGATAAAGGATTGGATTTTAATAATTTTGACGCTTCCAATGAGTTTATATAGTGATTTTGTGTAGGGTTATGTTGAGAGAATGGATTTGGGAGCATTAGAATAAAAAATGAATTTTTGAACCTTAAACTATGTACTAATCGGCCAATTCATGTTCATGGGAAAGGAATGTGATTTTGTAAAATCTAATTGGATATTTGGATTCTACATGAAAAATCATGTAGGGATGACCTGAAGATTGATTGAATCAAAAGGAAAATGATTAGGTCAAAAATCTAAGAAAAAGGGGTTTAATGTTCAAAGTATTGTGTAATGTGCTTGAATGGTTGTAATGGTTGCATTGATGTTGGTTTGTTAGGCACTTTGCCCAATCATCAAGGAGACACCCTAAATCAAAAGGGAACAAGTCACTAAGTACATAAGAGGTAGCACTGAATTATGATTAAAGTGCTTTCTTACATTCATTTATGTGTATGTGTGCATGGGCAATGAATGCCATGATGTGACTAAGCTCTGCTGCTGAGTTATGATTGCAATAGTAATGCTATGTTGTAAAGTTATGGTTGCAATATTTATGTTATGCATACCTTGGCATTATGTTATGTGAATACGTATGAATTGGCTTATTTGCCATGACATTTCACTAAGTATGAATGAAAAAGTTATATACACAAAAGCATGTCATATCATGTTTGCATGATTGCATGATAATTATAATTCTTTACTACTAGGATTTTTTTGAAATCTCATTCCCCTATGTTTAAACTAACCTTAGGAGGAGGATCAAGCAAAGCCAAGGGCCAAGAAGTGGTGAATGAAGGCATGTAAATGCTTAGTAACATTATTAATGAATATTATGCTATGTTATATAATATTTTGAATGTTTGGTATTTGTTGGATAATAGCTCTTTTATGGAGTTGAACATGTATGAACATGTCTGAATATGTCCAAGTATGTGAGAATGTATGTGCAAGTATGTTATAAGGCCCAAAAGGTTAAGGATAGGAAAAAGGTAAAGAAAAGGAAAAGTTAGACCTAATTAGTGGATAAAATGTCCCTAAAAAGGGCCAAATTTAGTACACATAAAATAATAAGTATTTCTTTGAGTCTGGACCTGAGTTTTGGCAGGTTTATAGATCATATTTTTAGCTTTAAATTAAGTGGTAGAACGTTCAAATTAAAGTTTTGTGCGTAGAGTTATGTCTTTCTAAGGTTGGACTAAAATACTAAAATTGACCATATAAACAGTGCACTTTGTCGATTTTTTTTGGTATTGTTTTGAATAGAATTGAGTCCAGTGAATATTTTTTCCTTAAAGTACTCAAGGGAAGCTTCGAGTGAAAATTAGAACCACTTAATTTTGACTTTTCTACAATTAGTTATGAATTTTTAAAATTGACCCTAAATTCTGTGAATAGTGACAAATAGTATCAAAACGAAAAATTTTGATCTTGAGTTTTCTCACCTTGAAGCTTTGAGAAATGCATTGTAATGGTTCCAATTGATGTATAATGAGATTTAAAAAGAAGGTGTGACTGTACGCCTCTCTCATCTCTCTATTTATTTATTTTTATTTCTTTCAATAACGAATGCTATAAGTTTATTTTAGCAATGCCTAAATGAAAAATTATGATCTCAATAGGAAAAGTTTGCCATAATTTCTATAGGAAAATCAAAAGAGATAAAATCCAGCTTTACACACTACTTTTTATGCTTGGTTAATTTTACAAAATATACTTATTTAGTAAATAGATTATTAGTTTTTCTTATTCTTACTTGTTAGGATAATTATAGTGATCTTTTCTTTTGCTTAATAAACTCTTATATTGCAAGTAAGAATGAATTCTATGCTTTAAAAAATAACATAAACTTCTGATTTGGTTTGAAGAGTTATATATAAACTTGAAAACATAGATTTCTAAACCTATTTAAAGGCTCGCATTTTAAGTAGAAAGGCCTTAGGTATTGTTAGGCTTTTTAAAAACTCAGACTCAAACCTTAAAAAAAAAAAAAAAAACTTATATGCAAGCTTAACCTAGACTTAAGCTTTAAATATCTGTTACAAGCCAAGCCTATTTAACTAAAATCTAGCTTATTCTATTTTCATCCTTGAGTCATACAAACTTAAATTTGAAATCTTACAAGCCCAAGCATATTTAACTAAAACTTAGTCTAGCCTATTTCCATTCTTGCTTGATACAAAAATTTGAAATCTTGTGGTTAGGAAAATAAGTTGCAAAAGCTCTGTTTGATAGGATCAAAGTATATATATATATATATATATATATATACATATATACATATTATATATACACTTTTTTGGTATTATTTATAAGGTAGAAAAAGTATAAATTTTGGTCCTATATATAAAATGCCTAATGTAATTTTAGATGTAGATGTACAAAATTATCCTTATTAAATTATTGGCATTTCTTGCTTTACACACTACACAGTTTGTATATTTTCTTCGTTTCTCCCTCCAGTGCTAAATATCTTTGAATTTTGTCTTCTTCCTGTGTCATTATTCTCGTTTCTTCCGCTCCTTTTCTCTCTCTCTCTCTCTCTCTATCTTTTCCACCCCCGTCTCTCCCTTTTATTCACCTTTTCTACTCTCTTTCTTCTGACGCCAATACTTCATTGGATGATTACTTTTTTTTGTAGTTGATTAATGTTAGTTTTATAGTTAGTTTTTTAGATGGTAGGTATGAAATAATTTAAAATGTGAAGACACCATTTTTTAAAACGAATTTTCAGACTTACCGTGCCACATCCACGTTTATATATAGAGTACAAAATTTTGCTTCACATGGAACCACCGATCCGTGCACTATCTTTGAAAATGATTGGTTCACTATCTTTAAAAATGTTTGGTTGATGAAGGGCCATGATGCATTTAAGTTTGGTAATTATCCGTGCACAATGTAATCTTCCTCCCGTCTTACAATACAAAATAGATCTTATATTTAATATTAGAGGAGTATTATTTATTTACTTGTGAATAGAGTATTTAATATTTTTATTTTTAAAATATTATATAGGAATAAAATTGAAAAGTTGTCATATTTTAACATAAAGTTAATGTAGTTTAAAATTTTTCTTAGTATGTCTGAAATACTACCTTTGGTCCTTAATATAAGGCATCATTTGACTTTTATTTTGATCCTAAATATAAGACCTCAGTCCACTTTATTTCTCAAATTTATGTATTTTTTCAAAGTAATCCTTTTAATAATGGCAATTCTAACCAATATATTCTATTAATAAAGATATTTTAAGAAAAATAATATTCCTCCGGTCCTTAATATAGGATCTAATTGTTGAGTTAGTTTTGGTCCTAAATATAAGACCCATTTTCATATTTATTAATTTTCTCTAAATTACCCCTATGGATATTCCCTCAACCATAATCAAGTAGAAGAGGAAGAGAAGACATTAAGAAAGATGATTATGGTATTTTAGGAAAAACGTGTCATATTTCTTATAATTCACTAATGTACCTAACTTCCTTAATCTAATTAAATTAGTTATATAGATTTTATATTAAGGATCAGAGGAGTATATATTTATTACAAATAACTAACTCAACTTATTTTTTTAATTTATTTTAATTAATTAATTAATTCTTATATTTAACTTCGAAGTGAGAATATTGGGAAGGAGAACAAAGGGCATATCAAATCGGCGTATAGCTTTGCCAGGTAAGCCCAGTGCGTGGCAGAGGGAGGGAGGTACCGCGAAGCACCGGGGCTCAGCTACAAACGGCCTCACGCCTTACGAATTACGATCTCCCTCTCCTATATATCACCTTCACCTTCACACGCAAACGCTCTTATACTCGCTACCGTATAATTACTCTTTTTCCCCGTCCCCTTCTCCGTTTGGCAGCTCTCTCATCATCAGCATCACGCATCATCCCTCAAACCCTAGTCACAGGTTTCTCCGATTCTCTCCCTCCTTTGCTTGATTCTTATCTTAATCCGATTTTATTGGTTTTTTTTTTTTACTGTGTTACTTTTGTGTTTCAAGATTCTCTTTCTTTCGATTCTAACCTCGATTCCTGTTCATTCCCCTCTTTTCTCGTTTAGTTGCCGTTTAGGATAGAGTAATTCACCTGTAAAGAGATTGAGAGTTGGAGGGTGTGAAATGATATGCGGCTGTTCTGTCTCTGGTCTCAGATATTATGCTTGATATTTTTTTCCTTATTAAAAATTGATTCGTCTTTTTCCGGGGTAAAGAGTTAATTGATCTGTTTTTTTCCCATGCTAGAAGCGATTTCTTGCTTCTACATACATACACATACGGTTCTTAAGATATTTGACTGGTCGGTAGAAGCTAGGTAGGGGTAGATGGATAGGAAGTTCATCTGGGTGAATTAGCGATTAAATTGGGGTCTTGGTCTTTGTTTTGTTGTTGTGCTAACGATTGGACGAGTCTCCAAAACATTTAGTAAATAAATAAACTACGAATAGAATGAATTAACTGGTAGCGTAGAACCTTTGTGTTCAGACTTAACTGAAAATTTGCATTCTTGTTATATTCATATCCTTCAGCAAATATGCCTTGTGATTGTGGATATTCGCTCATAATTCTTGAGCAGGGGTTGATTTTTGGCCCGTGTGGTCACTGTCATTAATGCTTTTGTATTCTTCCGCAATTTTCGGATGTTTAATGATTTAGTCAACTGCGCCATGTGCCCCGAATGACCATTTTATTCCTTAACTAAATATTTTCTTGCAGCGAGAAGGCCTTGACCAATGGCTTCAAAACGAATCAACAAGGAATTGAAGGATCTGCAGAAAGACCCTCCTGCGTCTTGCAGCGCTGGTTTGTGCTCTTTTCTTCCGTCTTCCCTTATTTTTCCTTCAGAAGATTAGGTTTGGACATACATCAATTGAATGAACAGACCACTACATGCAAAGAGCAAGCAATGAAAGCATTATGGTTGATGCTTTACAGGAATAGACTTCAACTTTAAACTTGGAATGTCCATAGAAGTTATGCATTACATGGTTGCACTTGTGCGCATAGCGTGCGTCTAACATTCTTGTACATGTTAATGCCTACATAGCTTCATTTGTCACGAACAAGTTTATTAAATTTGAATGTATACTCAACATACGTGAACATGTCCTGCACATCCATGATGACTACATTACAAAACCTGAAGGAAATTTGACTTTTGTGGTGTAATGGTTTTCAATGTTCAGGCCCTGTTGCTGATGACATGTTCCATTGGCAAGCTACAATTATGGGCCCCTCTGATAGCCCATTTGCTGGTGGTGTGTTTCTTGTATCAATTCACTTCCCTCCAGATTATCCCTTCAAGCCGCCCAAGGTAATCCAAAACCTGATTCATGTGTTTATTACTTTCATTTAAAAAAAAAATAATAATAATAATAATAGTACTAGCGTCATATGATTGCTTTTGTAATATCCGTGTTGAGTTGCTCTAATAAGATTGTTGAACAATCCTAGAAGTTCTTAGCTGAAGCCCCAGTTAAACAAAAAGTGTATGGAAGTTTAGTTATTCTTTAAACAGTCTAATTCTGGCCGCTAGAATGATTTGTTACAGTGTTATCACTAACTTCATCTCTAGTTAGATATCGTTTCAAACTTAATGGCAATTTATGTATCAACATTGATGTTGAGAGAGGATATCAGGGTTTCCAATGATGTGGGCTAGCATTTGACGAATGTTGATCACTTTCCCCAATATACATGTGTATGTTGTTGGTCACAATTGGGCATTTGTGCTCTTAATCATTTTAACTTCCTAATTGTGGAAATGATTAGTGTACCATCCACCATCACATTTCAGGTTTCCTTCCGCACTAAGGTTTTTCACCCTAACATCAATAGTAACGGCAGTATCTGCCTTGATATCCTCAAAGAGCAGTGGAGCCCTGCCCTCACAATATCCAAGGTAAAGTCTTGTCTTTTCTTCTATTTCCCCCTTGAAATTTCATCCACTTCTATACTTGGGATGCCTCTCTGCCATTTTGATCATGATTTATTTTTGGAGAAGTTAATCATTTAGGCTGTATAATTCAACTGAGTTGCAACTTAGGCTTTGAAATCTTTACTTCTGCAACTCAGTCCCAAAGTTTAAACCGTCTCATCAGAACTAGAAATTTATGGCAAAATTATCAGAGAGCTAGTGATGTTGATTTTGAAGAAATTTTTGCTGTAAGATGAAACAATGGGATTTTGCAGGTGCTTCTGTCCATATGCTCTCTGCTGACAGATCCCAACCCAGATGATCCTCTGGTACCTGAGATTGCTCATATGTACAAAACTGACAGAGCCAAGTATGAGGCCACTGCTCGATCATGGACCCAGAAATATGCCATGGGCTAAGGTTCTGTGGTTGATTTGCGAGATAGATATCTATCTTGCGCAAATGCCTGCCACCATATATTTAGTAAATAAATAGTGTTGAATTGTGCATGTAAGCGAAACAAGAAACTCTAGTATGGTTTGTATTCTGAAATTGTTCCTTAATCTTGCAGAATCAGCAACAGTTATTTTATAGTGACTTGAGTTTATGGACAAAAGTGTCTATATATGCTACATATTATCCTTCATCTTTTGCCACCTTTCTTTTTTATCTGGCTATTTGAGCATTGTCAGGTCTAATTGGGAGTAGTTCTGTCAAAGATGTCTTTCTGCATTTCCACAGACTCGGAATCGATCTTGTATTTAAGCAGCCCAAGCTGCTTCTTTTCTTTTTCTTTTTTTTTAAATTTTTTTACCTGCTGCATGTTTTGCCTTGTGCTTTGGATGTTCATGAAGAACCTATTTAGCGCCATCGATTTTTTTCTACGAAATTTGGCTTGTGTTCGCAGGCGCAGCCAGATGCAAGTGAAATTTTTTCCCTTGTTAACTCTAGTATGAAGCTCAAAATGTAAGTATGCAAAAAATAAATGAAGTTTTTGATTTGGTGCTGAGCAAAATCTAGTTTAGATGGTTCATAATTTCACATAATGTTTTTTTATTAATCATTAATCATAATAAATTTGCAAAGTAATTATGATTTTTAAATTAAAATATAAAGTAAGGCCTAAATTATTAGGAGTTGTATTAAAATATGTTTCCTTTTTTACGTACGAGGATTGGATTTAGCAAGACGTTGGTGGTGCTTTGAAATTTGAATTCCTGTCTGAAAAGGAAATTGTATAGATATAGTAGAATAATAAGTTTTACTGTCTATCATATAGTAAATATTATTATCTATAAATATTATCTTCTTTATACCCAACGTGTACTGATTTGATTAACTATTTTCTTCTTACAGAGAGTATGCTTTGCTCACTCTCCGTCAATCATATGGCTGGGTTTTCTTTCAAATGTTTTTGCTCTTCTTCTTTTCCTTATGGCTCTTGGAAATACATTCACAGCACCAATTATAGTAGTTATTTAAAAGTTTTCATTTGTCTCAGTTGATTTTGGTGTATCATGTCGGTCAATTTTTGGTTCTTCTTCTAGGTTGCATGGTAGTATTCTCAATGCTCCATCGTACAGCCAGTGACAATTATTGATATTATTCCAACTAGCAAAATCCCCCGTGCGTTGCACGGGCCACAAGAATATCGATCAATGACTGCTACCATCCATCACTTAATGTGGGGACATCATGTCAAGATGAGATTAGAGCAACTCTTTCAAAGCATATGCCGCTAATTACATGGCCATGAACTTCACAAAAATTACCCAATGATTTAAAAAAGGGAGGGATACATACAACACAGAAAAAGAAAATAAGAAAAATATTATGGAGGTACATATTCCCGACAGCAATCGTGGTGCACAAGTACAGCAGCTACTTAAGATCATCATCAGATAACACTCTTGTTGCACCTGAAAATGAGCTAAGCACGGGTCCACCTGCATATAACAACTATAAGTAGGATAAAATATCTCACTCCGTCTAATAAACGTTGAATCTTGCTATTAATAGAAATTACGAACATGAACTTGTGACTTATTAACAAATGAAGGGAAAATTGTTGTACCATCGTTCTTATGAAGCATGCCAATAGCATATTATATAATCAGAAAATCTTCAGCTTTCACCCCCTGGCTTCTATCTTGGCAAGAGTAATCGCAGCACACTCATCATGAAGCTTAATAGTCAACTCCTTCGGCTGACTGACAAAATTTAATTTCCATAACGCAAAATGATGAAAGTATCAGTATGTAAATTCAAATGGGATAACACATTAAGCTTACAAGATCAAAACCATAGTACCATCCTTCTAACGTGACCATCTCATGTCTTACGATCTCCAATTCCTCCCTGTATACTCCAATAAGCTTTATAGGACTAACAAAACTCCAATATTTCAAAAGTCCATAAATATCTTTATCACCCAAAACTTTTTCAGAAATCAGATTTTCCTTCAAGGCTTCAACGGTTAGAAATAAAAAATCATCACAAAATCTTACCATAAAAAAAATTCTTCCAATATTCCATAGCAAATGTCAAAAACATTTTTCAAGTTAAATGAATAACATGGAAACTCATCTATTCTCTCTATAACCTCGGTTGAAGCGACAAAACATATATACTATCTGTCATGCAGACTAAGACCACCAACATGAACATACCAGAAATTTGGTGCACACCACCTTCAACGAACTTCAATGCAAATCGATCAATGTGATCATTGGTCATTAACTGCATGATTACACGACTGTTCTTGAAAAAAAAAAAAAGGAACATTATTGGTCCACATATAATCTCTATAATAGACAAAAAAATGCAATATTAATAAGAGATTCCAAAAGGCATACCTGAGCATCAAAAAAGAATATGTCCACAGATTCCACTTCAAAAACAGGACGACAATTTTCCAAAGTATACCACACCTTCTTCCTGATATTCTTCTGGTCTACTTTCACAATCACACTTGCATTGCACTTGCTGAGATTAAGAGAGGAAAGATTACAATATAACTCCATCACTATAGTCCACTGAGAAAAAACAGTGACAGAAAATGAAGCAACTTATTAGTGAACCATCAGAACAACTAAATGAAAAAAAAACATACTATATAGAGAAACACACTTTTAAAATGAAAGAACTCACCTATAGAAGCCTTTCTTAAAAATACAATAAGATTAAGCAAATGTTAATTACAACTCAATGTTCCCTCAAAACAGCAATTAAGAAACTTAAATATTGCAAGTAAACGTTCCTAGGGAAAAGTAACTGCAGGGACATGATTGTTATCCTGAAATCAGTTTGCTCATTGGAAAATTAACCTCTTGATATGATCATTAATGAAATATAGGGCTTATATGAGGTACCTTGAAGGCCAATGCCAAATCAAACATATATGTTTACATTAAATTATTGAGTTATGACATAAAAAATTCTTAAAATCTAAACCTGATCATTTAGATAGTAAAACGGAACTTAAAACAGTAATTGAGAACAAATATAAAACTTAATACAAGAAAAATGACAACTAACAAATCAGCAAAAAAAAAACATTAGTACATATTATAATCAAATGTCTGTTAAAAAAATATAGCACATGTTTTAATTATATAATTTCAATATCACAAATTTTCTGATCATTAAAAAAAGATATCACTTACGCATACCAAGATTTTGAAACACTTCTCTGTAAACAACATTGGACGTAGTCCTACTCCTTCCCCTTTCACCATCGTGCAATAGAATCTTCAATCCTTCAATTGATTTCACTCTAGAAAGAGCCACATACAGTTGCCCATGTGTAAACACTGGTCTAGGCAAATACAAGCCAACAAAATGAAGTGACTGACCTTGACTTTTATTAATTGTCATGGCAAATGAAACAGCAATGGGAAATTGTCTTCGTTTCATGATAAATGGCAAACAACTATCAGAAGGATTCATATCCATTCGATGTATTAAAACCTTCTCATTTGGCCTAGATCCATTCAATGTCACTGCCTCAACAACAGATTTACCAAGATGAGTAATGCGTAGCCTAGTCCCATTACATAACCCAGATGCTTGATCAATATTCCTTAATAGCATGACTGGCATTCCGACCTTCAAAGTTAGTTTATGCATTGGTAATCCAGAACAATTTATAGTGTTCAAAAAATCAGGAGTATACAGATCTTCAACACCATCTTCATCTTGAGATGTTTTGCAAATTGAGTCACAACTAAAGTAGTCAACAGAATCACCAGGCATCATTGTACACATATATTCATTGATTTGATTGACAGCATCAATTGTAGGTGCTAATATGGCTCTATCATTGAAGTAAGAGGTACGACTCAAGTTATTGAACAAATCTGGATAAGTTGATGAGACAATGGCACAAATAGGTTCTTCACAACTATCAACCAACAATTCAGATGGTATCTCTATCTCTGCTACACCATCATGCGACATACCTACCTTACCCTCACCAATGTCCAAAAGCCATTGTGAAAACTTTTGTATCCGATCACAACTATCATTAGATGACGATGAAGACAAACGCATATTCTTTGTCAAATGGAAAATTGTGCAATACTCCCACAAATATGAAGAGTTAATACATGCATTAACAATATCAGCTCTTGTACCTCGTGGAATAACAGGGAGAATTTGACGGAAGTCACCACCCATTAATACACATTTTCCACCAAAAGGATGATTTGAATGCATAATATCCTTTAATGTTCGATCAAAAGCTTCAATACAAAAACGCTGAACCATCGGAGCTTCATCCCATATAATCAACTTTGTAGCTATAATAAGATTAGCCAAAGGTGAATTCTGTTTGATATTACAAACAGAATCTTCATTGACTTGTATAGGGATTGCAAACCTTGAGTGAGCTGTTCTTCCGGATGGTAATAGAGTAGCAGCTATGCCACTAGATGCAACTGTTAAGACAATATCACCTCTAGCACGAATTGTTGATGTTAATGCATTCCATAGAAATGTCTTTCCTGTCCCTCCATACCCATATACAAAGAAAAATGCTCCAGTTTTAGAATTAATTGAAGACATCACTACTTCAAAAACATTTCTTTGCTCCATATTCAACAGATTCATAAGCCTGCTTGACTCATCTAATAACACATCACGATCATAATTCAATTCTTGTAAGATCAAATGATTTCTTACATCCAGGTTTACGCATTTCGGAGGACAAGGAAGTGATAGGAAGTCAATAAGACTTTTGCCATTCTGTTGAAACAATAATTCAATCTCTTTCAGCGCTTCTTGTTCTTTCATGGTATCTGAAATAGATATACCTGTAGACACAAGAACAACATGAATCAACTACATACTTCGTTATTCATAAAGTTTAATGCAACAACACAATAAAACTTTAAGATACAACTAAAGCATAAAAGATATATTGGAAACTCACATGTAGACATCGGATCATTACACGGAATGTATAACAAATCCTCATACAATAATTTGCATGTCTCTTTCCATACATAATCAGGCCGACTTAATGATGAACAAAGAAGCAGGCTAACAAACATCTTCCTTAACATTGAACCTGAAGCCCATAATGATGCCTCCTTGATGCCATTTATGTATTCATTATCATCATCTAGCAATCCAAGGGCATAACATGCAGCTTGGAAATTGGGATAAAGAACACCATTCACAGTTCTAATATCCTCATATGAAGTTGGACCTCTAACCTTAGTAATTAGAATACGAAGGTAGTAGAGTTCTCCAGAAAAAGGTGGAGTATGAGTAATCCTTCCAATTGCAAACCCCTTTTCCCTTCGCTTCCAAGCTCGTTTAGTTCTAATATACACATAATGATGAGGAAATTCAGAGTAAGTCAATGTTTTAGCAAACACATCATGTACATTTATTTCCATCCATGCAAGGAACATTGATTCACACACCCTTGGTTTATCTACAAGTTCAGATACATCATCACCAGTAGAATATATAACATATTGTTGATTAGGCAAGTGGAAACTCAACCTTTCAACAGCGGGATACCTATGATGAATTTCAAAGGCAAAAATCCTCCAAGCAGCTTCACATGCAGAAATATATCGGAAGTTGTAATATTGTTGAATCTCATCAAAGGATCGTTCACCATTGTGATGTTGTGAAGTATCATAAATAGAGGCCACCACACGATCATTACCCTTGCTAATGTACTTAAATAAGTACTTAATAGCAGAAGATTGATTACACTTCTCAACGTTGATAAGCTTGGAATTGCCACAACAAAGATGGGTTATACGGAACAACAAAGCGATTATCCAAATGAATACCTCTTATTTCTACAGTTCTCCCATCATTTCTTCTCCTGTACGTCGGATAACCGTCATCATCAATGCTTGTGTTGTCAACAAATCTTTTAGGAAAATACTTGCTGCACTTATTATCTTTCATGCAAGGTGATTTCCTATTCAAATGACCACATGGTCCATGTACCATAAACTTTTCCACTAGTTCAAACAAAACAGGATCTTGTTCCTCATCCGGTATCTCTGCAGATATAACTTTGTCAACATCATTTGCATCTTTAGGTCTATCATTTTTATCAAGAAACAACAGAATGTGTGGATGAGGTAACCCCTTTTTTGAAATTCTACGGTGTATACATCTACACAAGAAAGGAATAAAATTTTGATAAAATAATTAGTCATTTTAATGTCATTATCACTACAAAAAGTAAAGCAAGATGTAGAATTCATATACCTGCACAAACTCTGCCAAATATCTTCTTCTTCTTAATTGTTGACATCAAGGCTTTCAACTTCATATGAAATACTCGTGACAAAATATCTGGCCTATTAGATGATAATAAAGAATTACCCTCACAATATCTTGTTATTTCAGGCCATGCTGGATTACATGTAAATGTAATGAAAATGCTTGGGTATCCAAAATATCTACAAAGAGCCATGGCATCTTTATAATTTCCAAGCATATATCGTGCGCCCCCAGTAAATGATGAAGGCACTATGACACGTTTCCCAACTGATGAAGCATTCCTTTCCCCACTTAATAACGCATCTGTTAACCCTTGATATAAATCAGCCCTTAGTTCCTTCTGGTGTGTCCTCACCCATAATAATCGTTGCGATTCAATCATTGTGTATCCATCAACAATAAATTGTTGGAATAGTTTTCCTGCATGTAGCAATATTGAGATTTCATTTTCCCTTGACATCAGTCTATATGCAAAATACTCCCTCATGCTAAGCATTTTCTTCTTTTTGGTTCTACTAAGAGTCTCTGCATGATGTTCAACATCATCTCTATAACCATCCTCACCTCTTGGAAACAAAATCGGATATTGAAGCGGGAGATATGATGGATGCAGCTCATCTATACGTTGAGGTGAACCTGACAATTCATGAACAATTACATCTCTTCTACTAAAATTCCTATCAATGTCACCAACTATTAAAGCTACAACCTTAGATGCAGATGGCAAGTTATAATTACGCCCATCTTGATTTCTGGTACTGATTAAGCATAACTTCAACTCAGAATGTTGTGGCACATTTATCATTGAAGACGCCAACCGATATTGTTTGACAAGTGGATTAACCTCATCAAGAACATCTTTTATTTTGTCAACAATGTGAGGATCAATAGTGCTCTCCTTTATATGCTTGCTGTACCAAGATAATAAAAATATAAGTAAACATATAGGTTAATAATAAGGACATAAATATTATGACAGTTAGTAAAATAACAATGCATACCTGACGGCAGATATTCTATTTGAAACTTCATTCTCAGTATCATATATATATAGCTGAGAATACACAGGCTTTGCACCTTCTGGAGGTAACAAACTGCCAATCTTATGATAGTTCAAACCAGAAAGAACAAAGGTGTATGGACTGCCTCCACGATTCATTGAATGATCAATCTTGCCTCCCATTGAAGTAAAAGAAAACATGTTATTGTAAGACCTCACATTCAAATGGAAATTCTTTGATTCAGCTGATGTTTTGTCAAAGAATAACTTGATGAACAATTCAAGAGGTGGAGTCATCAATGGAAGCTGAACTTTTCCATTCAAACAACACATTGAAAATCTAGGAGTCATTATTGATTTGCAATTCCCAACTTTCTCATTGAACCACATCATAGCACCACATGATTGACATCTATAAGTTGGATCACCCTCATCTATGTAATCTGTATAGGGCAAGGTATAAATTAATAATACATGTATTGACAAGACTTTTCAAACAAACTAACACAAGAAACAGACACTAATCATACCGACTAATGAATGGGGGTTGGAAGAATTATCCTCACTAGAAATATGCACCATGTTAGATATGAAATGCATACCACCTGATTCATCAACTGCATATAGGAGACAATTCAAATAATGGTAATAATACAAATAATCATGCAAAATAAAAAATACATATCATTACCTTCAGACTGATCTGACAAATTACCATCACTTTCACTATCAATGCTATGGTTCCCATTATATGCAAAATGTACATCATTGTACCGCAAATCTATTGGTCCTATTACAACATAAAATAGATCACTACATAAATATTCAATATATAAATCACACATAATAAGAATATATATCAATTATATCACCATTTATTTCTAAGCAATATTGTTTTATCTTAGTTGAGATACTACATTAGTAATGCATAATAAAAGATGAGATACTACACATTCTTTATAATATCGACAAGTTTACAATTTAATACTAATATATATATAGACACTAAATACTTTGGGACTAAAGTACTACTTACAGTGTTCCTCGCGATATGGAAAATTAATCACAATTATCACTGCTCTTTTTGAAAACATATCAAATAACGTAACATATTTTTCCATCCTTTGACCAATATTGGGAAAAAAATCCAAATACTTCGGCTAATTAGCTCATTTCAATGACTACCCCGTTAAATAGCCCATTTGGAACACCCAATTTTGTGCGCGCCCCACAAAAATATTAAATGAAAATAAACAAATTAAGAAGAAATAAAAGAATAATATCCTCCTTGTTTTTTTCTTGAAAGCTAAGTTTGAGAAATCCACCATGTGGCAAATTAAAAAGGAAAAAGTAAATAAGAATATCCCTCTTACAATAAATGATAATAAAATAAAAAATAAGAATTAAAAGCTAATTGACCTCCAAATTAGAAAATACAAGGTAGAGTCTTTAAAAAAATAAAATAAGAAAATTTAAAAATGAAAATCAAAGTTCCTTATTAAAGATAATTGACTCCTCAATTTAGAAATGCCTTTTGGGTTCATAATTGTAAAAATTTAGAAAGAATGAAAATAAAAAAAAATCCCAATTTGATGACGATTTAGTGTTTAAATAAGAAGTTATATTATGAGTTATAATTTAAAAAAATTTAAAAAAAAATTAAAAAACCCTAGGTAGAGTCTATAAATTAGAGAGTAAGGGTTGAAGAAAGACTCTCAGAATTTTTTTCATAAAAAAGAAGATAAGCCAATTAATAAATAGAGCATTAGGTATAGACTTTCATTTTTAGCTACTGTGTTTAACTTGAATTTCAATAAATTGTTTTTCGGTATTCTTTCTCTCTATTTTTAAAGGCGCTTTTTTTTTTTAAATATGTACCATGTGAGGTTTTCAGAATCTTTGTAGGTATCTAGATTTATTGGTAAACAGTATGAGACTATAGTAGTCTCCGCAGGGATACCAATATGGTTGTGCAAGTTTTCCTTTTGAAATAAAAAGAAAGAAAAAAATTTTGGGCACATGTTTATAAATGAATAATAAAAAAATTTAAAAAAATATGTATATACATAATCTTAAAATATTTTTCAAAGCTGTGTGAGGTTTTTAGAACCTCTGCAAGCTCGAATGATTATTCTCTGTGTGAGGTTATGAAAATCTCCACAGGAAGAGTAATCCAAAATTTCTTTCAAAACAATATTTTCTAAATAAAAATACAAAAATTATTTTCATGTATTAAAAAATATCAATCCACAAAAGAACACCTTTATTAATTGAATAAATATTTTCTAAAAAATGACAAACAAGTGACAAACATTTTTATCTCTGAACTACGTGGGTTTTGATCCCTCTAAAAGGTACATAGGTCCTAGGTTTTTATCCTAGATCAAGTCCACCTTTGTAAACAATTTATTTTTTCCTTTTTGTAAATAAGAAGTTTTTTTTTGTTTCTATCTTTATTTTTTTAGGGTAATTAAAACATAATAAAAATGTCACATTAATTTTGAGTAGTTGACTCGGGTAACTGTTCTCTTCAATTTAAAGCTAAAAAAATTTATAACGAAACAATTTCATACTTGTTACCTTTTATATTTTTTTGGTTAGATATTACCATTTGTACTAAACCTATAATAAATCATCGAAGTAAGAAATAAACATTCAAATCATGCATCTTCCTTATCAGCCCAATTTTTTTTTTTGAATGTATCTAAATTGAACATACTGAATACTAGGCTAATAAAGAAATCCTGGACTTACTAAATTAACCCATAGTTTTTTATTCGGTGTTTGGGCTAACCAAAATTTAGTAACCTAAAATACTGAAGTCCACAATCCTATCAAACGTATTGGGCCACGCCTCAACATACCCAATTTAAACTACATAAGGATGTATCTTTAACACCTCGATGACCCTGTTGAATAACTTGACAAATTTTAAAGCAAATATTAACATAAAGCATAACTAAGATGTTTACACGCAGCATGGCAAAAATTTGAAAACATAGACATCATTCCAAACCCAACTATCAATAAAAACCATTTACTATGAGATAATTGTATACGACAATAAAGACAAGCAAAAAAAAAAATTTGAATATCCCTATGACTAATTTTGGTTACCAACATAGCCAAGGAAGACATACCTGACACTAAATCATAATGTTGAGAACCATTAACACTCTCTGGTCTAAATGTATTATGATAGCGTCCCATTTCAGAGAATTGATGCATTAATTCTTCCGAAGAAAAAAATGAACTCCTCTTGCTACTTCTAGCAGCACCTTTAACTTAAAAAAGTTTTGTGTATTAAGCAAATGAACCATGAAACATAATCAATGGTATATCAGAATAAAATTAAGTCAGTAATAATAGTTAACATGGACTGGTATACACAATTAAACTGAATATATGGACATCGATTATGGGAACATCACAAAAGACTAATTATAGACAAGATTAATACAAAGATAAATTTGAAATTAATTGAAGAAACAACAGACAAGATAAAAGAACCTCAACAAACCAATTACATGTAATCAAAATAATATTCCAGAACACCACACATGTAAGATGCTATGCAGTATAAAATAAAAGCTGGAACAAAGCTACCCAGATTTAATATAGCTGAATAGGAAGGAGTTAATAATACAATATGAAATAAAACCTGGAACAGAGCTCCCCAGATTTAATGTAGCTGAACAGGAAGGTGTTAATGTTTGAGGCTGACTATTTGTACAAAGCATTGTGCTGTCACAATCAGACATTGTTAACTGACTTGGGAACTTATCATTCTTGACACATGATAACCTCTTCCGAGCCTTCTTACCACTTGTGCCGTTCGATTGTATATCACCTATACACAAATATCCCAGATTTACAAAACTCATACAATAAATGATACCCCTCTGTATGGTTCTGTTATAAATAAAACTTGTCATATTACCAGATTTAGATAACTCTTGAAAGCTGAATTCAAGGTTAGAAGCCATATTAGTCATCTCTTGTAAAGCAATAGCTCTTCCTCTTCGTTTGCATCCAAATAATCCATTGTTCGTAACAGTTGATCTAGCATCAGTATTTCTCAAAAGTATCCTATTCTCATCATACAAGTTCTCCTTCCCTTCCATAGATTCTATATTCACAGCATTGAAGTCGTAATTAGCACCCTCATCACCAAATCAGACTATTTTCATATTTCATATAAACTCAGTACTTAAATTGAAAAAAAAAACCAAATGTACATTAAAAACTTAAAAAAAATAAATCATACCGGGAGTATAAGGAGATTGATTAATTAACTTGTTCAAAGCTAAAACATTGCCCGATGAATTTGTTCTCATGATTGCTGAACCACCTAGAGGTAATGTCAAAATAGCCATCACAAAAAAATAAACTACAACAACAAATCAGTTCTAAGTTAGACACTTACTTATCTCTGGATTAGAAACTGCACATGAAGAATTGAGTATCAAACTCATAGATGAAGATGGGACATAATCAGCAAAATTACTGTCAGAATCAACAGTATCATCCTGGTCCTTGATGACTCTTCTCCTAACCATGACTAAACACAAAGCGAAAACTAAGATCTAATTTGTTGTGGCCAATTTACTATAAAACCAATGATTCTTCAATATATACTTATTGAAAAGTTCAAACCATGAAGCTTACATATGTGTAACTTCTCTCTGCATTGCGTCCTGCAATAAGTATAAGATATTATAATCTTCTTACCAACAGATGTGTATATCACAAGTCATCATAGACCCTATCCTTAGACATGACAAGTGCTACATATGTCAGTTTTGTTCAGCCCTTCTATATATCTGAAAAATAATATATATATATATATATTACACAAAATATATCATATGGACAATAGCACCCTACTCAGTCATTCACCATTACCAATCCTTTCATAGTTTTCTCTTCTTATGTAATGTTTTCCTTCACATGATACGAAAGATGATAGTAATCTAACAAATAAGCATACTTACCATATATGACAGTAAAAAAAATAGATATGACTATAAAGAATGATTATTCCCATCACTGTATGTGCATGAATAATTACTGATGTAATCGATGTCTTCCTTATAAAAAACACATAAATTCACCAGCATCTAGAATTATTTAGATACTTGAATTTCAATTAGAATAGTTATATTTGACAAAAATTACAAAATTAGAGTATGTAAATGGTCATTAACATTACTTCAGTGTCACTACAGGTATGCTTATTTTATCAACAGCTCCCATTAATTATAAAGTAAACCAAGATACTATAGAAAAAAGCTCATTTCGACATTACAAATCTCACTAATATATATAACATTCTGCCAGTGACTAAGCTGTGAATATAATTGGATAAAAATTGACATCCTATGATCAAAATTTTGATCGATATTACCAGAAAGACCACCATTAATCTAACATAAATAGTTATAACAGCTATATTGCATAAACCTGACTGACTTGACTCATAATTTGGATAACTATGAAAATTTAAAGCACTACTTATCAAACTATATTAAATTGGATTAGCAAATTTTTTCATGAAATTTATCTAGATAAAACACACACTAAGTTTTCGTAAGTAGCTAAATACCATAATATTACTGCATTTCATAATTTGACATAGTACATGCATAATATGACATGAATTCATTCCCCATTACAATGACAGATAAGTCAAGTAACTTCTAAAGACAATGCCACTGAAGGCCAAAATAACTGATGCAAACAACAACTTAGCATAATTGCTGCAGACACGACCATGACAGCAAAATACAGACAAGGAAACTAATACATAACAAAGGTGATTCCACCTATTCTTGAAAACAAAAGCAACAGGAATAACTTCAAGTCCTCAGTTCTTCTCCTGTTTGATAGCCTTCAAAGGTTTCCAAGCATTCTTCACAGGTGATACGTCAGACTTAATCACATCCTTGGATTTGACAACAGAACTCTTTTTCACACCAATCTTTCTCTTTCCTTTATATGTTGTTGTTGGATTGATTTGAGATAAAGGGACCTCATCTAGATCAGCATGCTCCTCCTTTCTTCCCTCAGTAATATGTTGCACAGAGTCGAGGATAATATTGGGCTCAGAAACATGTCACAGACTCAAAATCAATACTGGCATTAGTAACACATGGTACTGACTCGGGGACAACACTGCCCTCAGTCAACTCTTCATCAACTATTACATACTGAGAATCCTACATGAAACATTAAAATCACATTTAAAAATCTCTACTCTATGATAAGATTCTAAAAGATTATTATAATAACCATTAATATACCTTATCCGCAACATATTCACTTGTCTCTCCAACCTTGGCAAAAAAATAATAATAATAATGACATCATAAAAATTTTGAATTACAACATAAATTGATAATAACATATAAAACACAAAACAAAATAGTTTAATATATATAATCTTACTTTGTTAAATTCATCCATAAGATCCGCAATATGAGTGTAAGAAGATACAGAAATGCTTGAATTTGGGAATTCAGCATTATACTTCTTGAGTTTCAGCTTCAATAGTAGTGTCTTACGAACAAGAATGTCCAGGTCTTCAGGAAAATCATAGTGACGCTCCTTCTGCATAAATGGAGTAACCTAAATATTTAACCCGTTAACTCATTCACATAAAGCATTAGTCATTGAATATTATGATTCAACCTTGATAAGCTCCTCTTCCAATTGTGCAAGAGTTTTACCAACAAATTCTCTAACCAGCTTTTCAAAGAACGCAACAACAACTCTTCCTGACTCATCTTCCACTGTATAATGCACCCTCATCCTAAGCATGAAAAAAAAATTACATAAATTCATGCCAATCGATGTCACACAAAATTATATAACATCAATAGTCAATAATAATTGCAATATCATTACTTCCACTCGAAATACAATGGCCTCTTCCTACACACTGAGCTCAAACATGTCTTCTTCCCAGCCTCTTCCTTTGGCTTACAGCCGCACCTTGTACATGCCTCATATTTCCAATCATGAGTAGTCTCTAGCTTGATAACCTTACACTTAATCAGGAAAAAATCATCCTACACCAATGCAATAAATCACAAAAATGTATTCCTTAGATTTATGAAAAATAAGCAAACAAACAAATTAACGAATCAAGTATTTATATACCACACGCTGTTTTGGTATATCAGCAATGGGAATTAAAGGGTGACTACTAAGAAGAGTGCTTTCAAAAGTATTGGAAGTTTGAGATGCAACACTTGCAGATATCGTACTGATTGTTGGAGAGGGAAATGTCTTTGCACTGTCATTACCGAAATTCATCAGAACATGACATTAGGAAAACATAAGAAAATTACACATAAACATAAATTAAAAAATACTCATACCTTTCAATAAATTGCCTAACCTCTGGATAATTCATATTAAATGATATCTTAGTTGCATGGAAAGCACTACAAATCTCTACCTTCCCTGCATATTAAAATGACAATTTACCATCTTAATCTTTAGCATCTTGCAAACTACACAAACAAACTATCAAAAATGTCTACAATGATCACCTTTCTCATCAAAACCAATCCTTGCAAGCTGAATGAGAATGACCACTGGGGCGTCCATCTTAGTAAAATCAGTCATGCACACATTTGTTGCACACTCATCATACAAAACACAAGAAACAGAATTTTCCCTAAACATGCGACAATGAAGTTAATATACTGACATAAAAAATGCAAGATCAATGCACAATTATCATTACCCAAAGAAAAAGTGAAGTTAACACAAATATTTTTTAAGTTTCATACAGGTTATCAAATAAAGTCAAGCATATCCTATTGTTTGTCTCAGAATTGAAATGACACTCTTCAAGAGATCCAACGGTGGTGACAAATCCAATAACATCTGTCAATAAATACAATAATTAGATGCTTAAAATTATTTTCTACATACAAATATTATTAAGAAAATTTTAAAAGTACACACCATATCCAATCTAGAATACCCACCAATCAGATAATCAATGTTATTCTGTCGGGTGAGCTCAATAATCTCAGAAATAGGTAAGAAATTGTATGAATATTCAGGGATATCAGCTTCTCTTTCCTTGACATAGGTATGATAACCCATAGTAATCTTGAATGAATGATTAGTGGGCCTGTACCCCTTAGTGTTTCTAACAACAGAAAAATTAGCAATGAAGTAAACCTTCCCCTCCAAGAGCTTGTCCTCATACAACTTGAAAGCAGTCCTGTTTGTAACAGCCGCTTGGATCCTTGTTCCCTGTATTTTTTAAGTATCCATCCATCAAACATTTATTTAGCATAAGCTTAATAATTCAAAGTAATGGCATATACAAGTTAACATTGTAAATAAAACAAATGAATAACACATTGAATATATGTCAATTTAATTTCATAGCTGTTATAACAAACCTCATGATCGATGAGAAGGAAACAAATACAGAAAATGTCATTGGGTGAGTCCTTTTGATATACGTTCCACCTCCTAATAACACGAACAACAATCTTCCAACGATCGGTAGAATCATCAACAACTCTAAGCATTGATATATTTGAAGAAGACATAGTCATTAACTGTTTGGATTTTCAAGTTACAAGATCTGAAGCTCCACACAGGTAGAAAACATTCAAACACTTGACATCAATTTATAATGATCTATGCGTGAACCTATAACTTCTGATAAGAAATGTCACAACCATGCTGACATGACTAAACCAGAACACAATCAATAAAGTAATGAATCATCTGTCTAAGGCAACAAAAGATAGCTACATAAAATAAATCAATTCATTGATTCATTGAGTATTACGAAAAAGTCAACCCACATAAACAGACTGCAAAAAGATGCATGCATGCCACACAAATCTCTTGCACGTCACTGCCATTCATGAAAATCAGCAAACCCTAGGAACCATGACATGGTACACTTAACTTACTTGCAAAGTTGTACAAAATTAATGAATTCAGTACCTAACACAGATTGTGAAATCAATATCCAAAAGTTCTGACATTTATGCATGCTTAGACAATAAGCTTTGCTTATTTTCCCTTTGTATGCAGAAGTGCAGTGAGCATTCACATTGATCCAACGACACGCATAACATGTCAGACTGTAATCATCAATTGTAGCCATGCCTTCACATTGCTCAAAAAAGATAATAATAAGCAACACACTCAAGACAACACAAAATGGCCTATTGCTACACTAATTTACTGATATGTGCCATCCCTGAATCTATCATGACTCTAACAAACTACCAATACTGATTTGAACCATCGCTATATGACCCTCACGAAAATGATTTGACCCATCACTCTATGACAGGTTCAATACTGAACAAAGTAATGGAAACAGAATATGGTATCATATCTTCACATTAATGATTTAGCATCCAGAAGTCAGAAAAATATGAAAAAAATAATATATGACCAGTAGCAAGCAAATCGATAAACTAAGAACACCTTCAAAGACATTGTTATAAGAAATTATATTAAATAAATTTGGCTACCACATTCTTTTAATTAGCAATGACAGTGACAGAGGCAAAATTCACTGTCCTGTCCAAAAGTACTACTATGAATTGGGTAATATCTTTCTGGTAAAAAAAAAAAAAATTGGGCTCACAACTTCATTTTACATCATACAAACTAATTGTCCACCAGATTAGTTCCACACAGTTGTTGCACTGGGAACTCCTTTGAAACTATGAATCAGGCTACTTTTTCAGCTTTTATGTGCCTACTTGCATTATTTATTAATAAAAAACAAAAAAAGTCAATGTACCTTGGCAAAAATAGAACCAAAGTACAATCACCAGCATCAACTTGATAGAATAACATTATCATTAGGATATATTTAGTTCGGCCATTACATTATGCCATTTAACTCATAACAAAGGACCACAATAACCAACTACATAACACTAGAAACTCAAGAAATCAATTTTGCATTACTTGCTGGATTGGAAAAATTATTCAATAGCTGAAAAAAAATTTAACGGGTTAACTATTTAAATACCGTCACCAACACCTTTATTACTATACAAAAAAAAAATATTAATGCTTCCTTGAACCATATAATCATGTTTACATTGAGTACTCAAGCAGCCGACTATTCCCTGCTAAAGCTGATATTAATGCTTCCTTGAACCATATATATATGCAGGGAACACGTTCCCTGCATATATATATGTAGCATTCATCAGTCATTCATGTTGTTGTTAATAATTAGCAAACATATAATCCGCCTAATAATTATAACTAATACAAGCTCACGCATATCATATACAATGCGTAAGCATCGCGGAAAGTCATAACTAATATATCAATAATTAATACATCATATAAGTTAAAACATCCAACAACCCATACAAACTTAAGTATGAAGTACCCCATTACATATGAATGATCACCACTAGTAAGGACCTAACAAAACATTTGTCATCAACTTATAGCCCAAAACCACTAGATACAAAAGCTATGGCCCTAACTACCCTAATACAGTTCCAAATCATATTCATCTTCTCTAATCGGGCCTCAACAATTCTCTCTTCTTTTTTTGACCAGAGAATATAGTAATTTCAATAGATAAAAAGAGAGGTACAAAGCCCAACAAAAGTCTACAGGAAAAGAGCCCAAACACTACAAACAAAAGAAACCCTAAAAGAGCCTAACCCTAGCAAAGATTAGAGGGGAGCTGCCACCGCTGCCGTCAAGGATTCCAGAGCCCCCGTCATCTTTTCACTAGAAAACTGCAGAGGAAAGAGTACCGCCACCGGCAACAACGCCATTGTAAGGAGTGGGTGTTCGAAGAACCATCCCAAAGGATCCACACCTCTTGTTGGCAAGAAATCATCCAAACTGGATGTTGAACAAACTCCATGAAAGGATCTCATAGAAGCAAGACCATCTGCAGTCACTAGCAAAGGAGATGAAGAGGGAGAAGGAAGTAACCTTACCAACAGTTGCACGGCAAACAAAAAGGTCGACATATACACTGTTACGCTCCAGCTTACCATTCGGATTCGCCACCAAAAACCACCCGTAGTCCTTTGAAAGGTATAGCCAACAAGAATAAGGACCATAATCATCGGACCCCAACCCCCAAAAATACGAATCAAAGCTGGCATGGAAGATTTGCCGCCATAGAGACCCTCAAATCTATTAATAGCCGTAAAAACCAACAACACCACCTTAAAAAACCCAAAGAGACGCAAAGAAAAACAACGAACTACAAAGTATACGGACGTCTCCGCCCTCGGCCGAAGCCGGAGAGGGAGACGCCGTAGAAGAAGCTCGCCCAGATGACAAGAGAAACGGCTCCCACCTGCTCAAGAAGGTACAAGAGAGGGGGAGAGAAGAAAAAAAGCTGACTGGTTTGAAAGGGATTCGAACAGAGGGATCAACAATTCTCTCTTCAGATACATGATCTCATAAAAATAAGGGTTCCAGTACACTCTAGTATCATTTGTGTAATTTGCCAAGAAGCTGTCCCCGCGAGGAAAAAAAAACATTGTTATAAAATCAATCATACTACATTAAACACTCGATTTTTATGAAATGAATGACAAAGCGAGACCATTAAACCTCTGAAAGCACCAACCATAAAAAAATTATCAATCTTTAGGACAAGATGAAGCAAGATATGAGGGAATTGGTCACAAACAACAGAACGCATGAAAATGCAAGGAGTGTATTCATTCTGGAAGAAAAAAAATACCTAAGTGCAGTTACATCATCATCAAACACAACCATATTCGTGCGTTCAACGGTGTTTTCATGCCCTGCTTACCACCGAGATGAGTCAAGAAACTACTGCCAAATAGTATAAAGAAAAAAAAAGGTTGAAGCGAATTAGGAAAGAACTTACCTCAACTAAAGATATCCCCAACTCAAAAATGAAGTAGCTGCGCCAACCCATTTGCAAAACCATTTATAAGAAACCCGGATAGAGTAACTAACGTACAATACTAAGCAAAAACTGTCATGCACATGTGGATGTTATTTCAATAGAGTTACACGCAATAGGTAAGCAACACGCAGCCCGAAATGTAAGCCTGTACTGTTCACACAGCCGTTACTGTTCATAGAACAGTAAAATGAGTGAGGAGCCATTATGAATAAGAAAATGGCTCAGCTTGGCTTTGATTTTTATTTATTGTATATATAGATGTAGTTGTAATTTTATGCATTGTAATTTTTAATCCATTCTGGAAGCCCTCCAGAATTGCCGACACTGAAGGACTCAAATAGAATTATCTCTACTAAGAAAATCCATGTGTTTAGCGTTAAAAAAAAATTGATAGCATCATTGCAAGATCATGTTACGATCTCTAAATATAAATAGTAATGTTTTAAAAACTCATTCACATAATTTGAGACAACTTTTGTCACATAGTTATCTTGTAATTTTATAAATCATGATTGAAAAATTGTTTTGGTATTCTCTCAATTCGGCGTCAATTTCCACGCGGCACGTTTTCCACATGCACTCCTGCTCCAGCATGGTCCCATATCAGCATTAATATCCTCCTAAATCCCCTGGTCCTATCTGGAAGGACATTTAAGAGCAAATCCCCCTAAAAAAAAAGTTTCCATTTAAATTGAATCGATATTAAATAAAATAATCTTAAGTTCCACTTAAATTAAATATATTGTTGGTTCTTAATATAAGATCTAGCTGACTAATTTTAAAAAACTGAAAAATTATTTAATTATAATTAATATATGTTACATGATCTTGTTGAAATGCTTATGTAATGATTATATATCAGTTTATAAGTCAGACAAATTAGTTTTACAAATAATAAATATAATATTTTTTAAAAAAATTTATTTTACTATTTTTTTTAAATTAATTGACTGGGTTTTATATTAAGAAATAAAAGTACTAGATGAGATGAGATCACGTCGGATCCCTTTACCTATGCAGTCCGTATAATAGGCAGAAAAAATATTACTATTTAGACATTCAATCTAAAAAATTGAATTGCATTGAAAAATCTATCAATTTGGTCTAATTAATTAATCTTGTTGTAATGAATATTAAATTCCTATTCAACGATAATAACAGTGTCAGTGTTAATTTAACAAACAATAAATTCCCAAATTCAATTTTTCTGTTCTTAATTGTTGGAATGGATAACTCAAGTCTTAAATTAAAATATTTGCCTTCATTTTTTTTCGTGCCAACAAAAAATATCTTCCCTTCATTAAATGTCATTCTACTCGTTCATATCCCAACTTTGATTTTTTTTTTTTTTCTGTTGCCTAGAATATCGTTTCACCTGAACACTAAAAGATTAATATTTCAGGCATTGTCAGGCACCGTAGCAAGATCCTTCCCAACAATTTTCTCCATACACACTGCCTCCCCTGTTTTGTGGTTCAAACTAAAGAACTCTCATAGCATGATTTGATTTTTTTTTTTTTTTGTAACAAGCATGATTTGATTTGATGTCATTGGCAGTGTGAAAAAAAGAAAATGTTTTGATTTGATGAGCACGTTAAGCCCATCAAGGCCCAAGCATATGCAAGTCATAGTCTTTCAAAAGGAGAATTATTTTAAAACACCTTATAATTTCTCCTCATTTTTAATTAAAATCTTTATAAATTTTGTTGCTGGATATTTATAGTTTTCTCAATTATAATTATTGATCCCCATATTCATAATTAGCTAATTTGTTAAAAGAAAAGATATTAGTAGTTGGTAACATGGCTCTCACTCAACATGCACCTGAATTAATTTTATTTATGAATCTAAATAAAATCAAAACTAACCACATTACATATCATATGTAGATGCAAAGAGACAATTACAAACTATTGATTAAAAAAAACAGTTATAAACATAATGATTTTTAAATTTCATGTTGATAATAAATAAATTTTATTTCATCGGTCTTTTTACATTGTAATAGTATTTTGTGATAATTTAATTCATTTATGCAACACCTACATCAATCGTAATTAATAAATTATGGGTATATAGATTAATACTTATAACTGAAAGCCTTTAAAGACTTAATAAAAAAATTACTTATTAAAAATTAGATAGAACTATAAGGACTAATAAATTAATTTTTCCAATATGAAGAATAAACACTAAAAAATTTTAATTTTGGGGTTATGGGAAATAGTGATTTAATATGAGTTAAAAAGATAAAAGTTCCATTCTTCAATCGTAACACCCGACATTATTCTTAAAATATATCCTCTCCTTTTTTGGATGAGAATCAAAATGTATTAATAATAAAATAGAAGATACAAACTCAACTCAGAAAACTTGTAAATAACTGACAAGAATTAAGCGTGGAAAGATCCCCTAATTTTATCCTAGAACCCAATTTTACACGAGAGAAAGAGAAAAAAGTAAGTAAAGATAAAATATCTAGGTGCAAAAAGCTGGCCAATAATTTGTTCGCACCCAGACTTGAAATTAATCGCTTCTTGATACAGTGTACTTGCAATCTTGAAGCTCCTGTATAAAAGAACATGGAATTCCCACCTCAGAATAAATTAGATCTGAAACCGTGAAGATAAAAAATAGGAGTTATAGTTGGAGGACTTTTTTTCTAGAGAATTCTTTGTATTGATTCACTTCGAAAGCAAATTCAAATAACTTGTGAATATATCACAACATATATCTTTTAGAAGGAAGAAGAAAATAAGGTCGGAGCTAGCAACATCTAATCGCAACCCTTAGGATGAGATGCTATGCTGCTAATCAAATTTCACTAATGTGATTCCAAAATATTTAATTCTTGTTATAACCCAAAATTATGAACAATAATTCAAAATAAGGAAAAATTATATTGCGAAATTATATATATGGCAGAATGAAAATGATTAAAGATCAAATCAACTAACTTGATGGCGTATTTTTCTTCTTATTTTAATTTTACTTTTGGGATTTAGAATTTTTTTTTTTTGCCAACAGGATTTAGGATATCATACTTTTGTGTCTTCATTAAAATTTTATTGCATTAATGTTCTTTTATTTGAAAAAATAACTGATTTCTTATGCTATATGCAATGCTTGCTATGGAGAGATAAACTCAAGGGTTACTCTTTAGTTCCTTTCTCACTGAGCAGCGCCTCTGGCCATCACACAATCAAGGGCGTCTAAAGATTGAGAAAATCCTCAAAAAAAATAATCTTAAATTCCAAAATCTCAAATCAAAAATTACTACAAAAATATGTTGTCATTTACTTTTTAAGTATAATCAATTCCTAAATTGATATTATCAAAGAAGCTATTAAATCTTATTTTTATTCAAACCAATTGATTTGGTTTGGTTTAGCTTTGGATAAAACACAAATCAAATGACTTCATTTTTGAATGTCTAAAACCAAACTAGACCTTGTTACTGATCATTTTTTGTTGGTTTTTGTTGTAAGACAGATTCAAATATATATATACACACACACACACACACACACATAAACTAGATAATACAAATGTAAATTCTTTTATAAAAATACAACAGAAGACTATAAAGTTACCTCTTGTCATAGCTTTTGCTTAATTGATCTTGGGATCTGAGATAGGAGATGGGAACTGCAAAACAGAACTAGAGTTAGAAGAAAACAATTGTTCAGGTCTCTTCTGACTGGCAAAAAAGCATAGTTACGGTAACTAGAATTAACTGTCACCAATCAGCGAATCTCAAAAGAGCAGATAGGGTTCTCACTCTCTGAATGTATTGCTCAATATTTTTAGCCATCAGAAAAACTTAATTGTGTTTCTCACCATCAGAGTAAATACAATATATTGACTTAAATTAATATCCCTACTGGGCTTAGGCTTTATTTGACTATGGGCCACACTCAGGATATTTTATTAATTTCCTATTAAATATTTAAATAGTTTTAATAATAATCAAATATCTCACATTCTCCCACTTGGCCTGTGTACCGTAGATCAATTGCCTTACCCTAGATAAGCTCAGGCTATACTGCCAGAATCATGGTGACAAGTCCCTTAAGTCAAGTATTATCTTCCATGCATTACAAGCAGCACCTTCACTTAATAGGTATAGCCTTATGAATAAACTCAATGTTTGTTCGATTCTTGCCTCATGTTTATTAATCTCAAAATACAAATGTATATATAATTGCAATTAGAGTAATTAATCTTGTTGCTTATACCTCAACTAATCAAATGAAGGACGAAGTCCTATGTGAGATACATGTAAAACCAATTCATCCGGTCTCAATCCTTTAGTCAAAGGATTAGCTAGCATATTCTTTGTATTGATATATGCCATCGAAACTTGGTCATGCATAACCTTTTCTCTCAAGCATAGGAACTTCAGTTCAACAAATTTACTTCAACTTTTATTCTTTTTGTTATTTGATATGGCCACAGCGGCTGTGTTATCACAATACATTCTAATCGGCCTAGAGATCAATTCTACAATCTTAAGCCTAACAATGAAATTCTTGATTCATATTGCATGTAAACTTTCCTCAAAACATGTAATGTACTTAGCGTCACCAGTGGAAGCAGCTGTTAGTGTTTGTTTTGTACTTTTCCATGAAATAGCTCCTTCTACCAATAGGAAGATGTAACCATTTATGGACTTGTTTGTGTCCATGCATCTTCCTAGATCAAAGTCTGAGTAACCAATCACTTCTAGATTCTCTATCCTCTTACATGTTAGCATATTGTGTTTAGTGCCTTGTAGATATCTAAACACTTTCTTTGCAGCTATCCAATGCACCTCGTCAGGATTATTTTGGTACCTTCTTAGCATGCCTACAGTAAAAGGTATATCAGATCTAGTGTAAACTTGTGCATACATTAAGCTTCCTCTTGCTGAAACGCATGGGACCCTTTCTACTTCTTTTTTCTTAAGCTCGGTTGTGGGACACTAATCTAGATTGAACTTATTCCCTTTCTCTAGAGGAGTCATGTTAGTAGAACAGTTCTTCATCTTGAATCGTTTGAGAACTTTGTTTATAGAGGCTTCTTGAGACAGGCCTAGAAGGCCTTAAGTCCTATCCCTATGGATCTTAATGCTAATAACACAAGATGCCTCACCCATATATTTCATATCAAAATTCTTAAACAAGAATTATTTTACCTAGTACAATGGTCCTAGATCATTGGTTGCAAGTCATCGACATATAACATCAGAAATATGATTTTGCTCCTATAACCTTATGGTATATACATTCATCCATGATATTCTCATCAAAACTAAATAATGTTATCACTTTATGGAGCTTCAAATACCACTATCATGAAGCTTGCTTTAAACCGTAGATTGATTTTTTAACTTGCATACCATACGTTTTTTTTGGTCTTTTGCAACAAATCCCTCAAGTTGCTTTATATAAACCTCTTCTTCAAGATCACTATTAAGAAAGGCAGTCTTAACATCCATTTGGTGCAACTCCATGTCAAAATGTGCTATCAATGACATGATAATGCATAATGATTCTTTCTCTAATACAAGAGAAAAGGTTTCTTCATAGTCGATTCCTTCCACTTGTGTGAAACCCTTAGCAACTAACCTTAATTTGTAGCAATCAATGTTACCTCGTGAGTCTCTTTTGGTTTTGTAAATCCTTTCATAGCTAATGGCTTTAGACCCATCAAGTAACTCTATAAGCTTCTATACGTGGTTGTTTGCCAGCGAGTCCATTTGTTCAACCATGGCATCATGTCGTAATTTGGAGTTTTCACTTTTCACAGCTTGAGTAAACATCAAAGATCATTTTCAATACACAACATAGTCACTAAGTAATGATGGCCTTCTCTCTCTAGTTGACCTTCTTAATTCAACTTCTTGAGTTGGTTCCAATTGCTTATTAAGAACATTCCCTATCACATTTTGTGATGGTTCAGTTTGTGTGACAGGTTGATCAGCTTGCACATATTCTTGATATTTAGCATTATCAACTTGAGTTATGAAATCTACACTATGTTCTCTAAAAGCTCTAACTGGAGGAAAGTCATTGATCATTAAAGTTTCCTCACCATTCGTGTTAATGGCTTCTTTTATGTGATCATCTTTTATTTGATCACTCCCACCAAACGCGTCATTCTCAAGGAACTTAGCATTCCTAGATTCTACAAAACGTTTCGAAGAAGGAGGACAATAAAACTTAAACCCTTAGACTTTCCTGCATAGCATACAAAATAGTCCTAGGATCCAATTTCTTTTCTTATGGATTATACACTCTTACTTCTACTAGACAACCCCATACTTTCAAATAATTTAAACTGGGTTTTCCACCTTTCCAAATTTCAAATGGTGTTTTAGGCACTGCCTTTGTTAGAACCCTATTTAATATGTATACGGCTATCTTGAGTGATTCTTTCTATAGTGAAATTAGAAGTTTAGAGCTACTCATCATGCTTCTAACCATGTCTAATAAGGTCTTATTTTTTCTTTCAGCTATACCATTCATATCTGGTGAGTCAAGCATGGTATATTGGCCAACTATACCCTGCTTTCGAAGAAAATCTGCAAATAGACTAGGTGTTTGTCCTTTATTAGTGTACCTACCATAGTATTTACTGCCTCTATTAGATCTTACAATTTTAATCGATTTTCCAATTTGTTTTTCTACTTCCGCTTTGTATTCCTTAAAGGCATCTAGTGTCTCACTTTTATTATCAAGCAAGTAGACATACATATATCATGAGTAGGCATAGAAACAGGCCAGGCTTGGTTTTGTCCTTAACAAGCTAGACCTATTTAGTGACACACTGGCCTAAGTCTAGTTTGTGGCCTGTAATAAGCTTTTTTTTTCCAGCCTGAGCCTGGCCTGTATAAAAGCCTGGCCTGGCCTAAGCCTGTTAAAAAAGCCTATAATTTTAAAATTTTCAAAATACATAGTAAAAAATACATAAGTTAATAAAAAATATAAAATATACATACTACATAATAATTATTTTTATTATTATCTTTTATTTAAGTTTTAATGTCATAAGTAATATTTTAAATCTTAATTAGAGTTAATATTATTGGAAGCAAGTTATAATTATATATTAAAATTTAAAATAAGACTAAATATAAGCACAAATAAAAATTAAAAATAAGATTAAAAAAAAAAAGGCTAGGCCTGACAGGCCTAACAGGCATTCTTAAAAGTCTAAGCCTAGCCTATTAGACTAAACAGGCCATTAAAAAGGCCTGAGCCTTTTTCTATTTCAAAACAAGCCAGGCCAGGCCAGGCCAAGCCAAATACAGGCCAGGTTGCAAGCCTCTGGCAAGCCACCTGACCTATTTCCATCCCTGATCACGAGTAATCGTCAATAAAGATAATAAAATACTTTTAACTATGCACGGTTAAATCAAGGCAGTAAATATTGGTATATATAATCTCAAGCAATTCAGAACTTCTCTTAGCTCCTTTCTGTAACTTGTTGGTCTGGTTTCCCCTTATACAGTTCACACAAGAATCAAATTCTGAATGGTCTAAGAGTGGAAGAATTTCCTCCTTAGTTAACCTTTTGATTCTATCAATGGACATATGTCTCAATATCCTATACTACAAGCTAACAAAATTCTCATTGATGACAGTATGTTTAATACCTCGTGAAATACTACAAGATTGAATGGGGTTACGAATTTTTTTAAATAAGTCACCAGTTATTGCAATGTTTGCAATCTTAACATAATGTCTGCTTAAAAACATAGAGTCGTTTTCAAGACATAAACTGTAATTTAACGAAATTAACTTTGAAATTGAAATTAAGTTCCTCATATAAGTTGAAATATAAAAAGTCTCAAAAAGGTCCATATAAGTATTACTCAAAAAAATACGATAAGTTCCAACCAACTGCACACGATCTGGGTTCCTCCTACCTTATAGAACCCATTCCTCACTCGGACGTGGTGGTCTGCTTGTTAAAAAGCCCTGCATGGTTATGAAAATGTGGAACATTAAATCAATATCAATCCACCAAGTGTCATCATCAACATTAATGGCGTGAGATTCTAAAGTAACATGAGAAGCAAACATACCTTTACAAGGTAGTAGCAGTATTCTTTTCTTCTTTTTCTTTTTGTCATTGATAAAGCCTAATTTTTATACATTTTATCCTACATTAATTTAGGGTTTAAATGATAATTTTGAGCTTAATTGGATTTTTATGTATTATGAGATTAATTAGTTGGTTTTTGGATTTTTCATAAAAATTGAGATTTTGGATTAAAAATATAAATATTTTATGATTTCCTATTTTTGACTTGGAATTAATTTTTCCTATTTCTTTGGAAACAAGTCTCATATTTTTAGAAAGGTTATTTTTAGAAAGTTTTGCAATTTCTTGCCTAATTTTTGTGCATATGTAATACTTAATTTTTTATTATATTTGGATATAATCTATATTAGTGGATGCACTTAAATTCTTGTAAGTCAAGAAAAAGCATATAGGAAATCCAATGGTACAAGATTATTTCTTGAAATTTAAACACAATCCAATAAGTAATATCAAGTGGGTCAATTAATTACTAATGGGCTTGAGTTTTGAATTTTTTTAAAAAAAAAAAACCCTCCCTTCCTATTAAATATGCTAGCCGCCACCTATCTGAGGGAGGCTCCCTTTCCGCCAAAATCTACTCTACCTCACGGTTCCAACATATACCACCATAGCTATTTGTTTTTTATTTTTTTTTCCATTTGCCACATAATCCCCACAATTCCATTATTATACTATTTCCCCTCATCTACCACAAGTCCATCGGTTTGACATTGTTCACAATCATTCCACCTTTGATCCACTGTCCTTCAATGGTGGTAAATTGCACAAGAGAACTCGGAGGTAGTACTGGGAAAACGGGCCAGGCCGGCCCTGCGGGCTCGGGCTTAAACGAGCCGGCCCGTTTAAGCCTGAGTTTCAAAAATAAATCATTTTTTCAAGCCCGGCCCGTGAGATGACGGTCTCGAGCTAGCCCGCGGGCTTTTGGCCTTTTTAACTAAAATATTTTTTTATTTTTTTTGTATATTTTATCAAAATAATAAAAATGAAACAATAAAATTACTAATAAAAGGTATAAATATAAATAAAATTGAGTCACAAATATAAACATTATCATGTCTAAACATATATTACAGTGTAATAAAATCTATTGAATAAACAAACTAAATAGAGGACAGACATAAACAACTAAATAAGCATTAAGTTCAGTAGATAATTACAATGCGGATGATCTAGTTTTATTATAAATAATTAACAAAAAAGTTTAACTAACAAACATAGTATACATAAAGAATAATCATTTGTCATACCGACAAAAAAGAAAAGAGTCCATCATCCTTAGTTCTAAATTTGTTTCTAATATAAAAATGATATAGATCTTTATTTTAGTTTAAAAGATTTTTTGATCAATTATATTTCAAGTATAAAAAATATGGGAGAATGACAAATAAAGACTATAAAAATTACACATACAGTATTTTAATAGGTTTTGACAACTTATAAATAACAATATATTTTTGTGAATATACCTAGTTTTAAATTTTGCAATTTTCATGTTTTTTGGTTATTTTTCCCACAACTATAGTGATTCTTTTTTTCTTTTTGTGAATGCTATCTATGTGAGCTGCCAAGATAAGTAAAACTAAGAGTATGCTATGTTTAAAATGTTAGGGTTTTCTTTTTTAAGTTAAGAAAAAAAGACAGAAATTTTTTTAAAAAAATTGGCGGGCCTAAACGGGCCGACCCGTTTATTTTTCGGCCCTACAAGGCTGGCCCTTTTAAGCCCCGACTTCCCTTTCAAGGCTCCAAAATACAAGCCCGGCCCTTGACTTAAACGGGTCGGCCCGACGAGCTCGGCCCGTTTTCCCGGCTCTACTCGGAGGGGAGATAATTTTCATGGCAACTTGACCTTGTTTGGGAGGAAACTTGGGAGGAGCATGGAGGAAGCTTGAGCCTTGGGCTAGTACTTGAAAACCACAAGAGAGTGATATTTTATTTATTTTTTTAATTCAAGGACTTGAGATTATTTAGTTTTAAATAATTTTAAATTGTAATTTTGTGAGACAATTTAGGTCTAGATTGCCATCTTTATTTTTGGATTAGATTGATATTTAGATTTTATCTATATTGAGACACTTACTGGAATTTATGTTTATGAATCTTTGCATTGTTATTTGAATTTATAATTGAGTTTTAATTATGGATTTAATTATCAATGTGGTTTGAATTTCAAAATTTGGGTTCTTGGCCTCTTAATTGTTTAATTGAGTTGGTTAATTGTATTGGATAATTTCAAACATAATTTTCAGAATTAATTTGAATTATTTTCATTGGTTTTAATAAGCGTAATTAACTAATCTTATACCATTATGAGTTCTCTAATGGTTTAAGAATTTTTGAAATTAAGGGTTCCCTTTATTTCAAGTAGGTGACTAAATTTATTAATTCTACTCTTTTATCACTTTCCTTTGGTCTAATTAACTGATTAAGGTTATGAAGGTTAAATCCATGCAAATCCTAAGTTGTTTCCTCTACCATACCTAAAGAGAAACTCTTCAATTTTTACTTGTTAATTTTCTTTCCTTTCTAGTTAATTTTCTTTATTCATCATTTTAATTTTTTTTCCTTCTTCAAAAAATCCCCCCAAAAATTGCTTTGCATTCATTTAGTTTAATTTAATTTTCATATAGATTTTAGGACATTTGCATCTTGCATTTAGAATTAGAATTTTACATTTTAGTTTAGGTCCCATTTATTGCATTTTTTTAGCACCCAAATTTTTACCTAAAAGAAATCCATAACTTGCTTCTTGGAAGTAATGACCTAGGTTGATCCTAACTGCAAATTAATTAGGACCTAGTTTAATTGAATGCTTTAACGACAAAGGCATCATCAGTCATCCTTATTTCCCTTCTTATCACCACCCTTATTGGAACTTTCTACCAAATGAGCTTCCTTAAATGTATTCTTTCCACTCATCAATAATCTAGTTTCTTCTTGCACGCATATGGACAGTAATTCATCTACTGACCTTTTTTTTTTTGTGTGTCGTAAGATATCTTAAAGGTATCAAATTGTAGAGGAAGGGAGTTCAGGATTAATTGCACCAAGAATTGCTCAGTCAGTTCCATCTTGAAGGCTTTTAGTTGAAAGGATAGATCTCTCATTTTCATTATGTGCTGCCTAATTCCACCTATACCTGTGAGCTTCATAACACATAGCTCTGACATGATGGGGCCTCCTATGCATTTGTTCATTGATTTGAATTGCTTATCGATAGCTTCCAAGTATTCTTTAGCTATTTTGTACTTAGGGATCACTTCCTGAATGCTCTTTGCGATCCTTGTTTTTATCATCAAGAGAGCAAGACTGTTGGTTTTCTCCTAATGTTCATAATAATCTTTATCAGCCGAGTCATCAACTGGTTTGGGAGGCCTATCAGTCTCCAAGACAAAGTCCATGTTATAACAACCACGCTGCAAGGCAACATCTTCCCCCCAATCAGGGTAATTAGTACCATCTAGTATGATTTTGTTGCTAGCATCAGTAATCATTTTATGAACAAAAAATGAAGCTACAATATCAGAGAATCAATTAAACTTACAAATTAATTGAGACAATCACAATAAATGTGTCATGCATGTTTAAAGCATTAATAAAGCATACAATTATAAATATGTATCCCTATGATCTACCTGTGGGTAAAGAAATTAGCATAGCATGTATTTATCTCATATTGATGAAACTAAAATGCATTTATATTTCTTAACACCTGTGGGCTACTTAGAAAATACAATACAATTCTATCTTACCCTAATTAAATATACATTTATAATTATTACCTATGGGCAAAGATTAATTATGAATGCATATTTAATTACAATTGATATTTTATAATTCCGTATGTGATTTATGTTACATGCAACAAATAAAGAATGCTGTGGTTACTCCTTAGGAAAGCATGCTAATCACAAATATCAAATAAGTACATTAAATCTAATATATGCACAACTTAATGGAGTACATAAGTGATTAGTTACTACATTAAGTTTTCCCACTATTCAATGCATCCAAACAATTGTTTAAAAGTTAATCTCAACAAATTTCAACTTAAAATAAAACATTACAAAATCCAAATAATTAAATAATTTGCACAAATTTATTATCTAAATATTTAGGCAAATAAGTCACACAACAAAATGATTTTGCAAATTTACCCAAAATGTGAAATAGCTAAAATCAATTTTTATCTTTATTCAAACAATTTAAAAACTTTGCATAAAATAAATTTCATGCGAAACACATTGTTAAATAAATAAACAGCTTTCAATTAATTATTTTGTTTATCATAAATAGATTCTGGAAATTAAATTAAATGGCTCAAATAGAAGGTAGACAAAAAACAGAGCCCAAAAGAAAGTTCCAAAAACAATAAACAATTAAAATGGAAGCCCAAAATAAACAGGACTAACCAAACAGAATTAATTAATTAAATTAAAAACTTAAAGCCCAAATCAAGAGCCCGGACTAAAACTAGCGATCCAGAAATCAATCCAGAAAATGAAGGTCCAAAGCTCTCAGCCTAGTTTGCAAAATAAATAGAAGCAAATAAAATAAAAATATATATAGAGGCCTAAAACAATTTCGGCCCAGACACAAAGAATAACAAGTTAACTAAAAATGCATAGGCCCAGAAGCCATGGCCCAATTCATGCGTCCAATTTATTCCAGTCTAAATGAAACGGTGCGTTTCATTGGGTAGGAAGGACATTGTTTTGGCTTGTGCCAAAAAACACCATTTTTGTCCTCTTCCCCAGTGAGGTGAGTTGACCTTCCTGACCTGCCTTACTGTTGAAACCTGTTTTGTAGCTCTTCACAGCCACCAGCGTAGGTGACCTTCGCACCATATTTTCTAGCTGTGCTGGGTTGTTGTCAGGGATATTTATGGAAATTGCAAAAAATGATACTAAAACAATTACTTTAGAATTCGTAAGTGCTTGTTCAGGTTTTCTTAAGCTCTAGTAAGAAAGGCGATGGAAATCATTGGAGAACAAAATTATTCTCCCTTTACCCCTTTAACCCGACAAGAAAAAATAAATTCAGATCAAAGATATAAAAAAATAATACAATCTGAAAGCATTTAACTGATTATCAAAGTTAAATTATGGTGCAGAATGAAATAATTATATTTGATCTTGCTTATGAACCCGATGAAAATACAACGATGAATTCTTTTATTCCATATAAAGCCTCAGATCATCCCAGATAAATCAAATACTCTGAGACACCATAAAAATGATGCTTGAGATACTTCTATTTGAATAGAGCAATAAGTACCAGAGAAACATCAAGATGCTCTACAATTGTGCCCTCTAAATTATAAAATGAAATAAAATGTATTAAAATAAACAAAGCAGGCAGAGAAGAACCTAACCAAGCTCTAATGCCGTGTGTAAGATAGATTCAAATATATATATATATATAAATGTGTATAAACTAGATAATACAAATGTGAATCCTCTTATAAGAATATAGCGGTAGACCTTAAAGTTACCTCTTATCATACTTTTGCTTAATTGATCTCGGGATCTGAGATAGGAGATGAGAACTGCAAAATAGAACTAAAGTTAGAAGAAAACAATTGTCCAGGTCTCTTTTGACTAGCAAAAGGCACAATGATGACAAGTAGGATTAACCGTCATCAGTCAAGAAACCTCAAAAGAGAAGATAGAGTTAGAAAAGTAGGCTAGCTCGCGGGTTTGACGAAAGTATCCCACATTTTAGTGGGCTAGTAAAATGTCAACCTTAACCTGCCAAATTTTTTTCAACCTGTTTTTTTTTTTTTTGACAACCTATTTTTAAAATACAAATTTATCCAAATTGTCACCAAAATACAATTACAAATTATACAATCCAGACCAGATTAGCAAATCCAACACATAAACTAGAAACCTAATTAACATTCAACATCAAGTCATTTAAAAGATTTTGTTAACTTATCAACTAGAGATCTTGAATTTAAGTGTTTTTTTTTATTAACTCAGAATATCTTCAAATCATTTTGAATCTAAGACTAATTTCTATCAAACTGAAAGCCTTAAAGTTAAGGTTCTTCTAACAAATATTTTAGGTATCTTCTTATTAAATATAATTATGTTTAAAATACTGTGAAATACTCCTCCGGTTCTAATTATAAGACCCAATTGACTTATTTGAGGAGATTAAGGAAATAAGTTAAGTTGGTTATTTATAATAAATAAGTGTTGTCATTCCTAAAATATCTTTGCTAATTAAGTATATTGGCTAAAATTATCATTATTAAAAGGATTATCTTGGAAAAAAATGCATAAATATAAGAGACAAAATGGATTGGGTCTTATAATTAGGACTAAATAAAAAGTTAAATTGGGTCTTATAATAAGGATAGGAGGAGTACTAAATATTACTCCTTCCGTTCCTTATTATAAGAGACATTTGATGCTTATGGCATGTTCCTATATATAAGAGACACTTAAAAGTTGTCTCTACTTTTTTGTGTTGATTTCCTATTTTACCCATATTTATTGTCTTCGACCGACACTCTCTCTCCTTCCCACTTCTCTTTCTTTTAATAATTTAGCATTGTTCTCTCTCCTTATTAATGATGGTATTTTTGGAAAAAAAATTATGCTTTTTACACATTGATTGTTCTTAACTAATTTTAACTGTTTTTTTTATCAACGTAATTCGGTTATTTATGTCTTATGATAAGGAACGGGGGAGTAGCATTTTATTTTAATGAGAATTCAAGTTCACCTGTACTATTGTATTAAATGCTTGTTTGGAATTGCCACACAACGGTGACTTCCCCGAGAGCCTAACAAGAAACCCACTGACACACACCGTGCAGGTATTGGTGCACATGTTATGGTATTGATGCGTACGTTATGGTTTATCAGATGGTTCCTATTTTGGTTATGTTTGATACGTGCCAACTTCATGGCCATAAGAATGTCGTGTTTGATTAATACAGGGCCACGTGTCAATGACACGTGGAAAAGGCCTTCTCGAAGGCACCTCATCTGCATTCTAGATCTTCTCTTTAATTTGTCCATTGTCGCTGAAACCAAACAAATTCTCAACTCACAACCCCCAAAAATTTCAAACCAAAATTCCAAATTCATCAAATGGTTAATTACCCCATTTCTAAATTTGGTGGTGTTGTTAAACTAATTTTGAAATAAATGAAATCCATACTTCACAAAAATTTCATATAATTTGGTTGTTATAAGTGAAAACTTAATATTTTTATTAATTAACTTTATGGGGAGAAGCCTCTTTCATATTGTTGGGCTCAGGCTTATTGAGTTAGCGTTTAATTATTTGGTGAACTAAAATTTCGATGAACCATGTCAGATTTTGTTTTTTTTAACACATATTTGGAAATTTCTGGCTGCATTAGGTCATCCTCTGCGTGTGCTGTCTATTTGGATTCTTCTCTTCATGTCATCTTTGGCTTTTATTTCCATTACGTGTCTTTTAAGATAGGTAACTCTTGAGTTTAAATTTTTATCTAAAATAATTTCTTTTGGAAAAGAATTATGCCAAATATGAAGAATCTATATTAAATTTTAGTAATATATATTAACACTGAATTTTTAATGTTATTTTTTGCAATTTTATAATAAAATTTACTGTTAATTTTTTAAAAAATATTTTTTAATTTAGAAAACTATTATTATGGTCGAGCGATGAGTCAATCTGCCGTGGAGCAAAAACGAAATGACTTTTAGAAATAAAAACAAGTTTTTAGCTTGACTTAAAAATGCTGCAAAAATTTTCTTAAAAAAACTACAAAATCATAGAGCCTCTCGAAAAGTTCAATATATTTTTTAGATCATTCATTTTCATATAGTATTATTTTATTAGAAACCTCATATATTGTGATCTTGTTATGTTGCCAATACTATTAACAAGCTGTTAGTTGAGGGAATAAGTGGCCTTACTCAGGAGAAAAACACAAGTTTAAATTTCAAAAAACACACTCATTGAAAGAAATAAAAATCATTTGCACTTCGTCAAATAAAAAAAAATTATGTTGCCAGTACTTATTAGATATTATTTATAACATATATTATTAGTTTTAGCAGTTAAGTTATGAGAACTATTAATCACTAGCCTTTCCAATTTGAGGTTGAGTTCCACTTTCAAAATATTGCCTTCACCTTAGGTGGGATAACGAGTTGACAAATAGAAGATGGAAACTGTTAAAAGATTTAATTAAACCTTAAAAAAAAAAAACTTAAGCCAATAATATTTAGTTGCGAATGAATCCATAATACGAAATAACGAATATATTGTGATCAACATGACGAAGCATATTCTCCTTTTGCTTTCAAGTCTTTTTTTTTTTTTTCCTTTGTGAAACTTTTGCTTTCAAGTTCTTATAAAGAAGTGGATAAGCTGTCCATAACAGCTGAGTTATCCGAAATTCTGATCCATGTAAATTATAAATATTTAAAATACATTTTCGCCATCAAATATTTAAATATATAAACGTACATTATCATTTTTTTAAAAAAAATACGCTTCAAGCTAAAAAGAAAGAATCTCATTTGCGTGGAAAATTTGGGGGGGGGGGGATACTGCATTGAAAATTTCATTGGTGGACAGTGCGGGTGCTTTATTTGTACAAAATTTATAAAATATTGATATTTTTTGTGTATAAGAATTTTAAACTTTTAAGATTCTTCCGACCGATAGAATTTCTAATAGTAAAGTTTTCCTCTTTTTTCTCATTTTTATTTCAAGAAAATAATACAAACCAGTCAAACTGATATAATTTGCACCAATAATAGCAGCGTTGTAATGTCAAAGGAGAGGAGTAAAGAACCATAGGACGCCATTGATTCTCACCAAGGTACAGCCGCATCAATTTAATTTGATTATAATATTTTAAAAATATCAAATCAGAAATTGGGATAAATTTCTTGTTGAGAAATTAATTGAAAAATTGTTTCTAAAGACTTTATGCAATTCAATTTTTATTGTGTGTAATTTAACTTCTCTCATATACAATTTATCTTTTCTTGAGTGTAATCATTTTTTCTTATACCACATCTTCTGTGCAAAATTAATGAGAATTATCCGGCTTTCAAAATTATAAAGATAAGAGAGTTATTATTTTTGCCCAATATAATGAATATATGGATGTGATATGACAGGATTAGATCAGCAGTATCCTAACTTCTAAGGCTTGATACGTGGAATTCTTTTCAAATAAAAAATATATTTAAAGAGAAAATAAGATATATTTACCTTTTATTTTCATTCCAGAAATTACTTTTTTTTTTTTTGTTGCCAAGCAAACAAAGTATAATGTGTTAATCTCTTCCCTTTTTCATGCATAAATGTCCCAAAACAAATTAATTTTTTTTAATAAATTTGACTTGTGAATAATGCAACTCTGAGTTTTAGTTACAGAGTTTGACTTGTAGTTAATATAGATTATTAAATTTAAATTATAAATACGCAAATTTAATGTATAAATATAAATATTTTAGAATTTTTTAATTGAATGTTTCTGAATTGATTTATGCAAACATTAATGACATAAAAAAAATGGCGTTAGTGTCCCATAAGCTAAATTAATGACCACCTTTACCATGTCCTTATGTAAAAGACAAAAAAATAATGATTTCAGTCTTCAGAGATCCAAACTAAAATTATAATTAAGCTGTAGAGACGAAGGAATAATAAGTGTTAAAATTAAACCTTAATTTTTGGGAAAATTTTCCAGTATACAAATCCCATGGCCAATATTGTTTTGGTTTGACGAGACACTAGAAGCTAGGCAATATCTCAGAAGGGGGTAGGGGGAATATGGAAGCCGGAAATGAGAAGAGGCGGTGGCAGACTGGCAGGGAATAAAATCGGCCGTCTTTTTCACTTCTCTTTCACTCTGATTCCATTCTTATATCATTATTACGTTCCCATTCTTCTCCAATTTTATATCTATATGAGTTATTATTTTTTTTCTAACTAGGTAATTTTATTTTATGTAAAGTAAAAAAAATAGACTTAGTTGTTGATAGAGTTGTTGATAGAGGATAATAATATCGTATGATTTATCTAGCCAATCCTATTTAAATGGACAAAATTTGTTATTGTTATTGTTATTGTTAGAAAGTAAAAAAGATATGAAAGGAGTATCCTATATTTTATTTTATTTTATTTTATTTTATTTTATTTTTGGATGAAACATCAAGGTGTCTACAGTGACCAATTCTTTTGCTGGCTTGTATATGAAAGGAGTATCCTATATTTTAATTATTTTTACAACATGCTATCTCCTAATTTCAATATGCAAAAAGCAGTTTAGCTAAAAATCACTTTTACCAATTTCAATTAAAAAAATCCCAGTTATATGGCACACACAATTATTAATATACCAAAAATTTATTTTACTCATATTTATTTTTTTTCTTTCTTTTGCCAACATATTTTTCTTCAAAACTATATTATATATATACACTACGTTCAGTTTTTAGTATAAGACCCAATTGATTAATTTGAGAAGATTAAAAAAATTATTAAATTATTAAATTATATTATATGTTACATAATCATTCTAAATTATATATTAATTTATAAGTAAAATAAATTAATTTAAAAATAATAATAAATATAAATAGGTTAAAATAATTTAGTAATTTTATTAATATCAAATTAGTTAATTGAGTTTTATATTAAAAACAGAAAGTAATGTTTAGAACCATTTAAATAGTTTATAAATAAATTTTTATTCACAATTTATGAAATATGAAATAGTGTGTGAAAATATTTGGACTTACATAAAACCTATTTATAATAAAATCTTGATTTGCATTTGTAACCGCATCATAAATTTTTTTGGACCGGCAACGGCATCATAAATTAACATTATATATATATATATTTATATAACATGCGTAACGTTCATATTCATGATCCTACGACCAAGGAGTTGTCAAATCAATATATTAAAGAAGATTAAAAAATATGTAAATAAAAGGAATGAGAGCGGAGGAACGGAGACAGAGGCAGAGACAGGGAGGGAATGGAAGAGGGATTGCATTAAATGTCACATCACAGAATCTGTGACCACCGGCTGCTGCGGCGAGCTCATGCCTTTTGTGCTCTCTCTCTCTCTAGCCCCGGCCCCCTCTACTCATCCTTGATTGTGACCCCTTCTTGATCGTTCCTCTCATTTTTATTTAATTTATTCATTGGTTTTGGAAGTATTTAAGTAAAAATTAAATCATAATTTTAAAAATATTTTTACAATATACAAAATAAATATATAGAAAAATTAACTTTATTTGAAAAAAATTAATTAAAAGCATTTTTAATTATTGCCAAACACCTCCTTAACTCATTTGTCCAATTAATTTTTTGGTTTTATTCTGAAAAAAAAACTATTTATATAAATGTATAATTTTATTATTTATTTATAAATATATTGATTTTATTTTTATGAGGTATAATGTTCTACTTAAAATTTATAAGAAACTTGTTAATTTTTTTCACATATCAAAAAATAAAAGTTTTGTCATTAAATATACCATAAAATGATAAAGGTTTTTTTATTTTACCTCCAAAAAAAACGATAAGTTGACTTCAATGTTATACTTTAGTTATCTCTCCTAACTCTTTTATATTTGATAAGGATGAAAGTGGAAAAAAAATCACATTAATTATTCTAACAATGTCTTATATTTTGAATCACAAATTTTTCTAACCAACATCTTATGCTCCCTTCAGTCCTATTTATAAGCTTGAAATTTGGAGAGGGATATTGTTCATTTTATAATCTTTAATTTAGGGTTTGTCTAAATATTTGATGTATTTTTTTCTTAATTATTTATTCTCTCTTCTTTGTCATGCCCTATTGTCACATTTTCAAATATATTCTCTTTCATCTTTTTTCTCATTTATTATAACGACATATTTGAAAACAAAATTATATTTCTAATCTATTTATTACTTTAAACACATTTTAACTACTTATTCATTATCTGTGAATTAGTTACTTAAAGTTTATAATAAGGATCGGAGCAGGTGTATTAAATAGAGATGAAACTAAAAAGTTGTTAAATTTTAAATAAAATTTAATAAAATTTAAGATTTTTTTTGTATGTATGAAACATGTTGAAAGTAACTTATAAATAGAATTAGAAAAGTATAATATTTTTGTCTTTTAGTAACTGTGTTTTGTTGAGCTGTATTGCCTCCAATCCTTTTTAGAAGATCCCAAAATTTAAATTAGTTTGATTTTTTTTTTTTACAAGATCATCGTATTTAGGGGTATTTGAACATTAAATGCATTCTTACTAATTTTTTTGTGGCTGATTAATTTTCTATTCCATATCCCGGTCTTTTTATCATGCTACATTATCATACATTTTTATCTTATTTTTTTCTTTATTAAATAAGGGCATAATATTAAAAAAAGATCAATTTTTACATATTTATTACTTTTAATTAATTTAAATTGTTTTGTTAAAACGGTTAAAAGCATTAACACTAACGCACTTAATTTGATTGATGTTGAGTTTAATTAAAAGTAATTACTACCTCAAATGCTTAATAAAAGGAAAAATTCCAGAAAAAGTCCTTGAAATATAGAAAATTTCAGATTGGATCCTGGAATTTCAAAAATAACAGAAAGGGTCACTGACCCAATATGTCATTTGTGAAATTAAGACGAATTGACAATTTTGCCCCTAACTAAGTAAAAGTGAGTAGTTATTCTCTAAACAAATCTAGGTAACGCTTACACTGTTCTAGTGATTACAAGATTAGTTGTAGTTAATAATAAGGTACCGGACCATGAAAAAGTGAGTAGTTATTCTCTATACGAATCTAGGTAATGCTTACATTGTTTTGGTGATTACAAAATTAGTTGTAGTTAATAACAAGACACCTGATCATGAAAAAGTGAGTAGTTATTCGCTACATGAATCTAGGTAACGCCTAAACCTTTATAATGATTCCTTAAATCATTGTAGTGAATGAATACAAATGAAAGCAAAGTTGTCAATTCCTCTTGATTTTACAAATGACAGATTGGGTCACTGACCCTTTTTGTCATTTTTGAAATTTCAGGACCCAATCTGGAATTTCTTATATTCCAAGGACCTTTTTTGGAATTTTCCCAATATAAAACTCTAATCCATATTATCTCTAGTTTGACATTCAATTAGATTCTAAATATAAGACCCTAATCCACATTATCTCTTATATTTATTCACTTTTTTCCAAGTTAATCCTTGTAGTAGTTACACATAGTTCTGTCTAATACACATGATTAGCAAGGGTATTTTAGAAAAGGCAACACTTATTTATTACAAATAACTAACTTAACTAATTTTTTTAATCTATTCAAATTAGTCAATTAGTTTTTATATTAAGAACTAAAGATAATATTTCCCTACAAATTTTTTTCCCTCACTAAGATGTGAACCTTTAAACTTGCAAAATAACCAACAAAAAAAAAAATCCCTCCATCCTTTTTATAAGTAATCTCAGACTTTATCATATAGATCAAAAAGTTAAAAGAAAATTGGTTAAAGACAATAAATAGATAAAAATTAAAAAATTTTTAATAAGAGAGCATAAGAAAGAGAATAAAAAATTATCATAATAAAAAAATTATGAAAAAGAGAAATGATGTTTTAAAAAATAAAATAATAAATATATAGAGTATTAAAATAAGTAATTAATAGGAATAAAAAAAATTTATTATAAAAATTTAAAATAATTTGTAAATGTAGTTTATATTTATAAAGAAGAAGAATGGTGCTGCATACAAAACGGACGTACGAGTACTATGATTGTAGAATGATTTTATTAAATCGGCAGGGAGCTGCGATTTTATTGAACTGCAATTACAAGGTTGTATTGTTGAATTCCTTCTGAGCTGTGTGTGGCTAAAAGTGGTCAGAGTCAGAGCAGCGGTTGGCATTTAGTTAATGGATTTGTGGTAAGAAGTAACAATGCTGGCATATAAATTAAATATATGGTGATGAAAAATTAAAAAAATATAATTAATTAATTAATAAATATAGTATTGGGGGAATGTAAATGAAATAGAGCTTTCAAGCTCTATGGGGACTCTGCAGCTTCACTTTTCTTTTTCCTTCCTACTTTTTCTGCCTCTCCTGTAGTTTTCTTCTGCTTTCCTTCCTTTCTGCCACTTCCTCTCAAGTCACAATTCCAAATGAACTAGAAGAGGGGACCAATTTTTCCTTCAGTTCTATTAAAACTATTTTATTTATATATATAATACGAGTATTTATTACTTACAAACAAAATTTGTGGCTGGAAATGGGCCATTGAAAATGACATTTTTCATGGGGCTAGTATTTTCTATTTGTCAAGAGAACGATGAGGTCCTAATTTATTCATGATTACAAATGGAAAGATGAAGAAGAGCCGCCATCTTTTAGTCAAAACTATGGTAAATTTCTGGTAAAAAAAAAACTATGGTAAATTTTTTTTTTGGGGATGAGATTTGTATTCTAATATCTCACCAAAATATAAAAAAATTCGGGCATCTTATGAAGATATTCTAATATGGTCATGAATTATTAAATTTAAAATATTTTATAAATTACTAGTAAATTTCCAAAGCAAATAATTTTGACATATACTCCCTTTATTTTTTATTTTTTACAATAGATAAAAAAAATAAGCTTTCTATTAGCAGTTTTGAGGTTAGAAGACCAAAAATATACTTTATAAAATTAGAAATCAAAATAAAAGTACATGTTTGCCAAAATACATCTAAAGTTTGATAATTATCCTCATTACTTAATACTCCTTTTAATAGGGGTTGAAACGGAAGGTTTTAATAAATATTATAAATAAGATATTGTTGGACCTTATCAATAGGATCAAGAAAACTCTGAAAAAACAAATTTCTTTTTGAATTTTGTTTTTGAAAAATTACAAATCTAAACTTTAGGGGATGAGATCAAAGTGTTGTGTTGTGTTGTTGGGAAATGGATCTGAATTGAAATGAACAAACATTGAAAAAGTAAAATGGCGTGAAAAGAATCAGATACCCAAACAGCTAAAAGGTGAAAAACCAGCACGCTGTAACTTTACTGAACTAATTAAATAATGTAGCACCCTACGCTCTCAAGCCAAACACAAACAAAATTATAATCAACTTAGGTAAACGAATTAGCATACCAACAAATTAACCAAATTTAATAATCTTACAAGTCTTTGTCGGATCCAATTCCATATTTGGAGTGATGTGACCACCCTTTTTTTTCTCCCAGAGTTAAACTATCCCCTGTAATTTTTTTTTATTGCAATAAAAATTTCGTATTTTTTTTTAAATCCATCTTAAAAACCAATATTTTTTAAAAATGACTATTTCATTGGGTTAAATTTAAGCATCGTTAAGCCTGATTGGAGTAACTCTCCCAAAAAAAAAATTCTGCATTTATAGAAACTCCAACATGAGATGTGTTTAAATAGCTAAAACTCTTTGCACTATGATTAACATGATGTCCATTGGTAAAAAAACATTATTATTAATTATGATTTTAATTATTAGGGATCACATTGAGAATTTTGCATAGGCAAGGGATTAAATTGAAAAGATCATTATTCTTTTTAGATAATAAAGGAGACGAATAAAACTCACGATCTACAAAGGATTGAGATGAAAGATAATTTCTGGTGCTCATAGTCATCATAAGATTTGATGCTTATCTGTGTTCAGTGTTCGCCCTTCAACAATCTATACTAGATTTAGTCGGCTTATTTTTTTAAAAAAACTTTAATATTTAATTTTTCTGAAAGAGAGAAACTAAAATTAAACCATAAATTTTAAAATTAAACTATAAATTTTAAGGAAAAATTAAAAATAATGATACTTTTTAATTTTAAATAATGCTCATCTTCATTTTAAATTTTATTTAATTTTTTTACAAATTTTAATACTTATTTTGAATTTAAAAATACAATATAAAACAAAAATAAATCTGAATTTTTTTTAAAAAATCTAAATCTAAATTATTATTCAAATAAAATGCGAAAGATGTAAAAGCATCGCCTAATAATGATGAATAAATGAAGAATATTTTTTTTTGATTGAAATAAATGAAGAATATTGACCTAGAAAATGAACGCAGTAAAGCTAACCCCAGGAAACGGTTGGGAAATAAAGCTAATTATGGGGCGAATTAATTCTTTTTGGCCTGATTGGGTGATTTTTAAACATCAAATCTTAGGGGGTGTTTGGGCGGTAAGATCAAAACTATGGTTTTAAAAATATTTTTACAGTGTACGATATAAATATATGAATGAGTTTGTCTCGATTTACTAAAAATATATTTAAAGTGTTTATTGGTTTCCAAGCACCCTCTTAGTCTTCCATGAACCCAAGGGCTGAATGAACCACAAGAAAACACCAAGAAAACAAAATTTAATGAAGGTATGCGAAATTTATGCTCTTCATAAGACACTTGAGAGAGAGAGGAGAGAAGGAGATGAACAATAAAATAATACCATTGTAAAGGAAAAAGTAGCATCACACACTTCATGAGTGACCTGACTTAATTTATTATTATTTTTTTAAAGTTAGGTGGGTTGATTTTTTTTAAAAAATCTCACAAAATATTAGATAATATTTTACAGCTTAAAAGCAATTATAAAAAGACATACTCCCACTTCTTATTATAAGAAATACATCTCTTCTAAGTGCTAATCCTTTTTTATAATATTTCAAATAAATATACTTCCTCCCATCTTAATATAAGAGTTAGTTTGATATTCAATTTGATTTTAAATATAAGATTCCAATACATTTTCTTTTTAACATTTATCTATTTTGCATTCAAGTGATTCATATAATAGTTGCCTATATTAAGGAGTTACTATAAATGGGTAATTCAAACACATATAATCAGTGAGGGTAATTTAGAAAAGACGATACCTATTTATTACAAATAACTAACTTAACTCATTTTCTTAAATTAGTCAATTAGACTTATATTAAAAACCAGAAGCAATAGTTTTTTTCTAAATATAAACTGGATTTCATTTACTCAAGAGGAGTTACATATCAATAAATAAAGATAACAAGTTTCATTAATCAGCTACCATCTCTTCAGTCAAAAGATGGAGGAGCATACATAAATTACTATTGATCTTATGAGAAAATTTAGTTATCTGGTTTGCAAGAGGGTTGTTATCTCTTAAATTAAAGAAGTGTAGGTTAAAAAACTAAATTATAGTTTTAAAAGTGATTTTACAATATATGAAGTAAATATATAAAAAGAATTTTGTTTCAATACGGATAAAAATACTTTTTAAAAATATTTTTACTGCAAACCAAACACCTCGATTAGCATTACAACCCCAGTTAGTAAGATAACAGCTGTCATACTATCAAAAAAAATAAGGACAATTTTCTTAAAATCTGTGTCTAAATATTTAATACTAATACTGTTTTTTTAAAATTTTTTCCATTATATTTTTTTCTTACTTATTCTCTTTCATCTTTTTTTCCTCATTCATTCACCTTTACTCATCTTTTCCATGAATAAGGGTGTTTTTTAAAGATAAATTGCATTTTTTATATTTATTGTTTTCAACTATTTTTTTATTCATATAATTTTATTTGCATTTTACTACAATGGACAGGAGGGAATATCTACCAAAAGAGATGAATGATCTTTTATTACGAATACTTGGTTGATGATCTTAATGTAGCATTACTTTTTTTCCCCCGATATCATTCATGGTTAAAGTCATTAATTAAAATTTTCAGTATCAAGAGAGAATGTAATACAGTACATATTTAAAGTTTTTTTTTTATATAAATATGAGTAGAATCAGAAACCAGAAATTTATTCTATTCTCAGACAATATTGATAATTTAACTGTATCTTCTAAATTTTAGTAAGTTAATTAGAGGCGTTTTATAATATGGAGACTGGAAAGTATTTAAATACTGGTTTTGATTCTTAATATAAGATCTAATTAACTAATTTAAGGAAACTAAAAAATTTTAAAAATTACTTAGTTATAGCACATCACACATAATCTCTCTAAAATATGTATTATTAGATTATATATCACCTCCGGTCCTTAATATAAGACCTCGTTTGACTTTTATTTTGGTCCTAATTATAAGATTCCAATCCACTTTGTTTATCATATTTATGCATTTTTTCAAGATAGTCCTTCTAATAATGATAGTTCTAACCAATAAACTTGATTAACAAAGATATTTTAAGAAAGACAATACTTATTTATTACAAATAACTAACTTAACTTATTTTTTTAATCTCTTTAAATTAATCAACTAGCTCTTATAATTAGGATCGGAGGTAGTATTGGTTAAGCAAATTAGCTTTGAAAAAAAAGGTAAAATATAATACTTTAAAATAGTTTATTTAATTTTTTTTAATATTTCTAAATTAGTAGTTTTTTTTTTTGGCCAAAGAACCGGCTATTGTTGAGACCATAAATTAAAAATTGCCAGAATAACCGGTTTCAACTACTTGCTTTACTCCGTCTAAACATAACTTACGCGGCCAAGTTTCGTTGGTTTAGTTTATTTAATAAAGATATTAATTTTTTAATACCCTTAATTTATTGCATATATTAATACGCCGAGAACACTCTAAGCGAAGAAAAAAGTAACGAAAAAACGTAAAAGAGCGTACCATAGAGAAAGCGAACCGAAGCAAGACATCTTCATTTTTTCCTTTCCCCTATTTTGCTGCTTCCCTTCCACCTCAACAATCTCTCTCTCTCTCGTTCTTTGAGCTTCACCTTCCCAATCTACTCTGCAATCTTTGCTTCTCTCTCTCCTGCACCAGATTGCGCTCAGGTATGTCTCTGTCTCTCTCTCTCTCTCTCCCCAATTCTACTACTTCTTCCTCTTCTTCCTTGTCGGTGTCCTCTCCTGCTTCCGCTTTTTAGTTTTTGTTTTTGCGTTCTCTTTTTTATGTATTTCTACAAGTGTCTCTTGGTGCTGGGGGTTTCTCTTTTGTTTGTGATCCGTGCATTCCGTATCGGCATTGTTCGGTTCAATGCGGTTTCTGGTTTCGTCAGGTGCTTTGGATGCTTTTAATTGGAGACGATTTCACTTTCTTTGTGAAGTTTCACACTTCACATATTTGTTGCCTTTTGTTTCTTCTATCTCTCTGTACCTCTTTGTTCCTCTTGTATCTCCAGGAAGAATTAAGAGCTCGTTTGTTTCGTTCTAATTAATAAGAAACAATAACCGCAACCTAATTGCATATGTGCAAACACGGTGGTGTGAATCTGATTCGCTACAGTTTTTGCCTGAATGGAGCACAAATGTCGAATTTACTATTCTATATTACTTTTGCCTTCTTTTTTTTGGGGGGCCGGGGGGGGGGGGCGGCCCTAAATGGTTTCGTTTATTCTGTTTTCTCAAATTTTTAAATTGTTTTCCCAGGATTTATCAGGGAAAACCCAACCAAATGAGCTAGATAATCAGTTCTACAAGTTTGCTTAAATTAGTATGAACAGTTCGTCTATTATGTTTTGCTTCCTCTAGATGCTACCGTTTCTTGCGCTATTTTATTGTTCTTGCCGCCTAAATACCATATGTTGCAGGGGTAGCTGACGGCGCTCTATAGTAACTTCATTGGCTTCGAAGGGCTTCCATTGTTGTCCTATCTTTGGGAAGATCAAATGTATTAATTTATTCTTCATAGATTCTTGCATCTACAGATCGTGATTCGTGCAGAGAATGTAAGCCTCTCTACTAAGTACACTTCTTTTTGGGGCCAGATCTCTAATAAATGCGCATACTTTCCTAAACTTGATTCACTACTTCTTCCTGCGGAAATTTATGACAGTCTGGAGGCTGGACTATGTACAGACTGACTCTGCTGTGAGCCCGCCTCCCCGTTTTAACGAGGATCAACCATAGCCCACATCTACTAAACTAAAATGTCAGGTATGCCTTGCTGTGACTATCACTTTGTGTCTTATGCTTTTCAAGAGTCTTGATATGCACTATTTATTGGTGCAAATAACCAAACTAATGTTGACCCCTTTTTTTTTTGGGTGCCAACAAAGCTAATATCTGACTGCTATTTATTATAATGTGTTGTGGAAGGTCTTGAAGGGTTTGGCACTCACGATGAAATTAGAGAGAGGAGGTTGGATTTTGAGTACTCTGAAGATGAAAGGCGGCGGTCCAAAATTGGAACACTCAAAAAGAAAGCAATAAATGCTTCATCTAAGTTCACTCATTCTCTTAAGAAAAGAGGGAAAAGGAAAATCGACTATAGGGTTCCACCTGTTTCCATTGAAGATGTGCGAGATGCACAGGAGGAAACTGCTGTCCTAGAACTGCGTCAAAAACTATGTGAGAGAGGATCGTTACCTACTAGGCATGATGACTATCATACATTGTTGAGGTCTGTTCCTCATTCATTCTTAGCATTCTACATGTAAATAGGCAACTGTTTCTCGACATTTTCCTCCTTGTTTAAGGGCGCATTTCCTTTTTGTTTTTCATTTTATTTTCCCCCCTTTTTTTGGGTGAAAAAGCGCTACATTTTTAATATGGATTTTTTAAAAAAAACAAATATGAATTGTTCCTTTTTAACTCTCACTCAGTCACTGACCTACCTGATCTTTCTTTGCTTGCTATTTTCGTGACTCCAATGGGCAACAACAGTTTCAAAACCTTCTCTCTGTTTGTTTTTTCCTCCCCTTTTTGGTTCTTTTCCTTGGTTTAAGCGTTTTGGATATCACAGAAACGTTCCTTTTGCTCTTGCACACTCAACGACACACTGTACTTTCCATGTAGGTTTCTGAAAGCTAGGGATTTTAACATTGAGAAGACTATCCAGATGTGGGAGGAAATGCTTACATGGAGAAAAGAATATGGGGCAGATTCCATCCTTGAGGTAAGAATGGTAATAGTAATGTGTGCAGCATCCTCTCGAGACTCGAGGCATATACTTAGACCATAGGATTTTTCAATATAAGAGAAGATATATCTATATATATATAGTTTCTCCCTTCGTTTTATTTTACCATGCTTACGGTTCAAATATATGTTGAATTCAATGATTTTTTTCCATTTGTGATGGGATTCAAATGGTAAATTATATTGTTGTAAAGTTTGTATTATAGCATCAGCATGCTTTGTGTTAAAATACACTTGATTCAGTTTGTATTTAACTCTAATGCCATAGTGATTTTTGAAGGATTTTGAATTTGAAGAGCTTGAAGAAGTACTGCAGTATTACCCACAAGGTTATCATGGAGTCGATAAGGAAGGAAGACCAGTGTACATTGAGAGACTCGGGAAAGCTCATCCAAGCCGGCTCATGCGCATAACAACAATTGATCGGTATGTGAAATATCATGTCCAAGAGTTTGAGAGGGCTCTGCTGGAGAAATTTCCTGCATGTTCCATTGCAGCGAAGAGACGGATTTGTTCGACAACAACAATATTGGATGTACAGGGCTTGGTATGTACACTGAACTAAACTAACTCCATCAAATTTATATGTTGCAAGAATGAAATTTTATGTATTTCTGTTTTTGTTTTTCATTTTATTCTTTATAATTCATACGGCATTGAACTATTTTATAATTTCGTGATGCAGGGAATGAAAAACTTCTCACCTACTGCTGCGAATCTCTTGGCCACTTTGTCAAAAATAGATAACAATTACTATCCTGAGGTTTCTATCTCTTCACTTTTCAAATTAGTTTGTTTTCAATGCTTTGTTTCCTGTTTATACAAACTTTTTTTTTTCCCCGTAAAATATGTATAGACTTTACATCGGATGTATATCGTGAATGCTGGCACTGGTTTCAAAAAGATGCTTTGGCCTGCTGCTCAAAAGTTTCTTGATGCCAAAACTTTATCAAAGATACAGGTGAAAAATATAACTCTCAGCTATATTTCATGCCTTTTTCATGTAGTTCTATTTTTAATCTTATCCATTTCACAAATTGACAGGTTCTTGAACCCAAGTCTTTACACAAACTACTTGAGGTCATTGACTCTAGGTATGCACATGTGCCTCCATCATAATGTGTTGTAATTTCAACTTTTATTTTGAGTAATTACTGTTTTGTAAATGCTTATTTTCAGTCAACTACCAGACTTTTTGGGAGGATCATGTACGTGTCCTGTAGAGGGTGGATGTCTTAGGTCTAACAAGGGTCCATGGAACGATCCTGATATCATGAAGGTATTCTTTTCTTGAGATAATATATATACTACTCCTATACTAGAGTGGAAACTGGAGGATATATTTAGGCTGAAAATTATTTTGTCAAACTATTATTTGGTAATAAATCTGGATATTCTGATTCTAGCTGGTACAAAATTCGGAGGGAACATTTGTGAGGCAAATCACAAGAGTATCCAGGGACCACCAGAATTTTGGCCCTCACATTCAGCTACGCCCGCTGAAGGTGGGTCTCAGTCTTCTTGACAGAAGCATATTAGGATGTTAGTGTGTTTTTTCTAGTTACTGCGTATTTGGTTTTAAACTTCTGCCTTTGCTCATCTCTCAGGGAAGATTTAGTGATACGTCAACAGCTGAATCAGGTTCTGATATTGATGATCCCTGTTCTCCCTTGGGACAGAGGAGTTCTACTTATTCTCGTTTAGATCCAGTTCATGAAGAAGTGAGTTTTGATGCAATTAGATGAGATTCATATGATGATCCTGTCTCTATGTATTGAGTGCATTTCTCGTGTTTTCATTGATGGAAAAAAATGTCTCCTGCAGGTCAGGGTATTAGAATCCAATGCATGCTATAGTTGTGATGATAGCACCATTCCTGCTGCTGAGAAAGCGGTCAAAAGTGATAAATGTCGCCATAACGAGGATCAGCCTCTTCAAAATGCTGATATGAGGAATATTGCTCGCAGGGGAAATTCAGAAGGTATTTTTTACGCAAAATTTTTGACCAGTCTTATTTTCTATACCATAATAGTAGAATATACATTGTAAACATTTCTTATTTGTAGCTTTAAGCTGGAACAGTTGGAATTCAGTTTATCTATTAGTATAGTTTGGCTTGGTGGTACTCATTGAGTGTAACAATATCACTGGCATGTAGTCAGCATTTTTTTTTTCCTTTGGAACTTACAAGCACCAAATACCATTTCAGGCACTTTGCTCAGGCATTGGTTCAACATTTTTAAGGAGAAAATAGAGAGAAGGGATTTCTTCTATGTGGCAAGAGTTCTGTTATCTTTCTTGGATAAGCTTGTTGCGTACTTCTGTGGTCTAAAATTTGAAGTTTGGAGATCTCAGAACAGTGTTTCCCCACCCGATCCTGTCGAACATAACACCAATAACCCATCACCAGCAGTGGGAGCAGGTGATGAAAGGGATCATAATTTTCCTCATGAACAATATGAACAGCGTCTTCAGAAACTAGAACAAGCGTTTGAGGAACTTAGCAAAAAACCTACTGATATGCCTCTGGAGAAGGAGGAAATGCTAATGGAATCCTTAGATAGGATTAAATCAGTTGAGTTTGACCTTGAAAAGACGAAGAGGGTATGCCACTTATTTCTTCAATCGTCCATAACTTCTCATTGTTACGCTGGTAATGATATCTTCAGCTATGTACGTTTGCTATTAACACAGGTACTACATGCCACAGTGATGAAGCAACTTGAGATTTCTGAGTCGGTGGATAACTTGCAGGAAGCAAAGTGTCGAGTAAGTTGCTTCTAGCAAACGATCCCTTTTCGATGATCAAACGATAATACACTATTCTACGAAAGATTTAATAGAAACAGACTTTGTCATCTTGAGGTTACAATGGAGAGGAGGGTGAACAAGGGGCTAATGATTTCTCTCTCTCTCTCTATATATATATTTATTTATATCAGCCGAGGAATTTTTATTGGAAAATATATAGTTGACATCAGAGAGAATACAGTGGGACCGAAGAATGAATTTTTTCGTTGTTAAAAAGAGTTTTCACACTTGTTGAGGTGTCTTGGACAGTCACCAACATTGTGGTTTGAGAGATTTCATTCTTCAGACTTTAGTTCTCATTTATTTTTCTTTAATTTTCACCAATTATTCACTGTGGTCCTCCCGAGTATCAGACATCTTTTTTGTCAACCAAAATTCGCATTCCTTCTCTTCTTTTTTGTTTCTGTTTTTGCATTGGAGAGCTGAGTTAATTTGAAATGTTATTGCAGCAAAGAAGATTGTTCTGTTGAATTGACATCAAGATTGCAGGCAGGAGTCCGTGACATCTCAGCCTTAGTCTCGTTTCATTAAAAATACACTTTGACTTGTTACAAACTCTCTCACGGAACAAGGTTTGAGGCAAAGTGACCGTGCACGCCGTTCAAGCATTATCGGTGGCTGTGTCGTACACTTGGAAGAGACAGACGTGAACCTATTGGGATGCGGCCCCTTTGTTTATTGCAAAAAATGCTTCATTTCCCACTACATCCTTTGATAGTTGAGAAAAGAAGGCGAATACAAAAGCTCTATAGAGCTGAGAATTTTTTCTTTTTAATGCCCTTTGGAGAATTTTGATCACAAGACACTGTTTCAAGGATACATTTTAGTGACACTGACCCGTAAAGGGGAGAGTAAAAGGTTAAAAAAAAACAAAAGATTGGGGGTGGTAGTGTTTAGGCATCTCGGAGGGCCCAAGAGAGTGGGGACATGAGAATATGTACATAAATGTTCTAGATATGTGCATTAATCAGCTTGAGAAAGCCATGTGTCTTAAATATTGAATGTATTTGTTTTGTTGTTGCGTCATTGTCAAATATGACTCAACAATGACGTATTTGGTAAGTGTTGAGTGGCTCTTGTCGAATGATTTCCAATGTGATCCTAGTGGCATGATCTGCGTTAGGATCTGCATTCTGGACCGCCATAAATACTCAAAATAAATTTAAATTATGCACGCGCACACAATTATACTATATAGATCCATAAATGGGGATTTATGCATGCCGACATAAGTATGCATTTTATTTCCTGCCATCTACGTATATAGACACATGCATTCATAAATAATTTAAGTTCTGCATAAATTCTGGAATGTTACGTGTTCTTAACTTATTCTTATGTTGGTTTTAATTTTTCCAGTTTTAAACAATAAATTTTGATCCATCAAATCTATTTCTATTTAAAACATTAATCCCTATAATTTAATGAAAAAATTGCAACAAGGTCTCATCCAAGGGAATTAAATACCAAAAGGTTCCTTGAAATCATCAAATTATTCTAAAGTTACAAGAGATTTTATTGTAAGAGAATTTATTTGTTTAATTACTAAATTTTTTTTAATTGTTGTATTGACAACTTAAGGTGTAAAAATTGACAACTATCACAGCAAGTATTGACATGTTGTCAATACCTGCCGCGATAGGTGTCAATTATTACACCTTAAGTTGTCGATAACTGTTCTTTCAGTTGTCAATGTAAATTTTAAAAAAAAGGGACAATTTGATAATTAAACAAATAAAATTTATTGTAATGAAGTCCCTTGGGACTTTAAAATAATTGATGATTTCAAGGGACCTTTTTATATTTAATTCCCTTGAGTGTGACCTTATTGCAGTTTTGCCTAATTTAATACATGAATCATTTTGTCTTTTAAAAGACCAAAATCTGGTTTGAAATTTGAGAGGTCAAAATCAAAATAAAAGCAAATTTAAGAGATTAAAAATTATATTAACCCATTCTAGGATCATATATAATTGTCTTGTTTCCTTAGTTTTTGTTGTCATCAACGTTAATACATCTTTTAAGTCTTTTTAATAAAATTCAAATTTATGAATTAATCTAGTCTTTTTTATAAGATATAGTAATACATTTTTACCAAATTAATCTAATTAATTGCATTATCATATTTTTCATATATTACCTTTCATATTGCTTCTCACTATTTTGCTCTCTCACTTATCCTCCTATATAAATAAGGACGTATTATTTAAAAGAGGTGTATTTTTTTTTTTACATATCTATTACTTTTAACTAATCTTAACAAGTTTTTTAAACCATACAATAACTGCTATTTATTTTATAAAAAAGAATGCAGAGAGTATGAAATTTAAAATTGTATACTTAATATACATTATCTTCGTATACTGCATTTGCATCACAATTGATGCCAGATAAGAGATTTTAGAAAATAATGACTTCTAAGAATAAAGAAGAAAAATGAAAATCCTCTGTGAATGCGTTAATACAATAGAGAATTCCCATTTCATTCAAAAAGGGAATATCAGTATGTTTTAAATCATTTACTTAGTGATTCTAAAAATAAAAAAAAGACCAAAATCAGAAGTTTGAAGGACCGCGAATTTCTGAAACTACTCGAACAGGGCAATGTCCTATGAAAATACGTGATGACAATGACATTAATTTTTTTTTTGCTAAAGCATAAGTATCATCCTATTAGAGGCAATCCTATTCGAGGCACTGTTAACCACTAAATGTGGACACCTCTCCCAGTAGGGATTCGAACCTTGGTTCACCACGTTGTGGGAGCTAGACCTAACCCCGTTGGTATGTCACTATTAAATTTGCGATCTTTGATGCGTGTTTTTGCATTGGGTAAATTTGTGTTCTCTGAACACTAAATATTTGTATTTGGACTTGTAATTTCACTTTCATTATAATATTTTTTAAGAAAATTAATTTAAAAACCGTGGCCCATCTGATTTTAGACAGTTTAGATGAATGACAAACATTCGCATCTTCTGTTCAGACTTTAAAATTCAATTTGATGGGTAACCTCAAATATAAACTTCGAAGCCAAAAGCAAAAACTAAGAGACTTATGAACCTCTTGGTCACATGTGACTGAGATTCATAGATGAAAGAAATTAGTTCGCTCAATCATAACAAGTTGTGATTTTTATGTCACTCTGCTTTCCAGCCATGCTTGAAATAAAAAATTGACAAAATAATCTTCCACTACCAAACAAGTGAATCCCAACAATTTCCATTAGCGTAAAGGTAAACAACATGCAAATCTAGTTAACATAATGACTACTTGAATGGCAGGAGCTCTCGCACTTTAATCAAGCGATTGACACTGCGTTGTGTGCACGAGCGTGTGTGGTGCGCGCGCGTGAGTAACTAACCACGTTTTTTCAAGGGAAAAAAACCGCAACGATCGGATTCATTTGCAACAATTATTCCAAAACTAGGTAGTTAGCACTGCTAACTTAGCAGTATAGAAGTCACCAATTAGATCATCAATATTGGAAGTCAAACCATCCAGAGACTATTGACGGTGCTGGGAATCTGCTGTGATTTCAAAATTAAAAAAAAAAAAAACCCTACACCCAATCAATAATATATGGCTCAAATGCAATATTTCATTTAATAACATTTTTTTTGTACTACAGGTATAAGCTGTCCAGATTAAATTTTAATATTTTTAATTTATTTATATTTTAATAATATTACTCCTCCAGTCTTAAATATTAAAAACGTAATATAAATTACACTACAATAAGTTTTATATCTAAGACCAAAGTATATTATAAGATGTTACATTTGAACCTTGCAATTTTCTGACCAAAGGTGGAGAAAGTATTCTAAGAAGAAAAGGGAAGAGAATATTATGAAAGTATCCAGATCCGAAGAAACCAGAGGGTCCAAAGATGGCTCTACCACAACTAACAACCCATAACGTCAATGTCCAACATTACATTTTGCAACAATTAACAGATTAGCATTATGAGGGACTTGCAAACAAGGAGGGACACAAATATTTGAAGATCTATTAGCACTAAACTAGGAACCCAAGTCTGTTTTTTGTTTTCTTAGTCCCCACTTATACCAAACAAGTTGCATAATATAGCTTTCCGAGAGCAAAATCTATCGCATTATAATGAGCAGGGCCAGATTAAAGCCACATTTGACACAGATTAATACTCCTACTTAAAATAATAAAATTTGACATAGTTGAATAACGATGACAAGAGCCTAACAAACATTCACATAAGAAATCATCTCTCTCTATAAAGCCTCTATCTTCTACCTCATGAGGTCCAACAAATATGACCTTAGACCCTGTCAGGTAACGTGAAAGTTTTTTCTCTACAGAGTAAACGGGAAAAAGAGAAAGAAAAGACAAAAATCCGTTGAGTAGTACACTTCACTGCGGGCTTCCAAGAAAGCGATTTTCCATCCAAATGATCAAAGGAGCACGTTGCTAGGGGCAGGAAAAGGAATTTGACATTTTCCGGGTAAGCCCCGTCAACATCATGCGACTATTTGCACAACATAAAATTTTAGAAAGACGTTTCAATACCCGCCCCAAAACAGAACCTATGCAGCCAGAAGGGGTGTGAACAGGGGTAGAGCCTCCAACAGCCAGCACCAAACTGAAGGTGTATGTTAGCAACTCCAATGGCAAGATCGGGTGTCCATTTCAGTTTTATGATTTTCTTAACAAGTTGTATATCAGCATCGTGTTATCTCAAAAACCTGACATTCTAGTACTCAAAACAGAGACTAAATAGAAATCATCTTAGGATTCCATTAATCTTTTCTAACACGTGAAATGTACTTTCAAAGCCCAATTCCATTTTCTTTTGCTCCTATTCGTATTTTCTTTCATGCCAGGTCTTCCTCTTTCATAAAAATTAACTCCAGAATGCCAAATGGGGCCTAAGAAATTGTGCTTGTCATGATCCCAACTTCCCCCCATTCTTGAACTAGGAGGAAAGAAAAATAGAGAAGAAAAAGAAAGGTAAAAATGACCACCCAAGGTTTAAAACCTCTTAATTGACTAAGCGTTCAATCAGGAGCAGAGTTATTCAAACACAAGCTGACAATAAACTAAACTCATCAAAACTTAACAATTATATGTGTGTCCAGTCAGCAACTTTACAAGAGGAAAATATGTCAGCAAAGCCCTAATCACATATTCTGAGAAAATAAATTTTTAAGACCTGAACTACGACATTTCCCAAAATCTGGCAAGTGCTTTCTTGTGAATAAGCGTCTTGTAACTATCTCCTGCCTGAACCTCAAGGCTAGGATCCAACTTTTTCTGCTGACTTCCAAGTCCTGCCCTACTTTCTGTGGCTTGTGCCTGGACAGGCTCTGTCATTCCACTTCCATCCTTACCTAGACCCTGCTCATCAAATTATTCACGAAACAAGAGGAAACAAAACCGAAATATGAAAATGTTAGTATCCTTCAGCAGATCTGCTGTGAAGAAATACCAAGTACCGAGGGGCATTCCATCCAAGTCTTCAGGTCCTATAGAAGCGGAAAAAAAGAAAAGAAAGTATACTACAATGTCTACAAGGAAAACATTTTCTAAATGCGAATCATTAGCTCATCTCTCAAAAAACAACCCAAAAAGTTGGGAAAAACAGGAGCATTAGATTATTATAAATGCAAGGGTGTTCACGCTATGTTTCAGAATACGAACGTCTAAACTCGAATTATTTGACCTTGCATTCAGTGTTCCAACCAAAACACCAAAAATCCCCTACATTCCTTGTATATCTGAAATGAAGATGCCATTTTGCTCCAGAATAAAATATGAAGTATGCTAACCAGTCAAAAGTAAGGTCAGGAATCACTCCAAATACACCTAAGCTCTAGCAAATACACCTACACCACAGTATATGTCAGCTCATGCAGTGCAAAGAGAATGAAATGATACCAAGCCTTCTTGCCATCCCATGTTGCGGAGCATCCGATTGCCAACATTGTTCTCATCAATTGCTTTGTCAGCTGTAATCACCTCATAGGTATCAAGGTTGGCATCCCCAACCACACGTCCTCCACCAACCCCAGGAGGGAAAGGCATTGGATCACCCTTCCTCGATGCAAAATCTCGATCTTCAAAGGTCATATGGTAAAAAAACAAATTTTTTCTCACGAGTTAATGCACACATCTGAGTAAAGTTACCAGTGAACCTATGAACTTCAAAGCTTACAGCTTTCTTATCGTAGATTTTCCAAAGATTGAACAGTGACATTTGATCCCAAAATATCACTTGGTGTGACCAGAAAAGCAAATATTATTATTATTATTATTATTATTTTTGAAGAATGATGTTAACTACCCAACAACAGAGTTAATTCCACTTTCATTAGCTGGGACAAATTAGCACTTAATATATAAACTCAATTTTGTTGAATTTCCGTTAGCTGGAGATATCTGAAATAGGATTGCAGAATTTTTATTTATGCACCCAAAAAGAAATACATAAACAGTATCTTTCAACCCTAAGTTGCCACATCAATCCAGACATCCAATCATCAAATACACACAGCTACGAGATATGCACAGAACACCACATATCAACACCCTAACAAACCAGGAACTATGCTACCTCTATGACCAGAGCCTTACAGGAAGCAAACTATATTCTGAAGCACTTACAAATAATCACTTTTCTTCAAAAGTTCAGCAAATTTTTTAAAATTATTCAAATTTCAAAGCAATGAAACCCAAAATAAATTAAGCAATCTTACTTGAATCCCCAGGTTCCAGATCAGCCAAATCATCCCCAGCTGACAATGATGAACCATACAAACTTCTTCTCTCAGCTGCACGATCCCTGTAGGTAGTTTGAGGTTGTTCCTTGGGGGCTGAGGCAGAATGAGGCATTTCTGAAAACCTTCTTCGACCACTTCCACCAGCTACAGGTGTAGCATAAGAACCCAGTGCAGAAACATTTGTTCTAAAGGGAGTTGCAACTGTTGGAGCATCTACATTCGATGAAGATGCGCCTGATGCACATGAAACGGCTGAAGCTGTTGGCCCTGAATAAGAACTATCAGATTTAATGATCCCTCTTCCAGATCCTCTTATAACCCCCATCAGAGTGCCTCCAAGGCTATTACTAACAGGCCGTGGTTGGACCAGAGAATCTGAAGCGGCAGCCTGAGAAGCAGGGGCAGTGGGAATCCCTGAAGTGGATGCATTATACTCCCTTGTATCTGTAGTCTCATTTTTGAACTTGCTCTTTGTGGGATATCCAGAAGACCTGTCATCAATGGATGTGGATTGGTGATTGTCTTCCAGAGCTACACGAGTAGCTTGACCCTCATGGCTCCTCTGCTTCCACATTGTCAACACATTATTCATTTTCTTTTTGTTAGCCAGAATACTGCTTTTGGAAGCAAGCTTTATCTCCTTCAATTTTTCTTTTTCTTTCTTCTCTGCAGCTATGGCAGCAGTTGCAGCAGCCTGGACTGCATCTGCCAAAGACGCTGGCTTCTCAGAGGATGCAACAGTAGTAGCAGGTGCAGAGATAACCACTTTTTTACTGCTGGAACTGTCAGACACCTTGGAAGGTTCAGACTGATTACCAGGAGCTTTATTCTCAGTTTGATCAGTGCAAGGGATATATTGCTGAGTATTGTGATCATAAGAATACCAAATCCCATTATTACCATCATAGTAAAGACCTACACATTATAAAATGGTATGACGACACCCAAAAAAAAAAAAAGAATCAGAAAAATATACAGGTTGGAGTGCAAAAACAAAAATTCACAAGTATGGCTGCATTGTCGAGTCTTTAGAATACTGCTAAAATAAAGGCTAAACTACTAAATATGAGCTATAATAAGTACAATCTCATATAGCATAAGAACATACATACTTGACAGGCATAAGAAAGAAACAGGGAAATACAGGCTTACAGACAGCCTGATAATTGACCAGCTAACCCATGCTAGTAAATAGCAGTTGGATGCGAATAAAGTTTCTCAAAATGACCGCAGAATTAACACCTGCAAAGTGAAGCTAGATAAAATACCAGTATTCCCGTCATAGTAAAACCCTGAAGCAGCATCATAGTAATAACCAGATGCCTCATCCCAAACAAAGCCCGTTTGTGGAGCCATTGCATCTGTCTGAGCTGCACCAGTTTGCTCTTGACCAGTAGATTGTTTATCATCTGGATTGTATTCTTTAGGGGCCCATCCAACAGAATCATACTGATAAAAGGCAAAAAGGACAAGATATTAATCATTGGCACAAGCACATGCAGAAAAAAAATTGCATTGGATTAATCAATATTCAGCAGGAGTTGCAAAATTTTATTGAATCAATGGCAAATTAGGCAGTGAGATTTTAGGCATGACGTGAATTAAATTTATATGGATCTTAGCATGTGTCTATAGTAAATGATGAAGGTAGAAAAAACTTAATGACTCAAACACATAAAAATGTAAGAAATCAGATCCATATCACCATTAAACAATCACCAAAAATAAAATCTCAACAATCCACTCAAAGTATCATCTACATTTGAAAAACAATCATTAATCATTAATAAAAATAAAAAAGATTGGAAATTAAAATAGATTATCCTGCATTGTTCTCAACTTTTTACTGCAACAAGCCTTGGAACAAGGTCGCATCAAGGGATTAAGATCTCAAAGGGTAAAACAGTAACTCAATGGAAAAGGCAAGCAGAAGACCCTGCTTTTTCCATCAAATTTCACCCTAGTGATAACAACCTGCTTCACTTTAGCACCTAGATGAAGCCCAGAAAAAATGCATAGTCATATTAAGAATCCATGACAATTGCATAATATAGATGAAATAGGTGGAAAACCTGTTGAGCAAATGTCGCAGCCTCAATAGCAGCAGCTGCTAAGCTACTTGACTGGGAAGTACCAGATGTTCCTGACCCAGGACCCAGGATACTTTTTGCATATGCTACTCTTAGAATCTGTCCATTCTTCTCAAGAGTTGTTCCATTCGTTGCTTCAAGAGCCTTGGTGGCATCCTCCACCTATAAATAAATTTCTTGTCAAGCACTGATCAATTAATGAAATCTCTCTCCGAAGTCTTTTTCTTTTAAATTTCTTTTAGAAGAAATTGAAATATACAACATCATGTGCGAAGGGGTCAAGCTAGCACAAAGAAACAACAGTTAATTTGTCTGTAGATAAAATGTGCAAGCTAAGTTTTTACGCAAGTCATAGAAAACCTCAAGTTTAGAAAAAGCAAATAAAACTTGTATGCCAAAAGGTTGTGAAGTCTATTTCAATTAATTAAAAAAAACATAATAATTGTTTATATAACCTCCCAAAGATGAAAATTCCGTGTTGTGTCTTTAGCAAGCATAGCTAAAAGCTCACTTCAAATAACACAACATTCTTAAACCCTATCAAACATAAAGAACCTCAATAGAAAAGGTCATGAATCTAAATAAATACAAATAGCTCTCCCACCGGAAAGAGAATATTAGAAACTCATAAACATCTCATAGTGAACAACGTCATATGCATTCAACTCCATTTACTTTTATCATATTTTTAAACACAAAAAATATCAAGAGATAATCGCTTTATCATTAATCATAAAAGAACATACCGAATAAAAATGTACAAAAGCAAATCCCCTGGAGACATGAGTAAACTTGTCTCTCACAAGACGTAGATCCTGCAATTGATAACCATGATGATTTAGAGAGCAGAGCTTGAAACAAACAAGAACATCTACACCACTCTAACGTACAAGAGGATTGCAGACACACCTTAATAGGAGCATGTTTGGAGAACTCATAGCGAAGCATTTCCTCATCAGCATTTTCATCCAATCCACGAACAACCAGCACATGAGTTGGACCTGATTACATGTATCTTAGCTAACTGCTGGGGCAAAAAAAATAAAAGCAGCCTACATGCTAGAGAAGTTAGTTATTCTGACCTGCCTCTAACCCTTTCTTTCCTGAGGCTGTAGAATTTGACAACGTAATATCTGCTGCAGGAGCATCCTCACTTCGTGGTTCATTACACTGCAATAATGAGAAGGGATCACACCAATACCATATGAAAATATGAACCCCTATAGTAAATTAGACAAGACAACTGAAGATATACAGGACTGCAGCTGGACCAAATTAAAAAAAAAATGAAAGGGAAATAAAAATATGAACCTGATAGCAGGATGTTCGGCGGGCAAAATTGATGTAATCACATATGGTGCACATCCAATCAGATGGTACTGTAATGCTTTTATGATTATGACCTGATTTCATAGATCCCTCTTGACCAAAAGGTCCACCTGGACCTCCAGTTGGCTTACTACTGCAGCAAGATACAGCTCAAGTTGCAATAACATGCTTACAAGCAAAGGGTTTAACCGCATTGAACTTTGACTTACAAAATACAGATAATTCGGAGGACACTCGTGATGAAAATAAATGTAGCACAAAAGTACCTATATTCAAAGAAAAGCCTTCTACCGTCCACAACAAGACCATCATCTCCAAGTTTGTCCATCATTGCTCGAGCAGCTCCCTAGCCAATAATCCTTATCTCATTATATCACTCTCAAAAGTGAAATTACACAATATCAGAAAGTAATCATTGAAAATACCACAGAAGGGAAATCAATAAATGCAAATCCACGAGAAATGCCAGAATTTCGCTCCTTTATAACACGAACATGCCGAAGTGGCCCCCATTCCGCCTGATAAGCAAACAAATATCAATGCCAGAAAAGACATAAAAAAAAATTTAGAAGAATAAATTGGAATAATCAGCCAAGCAAGTCAAGGAGAGCGCATTACAAGAATTTGGTATAGATCTTCTTCGTTGGCATTTTGTGAAAGACCTTTTACAACAACAGTGGCAGATGGAGCCTAGAAAAAAAATAATTCATATCAAATCCGCCATCAGCCATACATCCAAGATAATAAAAAGAAATAGACACATACCACTGAATAATGCTCACGCCGCTTCTCTTCACGATCCCTTCGCTTTTCACTTCTCTCATATCGACCATCAGCATAGCTGTCTTCTCGATAACTTCGACCATGACTTCGACCTCGTGGGGACCTTGATCTTGGATGATCATCATATCCATGAGATTGGGAACGAGAGCGTGAATGGGAATGAGAATGAGAGTGGGATCGGGATCGAGACCGAGACCGAGAACGGGATCGAGACCGCTCATGCCTCCTACGCGGACTCAAATCTCTTTCCCTACTTGAATATCTTCTATCATGTTCTCGGTCACGAGATTCACGCCGCCTCCAATTGCTATCTCTTCTACTTCTCCCATAATCAGAATCATGACTATGACGGCCATGATCGATATCCCTCTCATGGCTATCCTCCCTATAATGATGGGATACACGAGACTTGTAGCCATAATCATCATATGCATAGTCATCATGATCATGTACCCCAAACCTACCAAGTTTATCATATCCTCGATCATCATAGTTTTCAATGCTGGCATAGCCATCTCGAAACTTGTCAAATTCTGGATACATGTCAACCTCCCTATCTCTGAAAGCATCAATCTGATTATATGAATCATAGTAAGGCCTTTGAAGACGTCTAGATTCCTTGTCCAGCAAATAGTCTTCATCATAACCTCTCCGCTTGGATTCACTCCAATGGCCAACAGCAGGTCCTGATGGAGGATATGCCTCCCTATCCAAAGCATCACGGGGGAGGGCACCTCTTTGGTATATATTATCCCTTGAGTATCTTTCATCTATAAACCTCCTTTCGTCATATGAACCACCCACCCTGCAAAAGAAGGGATGAAATGGGAGGGAAGAAAAGGATAAAATTTGTTTCCATGCACTCAAATGAGTATATGCATCCTACTAGTCCAAAACTTACAGCATACAAGGCTCAAAAAACAAATCTCATTGCATGGTCAAACAAGAGATACTTACCATAAAACCACAAAGCATTTAAATTCAGAAATAACTTGCTTAAGACAAAATTTACCCACAAACATTATATTACCATAGTGGTGATGATAAGTGACAGGCAACACTCACCGATAATTTGGCTCATGAGCCGCACCATAACCCTCAAGAGCCTGTGGATTCAAGAGAATAAGTTATGTCAGCAACAAATAATCAATGATGACACGAGGTTAGGCAAATCCAGTCCTTATCCTCACTGCCCCACAGCTCTCTTTCATTATCTTTAAGGGAGAGAAGCCCGGTAAAAAATCACATGAACGCTAATAGTTTCTTTGAATAATCATCCCATATAGGTGAATATTTAAGGAGGAAACCACAATTACGCTGTTATTATCCCAGCCTTGATGTAGCCCATAGCGAGCCGGATCCATTTCTTGAAATAGCCCGAAGCTTTACCCCCTTGCAGAACTCCTAGAATTCAGGAGCAAAATGTCTCAAAACCTCTCCTGTAATATATGCACAAACAGATAGAGTTATCTACCATGAACCAGGAACCAATAACTCCCATGACCTGCACCTTGGCCTCTTCTTCCATTACCGGAATTCCGGAATCCTCAAAAAAAAAACATTAAAATCCTTTCCACAAAAAGGACGTCAGAAATACCTGTCTTCCAATCTTCCGTTACAAAGTAAAAGCAATTAGCTAACTTTTTTCGCATATCATCCAAAGGGGTTTTGAGAGCGAAAGAATGAATCATACCCAAACGATTCAATGGTAAATAAAAATGCAAGCAATCGTCACTGATTAAAATGAGAAAAGTGAGAGACCCCACGAAATACAGATATACTTACCAAATTCACTACGTAACGATTGAACGTGGGCAATTGTCTCCACGTCAAGATTAAGAAGATTGGTTACAAAATACAAACAGGAAACAATTGACAAAAAGAAAGAAAAAGAAAATTTGAGTTGGAGTTTTTACCGAGTGATCCTGAGACGAGAGAGATAGACCGTCGAACACCAATCTTCAGGTCTCTGATCGATTAGATCTAGGGTTTTTCCTCGTAACGAAAAAAAGAGAGAGAAGACCAGGAAAATACGAACAGCTAGCTATACAGAGAGGAGAGATTGGGTAGAGGAAGATGGAACCAACAAAATGCCTAGTACGGCTGCGACTGGCTAAGTTGGGACACTGTCAATATATTGAGGTGGAGGACGCTGACCCCAAAGACCACGACCAACAGAGGTTTAATCCCACCATTTTTTCCCCCCGAAAAAAAAAACACAATTTAATTTTAGCTTTTAAGCAAGTTTAGTTTAGCAAAACGAAACCTCAAAAATAAATTAAAAAATAGTCTCTAAGACATATTTTTACCGATGAGACATTTATTATACTTTTGTCGTCACGGCGAAAACATTTCTCATAATTACAAGTGGATATTTATTTTTTTGAAAAAAAATCCCCAAAATTTATACTCAATCTGAATTAAAATTTAATATTTATTCTTAAGTGAGGAAACATTAATTATATTTATATTTCCTTTTACTTAAACAAAAAATGATTGAAAACATCTATATAATATCCATATATTTTTCTTTAAACCAAGAATGAATCTTATTGAAAGAAACTTCAGCAGATAATAAATAGATAATGATAAATGATTTTATTTAATAAATATATTCATATTAAATGGTGACTGCTTAATAATATAGTTTTCTTTTATTGTTTCCAAATAATAATACTCATTTGCTTATTTTATTAATAATCTCTTTTCATATTTTATTATTTTATATATTAAAAACTTATTTTTAATATTTAGCAATACGAGGCAACTAGACTCACCCCTGCAAATATTGGAGGGCATGGCCATGTATTGAATTATTAAAAAAAACAATTGCAAACTGTTAATTTAATTAATAATTGTTAAATCTCAAAGTATTTTATTTAAAAAAATGAAGTACAAATATTTATCTAGATAGTTATACAAAAATACAAGTGTTTGTAAGGAGGGTTAGCTATAATTCTTAGGTATATTGCCATATATATAAACAAAATGAAAATGATATGAGTTTTGGTGTGCATTATTTGTCATACTCATACATTTAGATTACTTTTGATTAACCCATGTGAATTTGTTTAGAATTAGTTACCCTGGTTATTGAGATTCCAATCTATGAGAGTTTGGAGTACCATTGGTGACTAGCTTGCTTGAGCCAATAAAGTGATTTTTGTAACTTACAGATCATGTTAGATTGTGGAGCAAAAAAGCCCTTTTAGTAATTCCATGTAAACTTCTTCCTCAAGGTCATCATAGAGGAAGGCATTATTTACATCAAGTTAGTGTAAATGCCAATTTTTGGCAGCAGCAATAGAAAGAAGGAGTCTAAGAGTGGCCATCTTGGCAACAGGGGAAAAGGTGTCAAAATAGTCAAGTCCTTTGGTTTGAGTGTAACCTTTGGCTATTAACCTAACCTTATGTCTATCAATCTCACTATTAGCTTCTAATTTGGTTTTAAAGACCCAGTTACATCTAATAATCTTCTTACCAGGTGGTAAAGGTGTGAGAACCCAAGTTTGGTTCTATTTAAGAGCATTAATTTTTACAGTCATGACTTCTCTCCAAATTGAGTGTTTAATGGCTTGATGATAGTTTTTACTATTAAAAAAAAGAAGACATAGTACAAACAAAGTTTTTATAAATAGGAGAAAGTGAAGAATATGAAAGAATAGAAGATAAAGGATACCTTGAGATGTCTTTTGTCGATGATTGGTCAATAGAAAAAATTAGAGCACAATGATAGTCATGCAAATATGGGGGAGGATTATATAGTCTGCAGGAACGATGTAATGATATGGTGGAATAGCAGAGGAAGGTGAAATAGAAGTAGATATCAGTTGTTTAACATTTTATAGGATTTTTTTTATTGCAAGTGTGAAGGAAAAGATTAACATTTTTGTTAAATTATTTGAAACTGATTCAGTTATTTGTAAATATCAAGTTGTTATACATTCCTTTCCTTGTATAAATATGATTTTCTCATTAATGAAATACAAGCTATTCATTTTTACCAAATATTGTTACATGGTATCAGGAGCCAACCTTTTTTTTTCTTCTCTTCTGTCGTCTTCCTATTTCATTTTTTTCTTACCCTCACCAACTTCTCCCATAGTCGCAGACTCTTCTTCTTCCTCTCCTACTTCCATCGATCTACAGAGTCCTTACTACATTTGTCCTAGTGAAAACCCCGCCCTTGTCCTCATTTCCCCTCCTCTTGATAGATCCAACTAGCATAGTTGGGCCTGTGCAATGCGCATAGCATTACTCTTCAAAAACAAGCTCGTATTCGTTGATAGCTGGCTCACTCTGTCAAAATCTGATGATTGTCTCTTTCCTGCTTGGGAGCGTTGCAATAATCTCATTCAAGGGTGGCTGGTCAAGTCTCTTTCTTTGACTACTGCAAAAAGCATCCTCTAGTTTGACAAAGCATCCGACATCTAAAGTGATCTCTGATTGCAATATTCTAAGTCTGATCTGTTTCGCATCACTGAATTACAAGAGGAAATCTACAATTTACGCAAGGCAATCTTAGTGTTAGTGAGTATTATACTTGTCTGAAGATCTTATGGGACGAATTGGACAGTATTCAACTGATTAAGCCATGCTCCTGTAATTTTGCAAACACGGCGCATACTCATCGTGAACAAGATCGCATAATTAGGTTTCTGAAAGGTCTCAATGATTCGTATGCCTCCATTAAATCCCAAATCATGCTTGTTGATCCTTCACCATTAATCAACCTAGTTTTGTCTCTTATGATTCAACAAGAATAGGAACTTACTCATCCTCTTGATTCGAAGATTCTGCTTGCCAAAGGACCATCTCTGTCTCCTCATTATGCTCCGGTTGGTCCCAAGCCTACGTCTATGGTCACTAAATAGTGCAGCTATTATAGTCAACCTCGTCATACTGAAGCAACTTGCTATACGAAACATGGTTTTCCTCCAAGCTTTAAATTTCAATCCTCTACCACGGTGAATAACATCTCTACTCAAGACTTTGGTAATGTTCAAGAAACTCATACTGTTGCATCGCTCCCTGTTCCCTCATCTTCTATGGCTTCTATCCTACCACACCTCACCTCTGATCAATATCAACATCTTCTTACTCTCCTTGCACCTCCACAACCTTCGACCTCTATAAATCATTTCATTGCTTCCGCTAAATCACCTACAAGTATATCCAATTCTTCTTTTTTACATTATGTTACTTAGATCATTGATTCGGGTGCCATTAACCATGTCTATAACAATCTTGATTTTTTTTTCCTTCATATCATTTCATTTCCCTTGTCTCTGTTAGCTTACCTACAGGGACTCAAGATGTTTCCACTATTTCTAGCATGATTGTAATATCTCCTTTTTTAATTCTCACCAATGTTCTTTTTCTTTCTAATTTTTCCTTTAATATTGTCTCTGTTTCCTAACTTACATTGTCTCTTAATTGCTTTCTTACCTTCTTTGATTCTTGTCAGATTCTCTCACTCAATCCTTTGGAGATGATTGGTTTAGCTAAACTTTTTGAAGGGCTTTACATTCTTCATGCAGATATGATTTCTTCACCCACTCCTCAAGTGTATATGGTTTCTTCCAATATCGTTTCTGTCAATACTTCCAATTCTACTTCCACCTTGTGTATGATTAGGACACATTTCTAATACCTCTCTTTCCACTTTACATAAGCATTGTCCCGAAATTCCTTGTACCTCTTATACTTTTCCTTGTGATGCTTGTCATTTTGCTAAGTAGAAACGTTTATCATTTCCTGTAAGCACAAGTTCATCTAATAAAATTTTTGATTTGATTCACTGTGATGTATGGGGTCCTTTTTCTACTCCTTCTGTTTAAGGTTATCATTATTTTCTCACCATAGTTGATGATTTTTCTCGCCATACTTAGATTTTTTTTGTTACACTCTAAATTTGATACAAGAACCCACCTTAAGAATTTTTTGATTTTAATTGAAAACCACCCACAACAATCAAAACCTTAAGATCTAACAATGGTCCTGAGTTTGCTATGCAGTCCTTTTATGATTCAAAAAAAAATTGTTCACCAAACCTCCTATGTTGAAACACCTCAACAGAATGGTTTGGTGGAAAAAAAGAATCAACATATTCTAAATGTTGCTTGTGCAGTTTTATTTCAATCTAACATCTACCTATTGTTATTGCTTGATGTTGTATGCTTGTGTGTTGCCGTGTACATGTTATTGAATGTTATTGTGACATGTTTTAGCTGCTGTAATTGCTATTCATGATGAGTAGATTATGTCTCCATGGCCATGCATCAAGAAGTTAGCTTTGAGCATGCTAATATGTCACTAATTAACAAGAGAATAAACAAGTTACGTGTAGTGCATTAGCATCCATCTAGCATGATTAATATGGTATTGTTTGCTACTGAGATTCCCCTGAATCTCACCCCTTCCTAACCAACTATTTAGGTCAATCATCAATGGGCAATAATGGCATGAGAAACAAGGAGAAGAAAGTGGAGAATTATTGATGTCAATAAATAATATTATTATTCATTGTGTAATTCTCCTATTATGTAATTATTGTTATGGATGTCAATGATGCCACGTATTTAATTATAATGCTTATGGCATGTATAGAAATGTATGAGCATGAATGGGAAAGAGTAAGCACATGTTATGTATGCCAAAGAAATAAAAAGAATTAAAGTAAAGAGATGTTAAGGGATAAAACGTAGGTCCTGGAGTAGTGAGTTTGTAGCTTTAGTTTGACCTACCAAACAAATGAGTTAGGTCACAAGATTTGGTAGACTCATAGTACACATTCCAAGATTTAAAATGAGAGGTAGATCACCTCAATTGGATGTGTATACAAGGAGATACAAATTTCTAAAGTTAGGCACAGAATCTAGAAATTTCAGATTTTATGAAATAAGTAGTAGCATTTATTAATTAAAATGTACGAATTGGGAAAGGATAAGTCCAATTGGATATTTTTCTCTTAAAGAACATTGAAATATCTTTTTGTAGAATTTTAGAACACCTCAATAAGATTTTTATGGAATTAGTTATGAATTTTTGAAGTCGGACCTGTAATCTGAAACTTAAACAGTGAATAGTAACCCGAGTAATTATGTTGAAATTTTTAAATCCATGGGCTTACGAATGCGTACTCTGAGGGGTTAAAGGCAGGACATTTCAGTTAGATAAACCAAGAGTAAGTGAATCAATGTTTCTTGCATGGATAAAGATGAATTCTAAGAAGGATTTTGCAAAAACATTGACATACTCTAAGTTTCCTTGATACTATGTTTATCAGCAAAGTAAGAGAGAATGGAAAGTTAGAGAAAAATGATTTGCTATTGGCAAGATTACTCATATACCACCTTTTTTTTGGAGAACTTTATTACATTCATATGCTTATCACAAAAATTAGAGGTCCCACTTCATTTGAGGATATTAGAATAGTGAATGGTGTTGTTTACCCTAGTTTTAGAGTTGTATGTTATGCTCTTGGGTTGTTAGATGATGATATCGAATACATAAATGGGATTAAGGAGGCATCTATGTGGGAATTGGTACTTTACTAAAAAAAGTGTTTATCAGCATGTTGTTATGTTCTTCATTGAGTTGACCTGATGTGGTCTGGAAAGAGACCTCAAAAATATTGTTGGAGGATTTATTGTATATCTCACAGAATGATCCTCTATCCTTTGGTAAGTAATATTACTAGAATTAGTATATTGGTGTCCTGGTTTTAACATTTGTGAAATTTTACTTATTCTTGCATTTTTTTATAGGAGTTTCTATATCAGATGACGATAAAAGACAAGCTACACTAAAGGAGATTGAAGCATTATTGCAAGAGAATGGGAAAAGCCTTCAAGACTTTCCATTACTTTCTTACCCCTCCTCATGTCTTGTATTTGATGTTAGGAATCACTTGACAATACAGGAACTAAATTATGATCGTACTGTTTACAGGGAAGAGTCGAGGAATTCATTGGAATCCTTGAATGTAGAGCAAAAGAATATCTATGACGTTGTTATCTCTTCATTATCTTCCCTCTTGGGTGCCTTTTGTAACATCTTAAATTCTACTCTAAGGATTTAAATATTAAAAAAAAAAGGGTTCCAAACTGTTATTTTCTCCGTTTTACCTAGGGTCTTTAACTTCAGTTTACCCCTAGTGTTTTCTTTTTACACTCCACCATCTTTCTTTTCTCTTCCCCTCTCTCTCTCTCCCCGCGTTTATTTCGGTTGCAGCGTCGGTCATCTCTCTCCCTTCTTTTTTCATCGTTTCAGATAGTTTTAGTAAGTAAAACTACTTCTGATTACAAAACTTCCTTAATGAAAGTTGTCCTACTCAGTCAGATCTATCTAATGATAGTAATTTTGTGTTGCTTAGAGAAAATTTTTGATATAGAGTTAGGAGCAAGTACTTAGTTTTGATGAGTGTTAACCACAGTATTGTAGATTTGTTATAGTAGATCATTTTTACCGGTTTAGATTTGTCTATTTGTTGATTTTAGTATTTAAAAATTAATTTTTAATTAAAAAAATATGTTAGTTATAAGATATATCATATTTATACCGATTAAAATTAAGTTAAATAATTTATTTGGGTTGTTTGACATATTATTGAGATTTTAATCGGTTTAGTTTTATTTATTGGGTGACTGGAGGTTTTAAAATAATTATTGTGGTTAAAGTTTATTATTTATGAAATATATATATATGCCATTAAAATTTTGATTAGATCATTTATATATATAAATATTTGAGACACTAATGAATTTTTATGGTTCGGTTTTGAGGTTTAAATTTCAAATGAGATTTTTAGAATTTAGAATATACTAATTTCATATTTAGAAATTTTGAAAAATTCCTTTTATTAAAGTAAATAAGTTGGAGGATGTAAATAAATAATTTGGCTTATTAGAAAATTATCAATTAGTTCTAAAGTACTTAATTTTGGGTTATAAGAGTTGTGAGAATTTAGAATGAAAATTAAATTAAATTAGGAATTTAACTAATATAGAGAAGTTTAATTAATTAATTAGTTTGTATTAATATGTGGTTATATTAATTGTGTAGATTAATTTTTGGTTGAGCAAAGGATTGAGCTTGTGGTAATTCTTAGTATTGCTTTGGCGAGAGGTAACCACTTTCCACTTGTTATATGTGCTAATATGTTGTTTGTGAGTATTTTGCTATTTTTAGAATGATAGTTGATATTTGGAATTTGAGTAGATATGTTATATCTTTTGAGCTATGAAAATTGTCTTGTGGGATTTTTGGAATTGTGATTGAGAAGTTTGGAAAAGATATATGATTTATATCTTATGGATTATACTGAGAAAAGATTGAGACATTTTTATTATATTGTGAATGATTGGTTGTTATTTGGATTTTGGGATTGAGTCCTATCCTACCACGTGGTAAGGCCGCCATTGGTGCACATGGGTTAGCTTCTTTTTTCGTCCCCCATAGTGAGGGATAGGCCTTCGTGGCTTCTTATTCGTCCCCCAAAGTGAGGGATAGGCCATATGTTTGATTGATCCCCCAGAGTGAGGGATAGACTTATGTGGCTTGTGTGTTGACCCCCATAGTGAGGGTTTGGATGATTGAAATTATATTGTTATGGATATATCTATGTTTCTCGAGAATTAATAACTATCCCACTTGACACCTCACGAGCACGTGTTAGTATGTATGATGAGTTGGAAAGCTGGTTACTGAGGCATTTGTCTCACCCCGTGATTTAACATTTTCAGGCGATAGTTCAGGTGGTGGCCCATCAGGGAAGGCTCTGGAGGCATAGTATGCTGTTATAGTTTGTATAGCCTCCCTGCTTTTATTCTATGTGCTGACTTGTTATATATTGCCATATAGGGCTCATCTACTATCATGATGTAAAAGAATACTTTTAATTACTAGCATCTGGTATGATAGGGCCGCGAGGAGGCCCGAGACATCTTAAACTCTGCATGTAACGCTCCTTTGAAAGTGTTGACTTTTGACTAATGAGCTCTATAGTTTATATTAAACTGATTTATTAGTTCGTACGTTTGAAAATATAAGCTTGATTTGGGCTAATGGGTGGAATGATATTTCTGGACTTTGATAGTCCAAGGCCCAAGTTAAGTATCGATGTGCTCGTGATATAAGTTTATTTTTTTTAACCATGATAGTGATTTTAAAATTTTAAGGTTTCTTCTTTTCTTTTCTATCATGGTTAATCTTTGGAATAAATTGTTGAATTTCATCTACAATGGTTTTGAAAGAACGGTCGTCACACCTTTTTCTTTGTATATGGTTACAGAGGGACAGGGAAGACCTTCCTATGGAATGCATTGACATCAACCATTCATGGTCAAGGTGATGTTCTTGTGGTAGCATCCATGGTATAGCTGTGATGTTATTACCATCCGAAAGGACAGGTCACTCGAGGTTTGCTATTCCTATCCAAGTTAATGAAGATTCAATTTGCAATATAAAGCATCATTTGCCATTAGGTAATTTAATCAAAGCCACCAAACTGATCATATGGGATGAGGCTCCTATGGTCCAATAGCATTGCATTGAAGCCTTTGATCATACATTAAGGGATATCATACATTGTAATCATCCTTTTGGTGGGAAGTGTGTTGTGATGATTGGTGACTTTCATCAAATTCTACCTGTTATCCCAAAAGATACAAGAGCATATGTTGTTAATACATGTATTGGCTCCTCATATTTGTAGGATTATTGCACCATCTTTCAGTTGACTCAACCTACATTTGTTTTCATCTTCCTCTAAAGAAGATCATAGTCGCTTAGAACAATTCTCACACTGGCTCTTGGAGGTTGGTCATAGTAAGTTAGGAATGCCACATGATGGAATAGCAGAAATTGAGATCCCTAGTGAATTTTTTATTGATTGATATAAAGATCCTGTTACTGTGATTGTGTCAGCTATTTATGATGACTTGCTACAGAACCTGGATAGCAGCAGCTACTTTAATGACAGGGCTATATTGGCCCCCACTAGTGAGATTGTCAACCAAGTTAATGATTATATGTGTTTGTTGTTGCTTGGTGATTCAGTGGACTATCTGAGCTATGATTCTGTTTACAAATCATCCCAAAACAATGATGGATTTAAGGATTTGCATACAACAAAGTTTTTAAATACCATTAATACTTCTGGTATGCCTGTGCACAAGTTAACGTTCAAGGTTGGGATGCCAATCATGCTCTTGAGGAACATTGATCAAGCTTCGGGATCATGCAATGGAACTTGATTAAAAATTACTCATCTTGGGAATTTTGTCATTGAAGCTATAACGTTGAATGGGTCAAAACCTAATCAGAAGGTTTTAATTCCTCAAATGGATATGAATCCTTTAGATAGTTGACTACCATTTAGAATGAAATGAAGGCAATTCCCTATCACTATTTCATTTGCAATAACGATCAATAAAAGTCAAGGACAATCATTGCGTTATGTAGATTTATACCTTCCGAAGCCAATGTTTACGCATGGGCACTTATACATTGCTCTTTTGAGGGTTAAGTGTATTGAAGGGCTTAAGATTCTTTTGCATGGATATTATTGTAATGGGATGACTCTCACCACAAATGTTGTTTATCGTGAAGTTTTCCATAATGTAAGCCTGTGGTGCTGTTTTTTTATCCACTTGGTTTTCTGATATGCTACAATATATAAAGTATTGATTTGCTTCCCATTTATGAGACGCTATTGTTCAAATTTTTGTTGATTTACACGCTCACCAGCGCATGCTTCCTGGGCATCGCACGAGGGCGATCACACTAGTTTTTCTTATGACAAGTGTATGGAGAACGACTTTTGATGAATAGTTGACTTCTATATGAATACAAGATATGGACAAAAAAAATTAATTAAACTTATGATGGTCATTTTCAAAATTTCTTTTTCTAAATGTGGTGTTCAAAATTCCGACTTGGGAAATCTATGTTTCTTGTACGGTTACAAAGTAAAAGGCTTTTGAATTGTGGGTTACTCATGAGGACTGATTTCAATGAAAGCTCAAATCCTTTCCTAATCAATTTGTATTTTTATGATATTTAGTTAACTTGTGATTAATAAATAGAACTCCAACAAATAAGATGACCCGAGTTATGCATTTTGTTATACTAATTCGATTTAAAATTTTGATTAAACCCTAAAGCAACTAAAAGGAGATTTGATCAAGTGATCACTCTCATTCATGGTGGTATTGTTTTGGTGCGTTGGTGTTGGTTTACTCTTTTTGAAACTCCTCTATTTGCTTTCTATCCTCTTGCATGCTTCTCACCAACCACAAAAACTCCTCTTTGCTTCTCTTCTGCATATTCTTCTAGCTACAAATTCATTAAAATTTGTTGAGAGGGAAAAATGATTTGTATTTAGGTTAGGATTTTTTCATTCTTTCACCATCAAGATTGAGAGCTTCTCTTTCAGAATTATAGGATAGAGAAGATAATGAAGAAAGATCATTGACATAAGCTTTTTATTTTGACTTCAAATAGAGGTAGAATGTGATTCTAGTCCCCGGATGAAGGATCCTTAGTCATTTTTTCAGTGATAGTTATTGTTATTAACGGAAGCTTGGAGCATTTAACGGACCAAACCATGAGGATTCAATAAAAAGAACCGAATTCAAAATTTAATAGAACTATGAGGGCTATTAGATTAATTTTCCCAAAAAAATAAAGGTAGATTATTTTAATAACTTATTAGGTTTTAATAATAAAAAAATAGACCAACTTAAAAGGGATGACTCTTTTATTTTTGAGGTCTATAGAACTAACTCATTTAAGTTCAATTTTGCTTTTAAATGCTCTAAAGCACAACCTTGGTCCTCTATTTAAACAGGTTGTTTGTAAATTGAAATGGGAAGTACCCCATATACACACACACACACATACTTTTCTAATTTTATTTATAAGACATTTTCAGCATATTTCACATAAATCAAGAAAAACCTTAAAGTATATTAACTCTATTAAAAAATAACAAATTTTCAATTTTATCCCTATTTAATATATAAACCTTTTAAAAAAATAATTATCTAGATTATAATAAATGAAGGATGAAATAATATATTTGCGCTAAAAATGTAATAAAATGACTTATAAATTAGACAAAAAAATTCCCTCTTTACCCGATAAATAAGACCATAAGAGTGTGTGTGTGTGTGTGTGTGTTTGTACTCCTTTCAGTGCAAAATATAAATTACCTTAATCACTTCATGAGAAGAAGTGGATAAATCATTAAATATGTCTTAAATTGAAATTTTTTTTCCGTCTTTGCTCCTATACAAATCTCTCACCTCTTTCTTTTAAGAGTAAAATACATTTATGATCTTTATATTTTATCTCAATTACAGAAACCTCCTTTCTATTTTAAAAACATATATAAATTTTTCTTTAAATTAAAATATATATTATACAAACCTCCTTTCTATATTTAAAATTTCATTTCTATCTACCTAAACTTTTAGTTAACCATTAAGTTTTAAATTTAAATTATTTTTTAAACAAAATGTCCCTTTTAAACTTAATAGACATTTATATTTCCAAAAAAATTTTGTAAAATCAAAAAATAATTCTAATACATATATTTTTAAAATTCCTAATATATTATAACATTCATTAATTTTGATTTAAATCATAAAATTTTATAAGTTTAATTTTTTATCACATTCATTAGAAATTATTTACTTTGATTTCTTTTAAATTGTAAAAACATATTCCAAATGCGTAGTTTCTGTTTATCATATGATTTAAATGATATAAGTTTGAAAGATTTTATAAATTATTTAAATTTATAATTCAAAACTTTTAAACATATATTTGTTACAAAAATTTATAAACATATTTAGTTAACCATATATACATTTATTTTAAAATTAGTTAAATTTTTAATCAATTTTTTTATGTTTGCCTTGACTAAATGAAATTCATGTAACCGTAAAAATATAATGTAGAAATTTATTAAAATGAGGAATAAAATAAAATAAATTTGATTTAAAATAATATTTTAGAATCTTTTTAGAATATTCCTAATAATGTTAACTGATTAGACTAAATTGTATATTTTTAAAATAGAGGGGAGGTCTATATAATTGATGCAAACTAGAAGAGTAGTCAAAATATTTTACTCTTCTTTTAATGTACAATAGGTAGTTGTGTGCCACTAATAAATATGGATAAAATTGAAAAATCATAATTATATTAGGGAAAACAACACCAAAATATCCTAAAAAATGCTAAAAGGTAAATTAGGATAGGTGAATTTCACAATCTCAAATCAAACTTTTTCTACTATTTTGAAATTTTAAAATATTATAAAATAACAACATTGTGCTTACACGATATGACTACTTTTATATCGCTATTGACTACTCTTGTTTTGTCATTGACTATTTTTGTTTTCCAAATTCTAATGACTACTTTTGTACAGTTATTGACTACATAAGAATAGTAAATAACTAAATGAAAAGCAGTCACTAGATTTCTAATAATATGTATTACATTTTTTGAATTTTTGAAACAAAAGTAGTTAATAGCGAAGCTAAAGTAGTCAATAGCTAAACAAGAGTTGTCATCAAATTTTTAAAATTGAAAGTAGTTAACCACAATGCTAAACTAGTCAATAGTTAAACAAAGATAGTTATTAAAATTTTAAAAACAAATGTAGTCAATAGCTAAAAAATAGTAGTCAGTATATAAAAAAGAGTAGTTACCAGAGTTCCAGTGACTTGTCACCAGAGCTACAACGACCGGCCACCAATAGGGTTGCACGTATCTAAGCTCTGGCAACCAAAAATTGACTAAGGGTACTGAGATGGCAATATTTAAAAAAAAAAAAAATAGTGAAGGGCATTTGCATAATTTCACAATATTTGAAAATTCCAAAGTAATATAAGGGGTCTAAATTGAGATTTTGAAATTCATCCACACTGATTTGTCCTTTAACAATTTTCAAAATATTCTATTGTCTTTTTCCCATATGGATTGAGAGTTTCTTGTATTAATTAGGAGTAGTGCTACCAAAGAAAAATTCTAACAGGAACATGACACTTTTGAAGTTCTTCATTGTAGCAGTCAATTCTTTCTTACATTCTTATACAACCATTAAGTTGGAGATTTTGCATTGTCATTCAATGTCAAATAAGTGCTGATTTGAACCATAACTCTGCAAATATATGACAGGTTCTCATATGTCTTTCTTCTTTTTATCTTTGGGTTCTTTATTGTGATATTCAACCTTCTCGAGATTTTATGTAGCTTCTCAGCAACTCACTGAGCACATTTGATCCTGATAGCTTTTTTTAGGCCAAACAGCATTAGCTTTTATGGACTTTCATTATTCAGCATGTCTAATCTTGCTTCTTCTTTTTTTTTTTTTTGAGCTGGAACATCAGGATGTTTCAGCTCTATAATTATTGAAATTTCAGAGCCCATTTTACAAATAGGCGAAATATAATAAGAAAAAGTATTAAATACGGAAAGCACATTTAAATATCTATAAACAAAACTTGCTAAAAACACAGGTTAACATTAAAAAGGAGCCAATACAGTAAAATATCAATCTTTTTGGTCAGCTAAAGGGGAAAAGTGGTGCATCAATATATAAGAAACTATACAAAATATCATGCATACACAAACCGTACGAAATATTATGTCTTTTTTAGGGCCGAGCAATAGGAGGGACGGGCTAGCCTGTAGCCCACCCATTTATTGTTAAATGGGCACAGGTTAGCCCATAACCTGATGACAACCCATTTAAGCCAATATCAAATGGGTTACAAGGCAAATATTCTACCTTACAAAGCTACCAACAAATTTTGCATACCAAGTGGCATGCCAAATATGAAATAACCATACCTTATTGTAATTTAACAACATCACATAATATCATCCAGATTCAATCACACAATCTTACACAAAGTCACAAAAAATCAAAGTATGATAAAAAGCTCCAAACTTCCACATGCAGGTTAAAAGTTCATACAAGCATTTAAGGTTTGTTAAAAGCTAAATAAGAAATAATATTATTAATTAATTATCCACCTAGATCTTGAGTATGATCAATATCATTATCATCTTCTCCAGAAGCACTTGAAATTGATGAACTTGTAGCTGCTGACTCTTACTCTATAGGAAGAAAACAATTAAAGACAGGCTAGTTCATTAATAAGAGGAAAAAACATGAAACAACGCAAATAAGAAGATATATAGTATATGTAAATCCATGTAGGTGTATTAAAGACAAGTTAGTCACAAAACCATGATTTCTATACTCATTATATATTATATGTAAATGCATGTAGGTGTATTAGTTAAAACTTAAAAGTTAAAGGTCAAATAAGAAGATATATATAATGTACCAAAAGGCTTACGTTTTCCAAAGGCATGATGGTTTTGCGATTGTGATTCGTGACTTTTCAAAGATACCCAATAAAACTCAAAACTTTTTTTTCAATCTAACATGCTACTAAAATAAATGAGCTTGGGTAGAGCCATTCTTGATAATATAGTATATGTACAAATACAGGTGAATATATTGGGATTGATCCCTTTAGTTGATTATATTGTTCCATTATGACGAGACAGAGCATCTGTTTAGTGTTCAATGTAGCTCTCAAATTAACTTGAGTTCAAATATTATGAATAGAGGGAGAGGAAGCAGTTAGAAATTTCTGCAAAATATTCATTTTTGAGCAAGAAAGCGAAATGGCAACAGGCAAGGGAGAGAGGGAGAGGGAGAAGTTAGAAATGAAAATTCACTAATGGTGCCGCTTAGCAAGGAACTGTCGATACCAAGTTCTATCTGATTGTAGTCTAGAAGCATTGACCTTTGCGAGCTAAGACTGACCCTTAGAGCTTTGATCTTCTACGAATTTGAAGTTGAAACTGACACTGAGTAAGGAACTTGAGGCTTCAATCTTGTACAAACTGAAGGAAAAGGGACGAGAATCTACGGTGGACCACTGAGAAGGTGAAAATTTTGAACTCAATATTGAGATTTGAGGAGAGGAGCAGGAGCGACGGCTAAGGGGCGTCAAGGCAACTTGAAAATGAAAATGAAAATAGGAGGGGAGGGAGACTCTGACTGGATCGAGGTGGTAGGGAAGGAAAAAGAAAAATGAATTAATAAAAGATATAAAAATTAAAAAAAAAAACTTAAACAGGTAGATATGGGCAGTCTGATGCCTTGTCGATAGCTCGTCCCATTTAATGAACTACCCCGCCTATTTAAGCCCTTTAAGCTCGTCTGTTCATGGGTTCTTAGTTGGGCTATTTGGGTAGGCTTATATTGGCAAAAATTTATTGAGCTATAGCCGGCTATTAGGCTACGGGTTTCATGTTTAGCCCTACTTTTTCAAATGGGCAAGCTATCAAGCTATGGGTTTCAGAGTCCAATCAAATAAAAATTGGTGTAACTCGTAGCCAAGTTATATAATATATCCAAATTCATCTTTGTGAGTGGATTACATATGGGTATCAAAAGAACTTGACTAAATCCCAGGTACCCCCGAAAACCCTCATTGGTATCAAAGTGAATTCATTGTGGCTCTAGTTTCCTTAATGAAAGGTTTTCTAGTTGCTCTTCCAACTAGACAATTTTCATATAAGAACATTTTCATGTTAGTGATTTCACCTAACAAACTCTCTTTAGCAAGTTTAATTATTCTATTTTGATGTATATGTCATAGTTTAGCGTGTCAGGCATTCATGTCAACATTATTAGAAGAAGTAGCGAAACAATTATGTGCATCAAAATTACAAATAATATCTATGATAAAGAACTTTTTTTTGAAAGGAATGTTGAACCATAAAGAGTCAAATCAAAAAATATGTCTATAAGCTTGCTATGAAAGTTTATATTAAAACCATGTTCTAAGAGACATAAAATATAAACTAAATTTCATCAGAAGTTGGGAGTACAAAGAATCTGCCTCATTATCAAATTATTACATTTCTCCCAATGCTTTCAGAACAATGGCTCTTTTGTTGCCCTCGAATAACTACTATCTATAAAGCCTGTTTTATTCTTTTTCAAGAGTGCCAAATGCATTTCGTGACTCTATAGGCCATAATTGTCAGCTCCGGTTAAGATGTGTAGGATTAAAGAGGTTTTTAGGTTGTTCGTTGGATTGAAAAATAAGATATGGTCAGAATCAATCGAAGAGGAGCCCTCACTTCGAAAAATTGCACCATAGCGATGGAAAATGAAAGAATAGTGCGGATTTATTTTTCCCTACAGGAGATAAAAAGACAATTAAGAGTTTTCTTTTGGAAAAAAAGAAGAAGTTAGAAATTAATAAATCACAAATCAAGTTTAGTAACAACACTTTATTTGGTACAATATTGAATTTGAAAATTAGAAGAATGTCTTATTGACATTTTTTATTTGGCATTTACGAATTTTTAGTTTCTTTTTTTTGTTATTTTTTCTTTCTTTTTACCTAGAAGGACCAGCCACCGTTAAAATTATCAAATAAATACATTGGTTAGGTTTAAACAAATTTAGGATCAAAAAATTTTCTTTTCAATTTGCTTTCTTTTCTTTTTTAATCAATTTTCTTTCTTTTTTAAAATATTTAATAATTTATTGGGAAAATAGCAAATAAAGACCCTGCTATGTAAAATTGTGATTTGGGACTCTTAATTTGGAAAATGACAAATAAAGACCTGGTCTCATATTGCAAATATGAAATCTTGGTGAAATGTCTGAAATGCTCTCGACCAAGTGACAAGTTGACTGTGACAAATGACAAATTCACTTTATCAAATGACAAATTCACTTTATCAAATGACAATTTCAGTAAACCAAATCACAACTTGACTGAGGTTATGCTAAATGATAAGTTGACTATAGGAAATGACAAATTTACTTTAGCGAATGACAACTTTAGTAGACCAAATCACAACTTGATTAAAGGACATTTCAGATATTTCACCAAGGTTTTATATTTACAATATGAAACCATTCTTTATTTGTCATTTTTCAAATTAAAAGTCCCAAATCACAATTTCACATATTAGAATGTCTTTATTTGCTATTTTTCCTAATTTATTCTCTTTTTTGTCTTTTTGTTGTCAGAAAAATATTGTAAAGGAACGTATTAAGATTCTTTCTCATCATCACAGTACATAATGTTTAGCATTTTAATTGCCCGCATGTTTCTTGAGATATTTTACACACATAGGTGAGGGAGCTATTCAAAATTGAAAAAATATGACGAAAATCAGTTTCCATTGTCATTTGCCAAATATTGAGGAGTAAATATTCTACATTGATGAGGATGAAGTGGAAAACCATGCTGAAAGTCTCCAATAAAATATTTTTATGATTTTAAAATTGTCAAACTAAAACCTTTATATATTGTTTATCTATTGCTCATCTCTTTTTTTTTTTTGGGATGTGATTAAAATATATGTAAACTACTTGGTACTTTGATATTTTATTTTATGAAATGAATTCTACCATACTCCTCTGGTTCTATTTATAAGGCACTCCAGCATATTTCACACGGATTAAGAAAAACCTTAAAATGTATTAACTCTTCATTAAAATATAATAAAATTTTAACTTTACTCATATTTAATATATACACTTTTCAAAGGAGATAACTACCTATAATATAATGAATGAAAGATAAAATAGTATATTCACCCTGATAATTTAATGAAGTGACTTATAAATAGGACAAAAAAAACTTTCTCTCTCTGCCTTATAAATAGAACCAAAGGACCAAGTGTTTTCGTTACTTACATGAAACATGCGTACTAAAGCAACTTACTTACTCAACAACACTTACCGTTTATGCTAGTCTCATCTATTACACGGAATTTGAAAAATAAATTGTGCTCCTATAGTCCTTAATATAAAACTTATTTAACTAATTTGATTAAATTAAGGAAGTTAGGTAAGTTAGTTAATTATAAGAAATGTGACAAATTTTTTTCTAAAACATCAAAATCATCTTTCTTAATACCCCATCTCCTTTTTCTACTTGATTATGGTTGAAGAAGTATCCACAGAGATAATTTAAAAAATAAAATAAATATGAGAAATGAGTCTTATGTTTAGGACTAAAACCAACTTAATAATTAGGTCATATATTAAGAATCAGAGGAGTATTATTTATACTTATGAATATCCTAGTATGTTAGAATTTCTTTTATTAAACATAGATATAGATATGCAACTTGATATGATTTGGGACACGGTAGAGTAGTGTCGAATTTTCAAGATAAAAAACCTTTTCGGTAAAAAAAAAAAGAAAAGGAACCAGTGGTAAAAAATGAACTTAATAAAACTATGGGCTCCCCATTTAGCTCCTCCCTTCTTGACAAGAGCCCATAATCTCTTTTGTCTTGCCAGCCCAATGTCCCATAAAAGTACTCCAAAAGAGGGTGGACCCTTTAATGGTATGATTGATAAAGCCCAATAACGTTTGGAGGAGGAGTTTGTTTCAACATAGGTTTTTTATTATCAACAAGGATTGAGTCTAATGAAAAAAGCCAGTCTCTCATAATATGACAAATTAAGATTTGAATCCCTACTGAAAGAAGTGTCTACATCTAGTGTCCCACAGTACCTCGAATAGGATTGCTTCAATAAAAAAACACCTATACTTTAGCAAAAAAATAACATACGTTTTATTTAGGGTCTTATGCGCCCAAGATGGTTCCTTCTTTAGGATGAGGGTTGTTTTTGATTTTTTTTTTTTTGCCAACTAGGGAAAGGGATTAATTTTTACAATATAATAATTGAATACTTAAATTTTTGTTAAGAAAGATTTTTATATTTAATGTCTAACAGTATCTAATAATACTTTTTTGTTACTTTCTCTAATTTATTAATAGCTCTATCCATTGTATAAAAATTGGCAAAAAAACAGTATAAGAAAATTAATTTTTTTTGGTTAAATAAGAATAGGTTTTTTTTTTCAATATAAACTAGAATTATCCTCCGTGCATTATTAACTAATAGAAAAAATATCTTTCTAAATTTCCTTAAAAACGTGTAATTTACTTTTGATTTTTCATAGTTAGAAAAAGCTAGTGAGAAAAAGATATGTAATGTGCAGTAAAATATTTAAAAATAAATAGTTTTAAAAAGAGCATTTAAATAAATCTTTCATGAAAAACAAATATGAAAATAGTTTATTTACTAAAAAAAAAACTTCGCTGTGAGCATACATATATACATATATATATATATATAACTTCGTTGCGGCCAATCTCTTATTCGTAATATTATTCAAAACTTAAATGAAATCTCACAATTTCAATTAAATCATGAGACGGGAAAAAAAAAAAACACAGAGAGAGAGTGATAGATAACAACTAATTTTAAAGGGAAAATTAATTGGCTGAATCAAGTCCTGTAGTTTGTTTCTTTTGAACTGGACTCTTATATTTTGATTCGTTACACTGTTATAGCACTATTAAGTTTTGATAATGTGGAGGGTAACTAAACTAACCCGTGAATAATGAAACATGAATTGGCGCTACGTGGATTAATTTTGATGACGGGCGGATAATTAAGTGATTTAGGAAGCCTCTCAGCAGATAAGAAAAGCTTGGGGATATTTAGATAAAACCAAATTATAGTTTGAAAAATAACTTCTAAAATATAGATTTTGTGAAGAAGTAATTCTGATAAAGTGAGAGTGTTTGAATAGTTGTTATCAGAAGCACCTTTTATATATGCTAATTACTAAGAAAAAGTATAAATTAATATGATAATTACATAAAAGATGAATTTCATAATATATTTTAATTTGAAGGAATAAAATTATTAATAATATATTTCTTACCAACATAATTAATAACATATAAGATAAGGTAATTAATAAATAATTAATATGTGTCTATATTTATAAAATATATTATTAAATATGTTTATAAAAAAAATAATTGATGGGTGTTAAAATCATATTATGGTTAAGATCTACTCTAACAGGTACAATCATGCTCTCTAATTTGAGCCAGAAACATAATTGATTCACTTTTTCTGAAACCATAATTTTGAATCCAAAACCATGGTTTTTGACCCAAAATCATGGTTTGTTAATTTTACCTCCCGTTTGGCAACTTTTTTATCCAAACGATGGTTTAGGTCCCCAAACTATGGTTTGGGATGTTATCTAAACAGGCCCTTATCCAGGCAAGATTGCATGTTGATGCTTTGCATCAATTTGTTTTTCTATCCCCTCTAATTGATATAAGAGTTTGTTTAATTTTTAATTTGGTCTTAAATATAATATTTTAATTCATTTTATCTTTCATACTACTTTCGATCCTTAATATAAGAACTCGTTTGATTTTTATTTTGGTTCTAAATATAAAACCCCAGTCTATTTATTTTGTCTCTCGTATTTATATTTTTTTTTTCAAGGTAGTCCTTATAATAATAGTAATTCTAGCTAATACATTTGATTAGCAAGGATATTTTATTAAAAAAATACATATTTATTACAAATAACTAATTTAACAAGCTTTATTAATTTATTCAAATTAATCAACTAGCTCTTATACTATCTCCGGTCCTTAATATAAGAACTCATTTGACTTTTATTTTGATCATAAATATAAGACCTCAATCTACTTTGTCTCTCATATTTATCTATTTTTTTTCCAAAATAGTCCTTATAATAATAGTAGTTCTGGCAAATACACTTGATCAATAAAGATATTATAGGAAAAATAACACATATTTATTACAAATAACTAACTTAACAAGTTTTTTAAATCAACTCAAATTAGTTAACTCTTATATTAAGAACCAGATGTAGTATTTATCCACTTTTTTTCCAAAATAGTCCTTATAATAACTACATATGTTATATGTTTCATAAATAGTAGTTCTGGCTAACATATTTTATTAGCAGAATATTTTTAGGAATATAACACCTATTTATTACAAATAATTAATTTAATTTATTTTCTTAATCTATTTCAACGGTAAACTATTTTTTATATTAAGCTTTATTTCTTGCTCTCCATCTCTCAAACCCAGTTTTCGAATTTCAAGCAAATAACTCATTTCATATCCATCCATGAAGGTCTCGTCTTCTATCTTTTATAAATAAAAAATAGCACTCTTATAAACAGGCACCACACATTGTTTTCTTGAGAGAAGTAAGATCCCAAATGTTGATATTTTAATTTAGACATGAAACATGGCTCTTTAATTTTCCTCTTCAATTGCTGACTTACATATGATTACTGTTTTCACCATTAAATTATATTTAACGTGTGGCTAAATTGGGACATCATCCCTTTCAGTATAAGTTTTGACAATTTCAATTTCTTACCATGATTTACTTTCTTACTCTTCAAGTGCTAACCAATTAAGGACTTAAGCCAAGTATAGGATGTGCTAAATTGTATGGGACTTGATTCAAAATTAAAATAAATTATGAGGACTTGTGAATTAGTTTTGCCAATTTTAAATTGCTAGCCGTGATTCATAAGAGGTAGTTGATTAATTTAAAGAGCATAAAAAAATTACTAAATTATTTGATTATAGTATCTATTATATGATTTCTCTAAAATGTTTATATATATCATTAGATTATATGTCAATTTATAAGTGAGATAAATTAGTTTGAAAAAAAAAATAAATATTTTAAAATAAATTAGTAACTTCTTTGATCTCCTCAAATTAAAAAACAAATGTAGTATGTATTAATATAATAATACATAAAACGAAAACACATAAGAGATATTGTTGGCCAATATATGCGTGTTTGTAAATAAAGATATTACATGAAACATTTTCTTAGCACCATAATCAGTTCTCTAGGATGCCTTTTATTGAATATAAATACACACACAACATGAAAACAATTCGAATTATATTCAATTTCAGAATTTATAGAATAGAAAGGAATTATATTCTTAATATAAAATATTATAAATTTGCGTACTCGTAACACTCACAAGTTGTATAGCAATAAAATCTTGTTATAAAATGAGAAGAAATAAAGAAACTAGAGAGTAGAAAAGAAAAGAGAAAATAGAGAAGACAATAATCTTTTTTTCATTCATTTTGTTGTTATTATTATTATGGCGGTAGAAGTAAAAGTTAGAATCTAAATACCTACCAAAAGAGGAAAGTGGGTGATGAGCAGAAAAAAGATATAAATACTCTTCAAAATTGTTGAAAATCAATGTTATTTGTGTGGTATGAAAGGACATTGGTCACGTATCTGTTTTACGCTCGAACATCTAATAAAACTTTATCAAGCCTTCATAAAAAAGAGTTTAAATAATATGAAAACAAATTTGACTTTTCAAACTGATAATATGAAGGTAAATTTTGCATACAAGAAAGATGATGTTAATGAGTTAGATAATGTTAATGGTCTTGATGTTATGGCATATTTGGAGATGGTTGATTTCTTTGAGAATCACGGTTATAAGTGTCTGGATTAAAAATATATTTTAGTTTGTTTTATTTATGCCTTTTAATTTAGTTTATATTTTACTTATGTTTATTTCTTTTTCTCCTTTCATGTTTCAAGAGCATTATTGCTCATGATACATTTGAAATTTATATTAATGCATTTCTTTTCTTTTACTAAAGAATATAAATGTTTTTTTTGTTCGACATAAGAATGAAGATATGCGCTTCATAAATAGTGCTACAACACACTTAATATTGTAATATTTATAATAAATCTTTATTTTTCCAAACTTATTGCAAGAATAGAAATATTTCCTTTAATGAAGTTCTTTTGTTCATATGGCAACTCCAATTTTCAAAGGGTCACAACCATGCGGGGAAGTAATTTTGATGGAAGGGAAAGTTCCCCCCAAAAAAAAAGTAAAAAAGAAATAAAAAAATGAATTAGTATTTTAATTTAATATTTTTATTTACACTATGAAAAAGACTAATATTCCTTTATCTAAGAATACAATACCAACCCTAACCCAAACATCAAGACCATTATCCACCATGACGGGAAGCCATAGCAACCATCCTAAGGAAACGTACGCGTCATTGGAAAAATGCAGTATAATCAAATCCTGTCAAACCCCAAAAGATTAGAAAAATAATCTTCAAACCTAATATGTTGAAGATGCACAATTTTATAAACTCTCAAGGAAAGCATGATAGTATAGGCTTTGCCAAAACCTGTGTTTGCAACACTAGAGATGATGATGTACAAATTGAACCATATTTTTAAAAGTAATTTTACGGTATATAAAATAAATATATAAAAAAAATTTGTTTTAATTTATGTGCAAGCTTTTTAATTAAACCAAATACCCTCTAAATACAAAATTCTAATTCTATTCTCACTATTTCAGATTTCAATGGCAACTTCAATTTTCAATTTTTTAAAATAAACTTAATTAAGAAACCTGTGTTGGCATCTGCTTATCAGAATTAAAATATGCTTCAAAGTTCAAAAAATACTTATAAAAATATTTATAAATAGTTGATTAACCAAGTCTTCACCAAAATTTAAACTCTTGAATTTGTAATTGCAGGTCTTTTTTTGGACTGAAATTACAGGTTGAGCCAACTTACTTATCCTCAGTGTTTTTGAAATTACGGAGAATTAAAAAAAAAATCTTTAAATTTTAAAATTTTAGATCAGTTTTATTTATTACACTTTAATAATAATTGACAAGATTTGAAAAGTAAATGACAACACATTTTAAGATCTTTTTTTTGAATTAATCACTACTATGTATCGTAGATACCTTGGTCCAAAAAAAAAAGTTGAAAAACATTGATCCAAGATGTCACGGAAAATAATAAAATTAAAAAAAACACACACACACACACGCGGTGGTGCTCTTTCCGGAGTGAAGACTGCTGACAAGGATGCGGTGCTGAGGGCGGAAGCGCGTTATCCGGCTGGCACCCATTAATCAAATGCAAGATCGTGTCTGTCATCCTTCTTATTTTTCAATTTTGAAATTATTAATATTACATTGCTGTAACTGCCCCTCCATTTTCCCTTATTTATATTATTCTCAGTTGAACTACCTTCACGAAATCGACACCTAAAACCAGAACTAGAAGAAGAAGAAATACCCACTTTGGATCTATCCCTCTTCCTTTACTGAAACTTACCAAAAACGCAGCAAAAGAAAATATTGAAGTACTATTCAAAAAATTGATCTTGATGGGATTCAATCAGCGTTTCTGGGTGTGTTGTGAAGTTCTGCTTGTCTTGTTAATGGGTCTCTCAGTTTTTGCAGTTCCCGGTGAGCTTTAGCTCCTGTAATGTCCATTTCGGTATCTCTTCTCTTTGATGTCTAATGATTCTGAAGAATTCGATTTTACTATGTTATTACAGATACTACCTTCGATTCTGCGGCGCATATCGGTCGGAACCTTCTTCAGGCTAAAAAAGGTTGATATTTTTTCCAATATTATTTCTTAATGGTGCCCTCTGTTGGATCTACAAATATATTTATTTGTTTTTTGTAATATATAGTCGTCTGGTTTCTATAACTGTTCCTTTGATCCGCATGCTTTGTGAAACCGCTGGTTCCTAAATCTTCGCTTGTAAATCATTTGCTATTTTTGTGGGATTTCTGATTATGTCATTTCCTCGTGTGATTTGAGAGAACTAAATTCGTTGCTCCTGTTTTAAGAAGATAAGAATTATAGAAAGATTTTAAGTTGTTAGCATCTTACCACAGACCTTTTGCCTTATCTTATTCTTACAATAATTAGGTGTCCAATTCTTGGCACTTGAGTTAATCAAAATGGTCACTTTTGGAGGACGAAATAACAACGAAGGGCTAATCTTTGATCATGTCCAATGCATGCAGTGTTTCTGTGTCTGGTGTTTGTGGTTGGAAAGAATTGTTAAACTTTTCACGGATGGATTTTTCCAAAACATCCTTAGTGGGAAAAGGTGGGTTGGCCTCTTTACGGAGTTTAGCTAATGGTATGCTTATAGAGAACTCACATATCATGGTCCTAGTTTGGTGATATTCATATTTCTTCCTTTTAAATCATAATTCCATAGCTTTACGTACGAAAAAGTGGTTTTATAATTTGGTATTGTAAATCATGGACTGGCATTATGACTGTAAATTCAATGCACTCTTCTTTTCTCAGGTACGATACTTTATCTATAATGAAAACTCTTGATTGCCTGTGTGAACTGTGAAGAACAAAGGACGAATTGTGCTCAATTGCACATCAATAGATATAATTTTATTACTAGTATCTATAATTGACTTTTCGGTGTAATGTGTTGTACAATCATTAGTTCAAATAAATCTTATTAGTTGCTCATATCAGTGCCTGGAAATTGTGCTAAATGCAACCCTCACATCTCATTTTGAACTTGTGTACGTGCAAATAAGATAATGGAATTGCTTGTATCATCCTGCTCAAATGCAGAAAGCAAGTCCCAAACACGTTGACTACTTGTTTCTTTTATGTTTAGTTTTGTTACCTCACGATTCTTCATGTTATAACTCATAAAAACTGCAAGTGAAGCCAATCTCTTGGATCCTGCATTACATCTATAAATTTTTGTCTTGGTTACTCTGGGATAGCTGTTCATTGGCCACTACTAACTGTAGTAATTGTTCACTTTCTTCTTTTCTTGTTTGTTTTTCCCCTCTTTAATTGACATTTCTTTGTTTTTTCACCTTGCATCTGCAGGCTGTCCTGTGAATTTCGAGTTCTTAAACTACACAATAATCACAAGCCAATGCAAAGGTCCCCATTACCCTCCGAAAACCTGTTGTGCAGCATTCAAAGAATTTGCTTGCCCATATGCTGACGTTTTAAATGACTTGACAAACGAGTGTGCCACGACCATGTTTAGCTACATCAACATTTACGGAAAATACCCTCCAGGACTTTTTTCTAGCGAGTGCCGGGAAGGGAAGCAAGGTCTTGCCTGCCCCGCATTACCACCATCGATGTCCGCAAATGACACAGCTAGTCAGATCATGCACTATCCATGCTTGATTCTGATGCTCTCAGCTGGTTTCTTATTCTTGTTATTCCTATAATTCAATAGTGCCCATTTTTTTTGTCATTATCATCTTGTGCACTACATTGTTATTGTATAATCTTTGACAATTCTTTGATTACATATCATCTTGTCCACCATCAAGATTGTGCTAAGAGCCAAAAGGGTAGCATATAGTAGATTAGAGCTAAAAGTCTCTGTTTTATTTGAGTGAGTGTTGGCTTCAATGCTTTTGAGCTTGTAAACTCTGCTGAGATGGTTTACCTTACAATGGGGTTTCCCTCTATATCTCGTGTCTTATTCTTAGCTTAACACCAAAAGACATATGTTGCATGAAGTTCTTGCTATGTGCGAGGTTTGAGGAAGATCAAACCGTCTTTCAGTCTTTTGTGCACAGCCTTATCCTATATTATTTTGTAAAAGACTATTTTCATGGCTTCAACTTGTGACCTCTATCTCGCATGATGACAATTCTACCCTTATTTCAAGGCTCTCCTTTATCACCGTTTAAATTGGTATAAAAAATAAAAATATATCATATGATGTTTTTTCCTTTTTCAACAAGAAATTCAGTTTAGAATTATTTTTTTTCGCCTTAATAGTGTTTTATTGGGCGTCATTATTTAGATACGAATCTTTTGTTTCACGACAGAAAAAATATTTAAAACGGAGTACATTTTAATTGTTTCGGTTGTTTAGCATGGCTTTAAACTGCAGCACGTTAATTTTGTTCTTAAAAAAAAAAAAAAGATAATGAGTATTGTTAAGCCAAAAAAAAACTTTTCATTTAAATTTTTTTTCCCACACCAGATGTTGAATAAGGTTATTTCTAGCTTTGTCCAATCAAATTCTGGACTTTGTTTTGTTGTGAGGAGCAAATGAAGGTCTGCGATGTGACTTCTAACCTGAAGAAAAAATCTGAGGTGATTGGATATGGTGCGTGCGGATAGGAATGCTTCACACTTTATCAAAGAATGTCATATATCTGAGCAAGGAACTCTAGCTCTCGAACTTCTGCAGAACAAGTATCCATATATGAACATTACATGGCTGTCTCTCTCACTCGTTCATCCTTCTTTAAGCACAAAGATTTAACACTAAGAGCTCATCAGAAAATTCCCACCACTGTTCTTTTGCTTCAAATGTGTCAAAGCCTGCAAGAAGTAAAACAACTTCATGCCCAGTTCATTGTGACAGGACTCCTTGGCCACCCTTTGAATTCTGGGAGACTCCTTGAGTCATATGTTAAGATTTCTCATAAAGACTATGCTATATCTGTCTTTGAAAGTATACCTTCTCCTGATATTTTTGCTTTCAACACTGCCATAAGAGGCCTGACTCTGTGTAATCTCCCACATAGTGCTCTGTTGCTTTATAATACACTGCTTCTAGAGGGTCAAATCCCAGATGGTTATACTTACACTTTTGTGCTCAAAGCTTGTTCGTATTTGGAAGCTGTGTGTGAAGGTGAACAAGTACATTGCCAGATTATTAAGTCTGGAATATCAACTAGCACTCACATTAATAGCTCTCTGATACACATGTACACTACTGCTAATAGGTTTTCTTGTGCAGAGCTTATTCTTGCTGGGATCTCAGAGGTGGAAACGCCTCCTTTGAACTCAATGATTTCTGGGTATCTAAGGCATGGACATGTTAAAGAAGCTAGAGAGTTGTTTGATAGAATAGAAACAAGAGATGTTGCTTCTTGGAATGCAATGATTTCTGGGTACACAAAGAATGGCCTACATGCTAAGGCTTTAGACTTGTTTCAGGAAATGATGGCATCCCAGGATCCTCCTATTGCTCCTGATGAATCAACCCTTGTGAGCTCATTATCTGCCATTACCCATCTGGAAACACTGGATCAAGGAAGATGGGTGCACATGTATATAAAAAGAAATGGGTTTAAGATAAGCAACACTCTTGGTGCTGCTCTTATTGACATGTATGCAAAGTGTGGCTGCATTGAAGGTGCCTATGAAGTGTTTGAGGAAATACCTAAAAGAGATATAGTCACTTGGGGAGCCATCATATCTGCTTTTGCTATTCATGGCCAAGTCCAGAAATGCTTCGAACTCTTCCACGAGATGATTGTGGAAGGAACTCATCCAAATGAAGTGATCTTTGTGTCGATCTTATCTGCTTGTTCTCATGCAGGATATGTTGACATGGGATACCACTATTTCAACAAAATGGTTCATGATTTCAGAATCAAACCTTCAGTTGAACATTATGGATGCATGGTGGACCTCCTAGGTCGTGCTGGAAAATTAGCAGAGGCCGAAGGGTTCATCGAATCAATGCCAGAGAAGCCCAACTCAATTATATGGGGCACATTCCTTAATGCTTGTAGGATGCACACTGATGCAAGAAGAGGGAATAAGGCACTAAGACAATTAATGAATCTTGAGCCAAATTCTGGTGATAGATATAAATTAGCAGGGATCATGTTTGATAGTGCAGGAGAGAAGGAATGTGCACAGAAAGTGAGGAAATTTATGAAGGATTTTAATTTGAAAGGTACAAGTGGGTTGAGTTCCGTTGAAGTTGAGGGGGAGTTTCATGAGTTCATGGCGGGGGACGCTGGCCATGATGAGGTTAGAGAGATTTATACCATATGGGATGGATTGACAGAATGCTAAAACAGATGGCCTAGCTAAAAAGTTATGGGAATGATAGGAACAGAATTACAGTGAGTCTGTGACATGGGCATTGTTCATGGATTGTAAATAATACAGCTTCGTAACTTTTTTTTCTAAGATATGTTGATCGATTGATTGTAAGCATAGTAAAGATGAATCTTACTAAAATGAGTCCTTTAAAATGTAAAATTTATTAAGAAGAAGGGGGATGAAAAGAAAATAAATCTATACACTTAATTTTTGTGTCATTATCTTTCTATTTTAGACACTTTACAAATTCCTAAACAGGTTTAAAGAGCGAATGTCTACGATGTGTGAATTTTTTCTATGAAAAGATGACATAATGATGATTAAAGTATATATCTAGTCCTTTAATTTCACATAAAATTTCAGTTTGATCTAGTCAATATTAGATTTCTCTTAAGATTTAGAATCATGTCAACTATAAAAGCAGTTTGCTTTATTAATTCCCTTTACCTAACAACAGAACTAGCTCTTCATACAAACTGCATTATTTATAAGGTTTGAACAATACGATCTCTGGTCCATAATATAAGATTTTATTTGATTTTTATTTTGATCTTAAATATAAGATCAATCTACTTAGTCTCTTATATTTATTTATTTTTTCTTAAGATAGTTCTAACTAATACACTTGATCTTATAAGACCAAATAAAAAATGCCCGTTAATCATGGTACTCTTTAGTTTATTTTTTAGCTTTGAAAATACAAGGTTATTCGGTAAAAGAAAAACTTTTAAATGCATGCTTTATCTTACTCCTTCAATTCCTTTTATAAGACACAAATAATTAAATTATACATATAAACAAATTGGTTGAAATTGGTTAAGGCTAATAAATATGTAAACCATTATTTTCCAAAAACAGCCTTAAAATAAAGGGAGAGAGTGAGTAAATAAATAATTAATGCACTGGGACCAACCAATAATTAATGAGTAAAAATGAAAAAGATCCACCCCTAAAAAGGTTCTTATGCATAAGACTAGAGGGAGTATCACCTGTAGTTGGATGCAATAATCACACTCAAAATATGCCGCAACACGAGCCTTAATCCTCATAAAATGAGTTCAAAAACTTTTGACAGTTATGGGACCAAAAGAACTTTAATTCCTCCTCTCATTTAGTCCCTATGCTAACCAAGCCAACTCAGCTGTCATGGTCCATGGCCTTAATAAATTACTATACTTATTACATCATTCAAGGTACATCAAATCCCTCACCTTTCATCTAGTCCTCAGTTGAATAAACAATTTCTTCTACAAACAAGAAAATACAGATGTATCAGAGCTTTCTAACAAATAATGTAAAGATATAAGGTATACCTTTTTCCCTTTTTCCTTTTTTGGGCCAAAGTGGGATTATCTATATCAATAAATACATTTTGTTTGGCCAAAGAGATCAATAGATACATTTATTTATTTATCTATATATTGAATACAAATTCACTCCTTTCATAATCCCGTCCAAGAAGAACCTCCTGATCCATTGAGTTGATGGTGCATAATGATTTAAACTCACAAGAAGAGCAAGTTTAGAAAAAGCATTCACCATATGGGCCGGCCCTGAGAAATCACAAATTATTCACCATATGAGATTGAGTCGAGACTTGTGGAAGTGCTTCTTCTTTATACACCATGGACCAGGAAAGGTACTCAACTACACAAAGTTAAGATCAGTTGTGAGCAGCACTCAAAATATTAGAACTCACGCTGTCAACCCTTCTCCAGCACACATAATCAATGAATCAAATATTCACTCGAAAAAGTTCAGCATGCGGGACCTCATTCAAGTACTCAACATATGTGAAGGTGACATGTAGAAAGCCCATTTCAAATTTATGAAATTATCAAATAGATAGCTCACATTGCCAATAGTCCTTGCTCCAAACCATGCAGTTTCAGCACCATATGGAGGAGGTATGACTTCGATTCCACTGGACAACTGGGGAGGTAATAAATCACGGAGTTCCTTGTCTAACCTTTCTGTACCATAAGGATCCCAAAGTGGGATTAGAACCCATTAGTCAAAGTAGCCCATCACTGGCGTTTTTTTCAATACCTTAATTCTATTTTATCATATTGAGATGCTCTGTAGTAAAAGATGCAAATCTTTACAAATAAAATGGACACCTAACGTTTATCCAAAAAAGGGGACATTCACCTGCTAGACCTGGTAAGCATGCAGTTCCCCCTGATAAAACCACAGTCTTAAACCAATCAGGGTCACCTGCTAATTCTGCAGAATGGCAATGGTCCATACAAAGAGCTACAGCCTGGTGCAAACCCATTGCTTGCCTACAACAAGACGTTCATGATAAGCTTAATGTACCATTCCGGGGAAACAAGGAACAAGGTGACTAGCAGGCAAGAATTTTCCATGGTGTGCCATCACGGCAAGAGAGAAAAACACTGCCAAAGGGACAGAACATCCCAAGGTCACTCGGTTATGGATAAAGAGGATTTTCAAGGAAGTTGCATATATACTAGACACTGACATGTGCTGCCTGTTACTTTCCCAGTAAATACAGATAAGCAGATTTAGTCATTGATCCTTTCGCAGATTACATCATGCTTGTTATGTGGAAGTATAAAATAAAGAGAATGACAATTAAGATAAAGAGATTCTAAGAATATTTGCTACCAAGTTTCTTGACTTTCGTGCATGGAGAGCCAGTATTTTCTAAATGACAAGAGAATAAAAAGGAAACAAGAAAAAGGTCAGAAGAAAATGCCATTTTGGAGTTTTATCAACAATTTGCTTTGTGGGTGGAAAGCCAGTATTTTCTGAATCTTTATGTCGAACATGAGAATTACATCCTCACTATGATGTAGTCTATATTTGATAGTTTTCTCCCAGAAATCTGAAGAAGTTTATTTTGCAATTAATGGTGCACTTTGCAAATATAACTCCTTAACATACCATTAACAAAGCCATATATCTTTTCTTCTAATTCTTGAAGTATCGAATCAGCGGAATAACCATCAGATAAATACTGTGAACACTGTTCTGGAACTGAAGGTTTCAACGACAAGACCAGAATTTAACAGTCAATTTTCATGCAGAGAACTAATTCAGTCCAAGAAAACAATTATCATATTTCAGATTACCTCTTCCCTCTTTTTGAGAGTGAGGTAAATGATAAAATTAGGGGCTTATAATAACCTATTGTTTACATATCATTTGTTTTTCAAGAAAGTACGTTTTCATTTTTTTCAGAATTAAAAACTGCACCACCAAGTTCCGGGGTTGCCAAATTTCAACATGAGTTTACTTCTGAAGCAATTGAGGAAATTGTTTTCTCATATAACTTAGAACCAGTTTATCCAGGTTCAGTGATGACAGTCAAGCTACTATAAGAAGTGGGCCTCAATGATGAAAGCTGCAACAGTATTGCAAGCGTACAAATACTTACAATCCAGCAAGCCGAGGCTGGAACAAGATCTCTCCTGTTTGAAAACGCTCTTTCGAAAGTGTAAACCATCCTTCTCCCGCTGCTTCAAACGATGCTTGCGTATCTTTCAATAGTTCAGCTTCATAATCAATAGCAACATAGCATAGCTCCTGTTGACATGGAACCAAACCATCAGAAAACTTCAGTGAGATGACTTCACAGGAAGTAATTTCTGAGTTAAATTCAACCAATACAACCATTCCCAGCACACTTCAATTGAAACCAAACGTACAAACATCATATAATATATATATATATATATATATATATAAAAGAAATATTCGGTCTTCACACAGAAGTAATGTTCCCACTGATCATTGAGATGAACCTCAACCACAGTTCTGTCCGCATGCACTTGCCATCCTGCAACTTAAATTTAACCAATAAATTACGCTGCAGGATCCTGCTCCAGTTCTGACTCATACTTCAATTCATGAGGCAGAAGATATTTCAGCACTTGGAAAAAATGGAGCCACAAATTTCTGAGGAACAAGTTCAATCATAAAATGCTCGTATATTATGAATCAGAAGATACACAGCTACTTCTTTTGGGGTAGATGAATGAGAGAGAAAGAACCCAAAATATCATATTTTTATCCATGTGCAAACGACAGGTTCTCAGTGGTCAATATTTGAAAAATCCAAAATGTGATCTGAACTATGAGAAGCTTAGAATAAAACATTGTAACTTCCATTAAGATATCTTGCGTAAATTACAGCAAATTAGACCAACTGTCAGCCAGAACTAAAATCTATAACTGCATTTCATGATAAGAACGAATGCACAACCGAAATATTCCATTGCACCACAGACTACCACAATGATATTAATGGTTGAAATCTCCTCAAGATTTGTAAAGCAAATAAACAGAAATACCTCTTTCAGTGTGCGAACAGTGTACAAAGATTCAAAATTCATGTTGTTCCGCTGCATCAGCTCCCTAAGGAATCCTGTAAGTTTGATCGCTCCCAGTCCCACAACTTCCACACCCACCTTGCGCATGACTTTACCATTCAGAACTGCAAAATGATAATGCAAGTGACTATATTCCCATCAGAAAAATCTAAACTCGGCATTTCTTTTATTAAAAGGGAATACAAGTAGTGCTTCAGACAAAAAGATGTTTAAGCATTAACAACCATTTGTTCATGCATGAAGTAATAAAGTATTAGGCATCCCCACATGGACAGCACATTAATGAGCTCCACATACAAGAATTTAATAGTATGCATAAATAAAATATTATATTAAAGAATGCAGGGCAAGATAAAGAAAGGAGATCTATAGAGCATACTTGGAACTATAGATGTGACCTGAAAACCAACATTAACAGCTATTCCAGAAGTTTGTTTTGCAGCATACAGAGCCAAAGTGGCCTACGTTTACCAAGCAGAAAGTAAGTAATATGAACAAAATACCCAAAAATAATTTATTGAAAGAACAGAATAAACAAATTATATAATTCAATGCAATTATGGTCATGCACAAACCGACAAAGTACATTCACATCATGCTTAGTTAACAACTTGAAATTACTGTTAGATTACATTACATCCACTTGAATATTCACACCAAGGTCCTTTTCTATTAACTTGACACATAAAAGTATTACACTACCTTTTTTTTTTTTTTTGGGGGGGGGGGGGGGAAGGGGAAGGGGGGGTTCAAGAAAGTTTGCATGATATGTCTGAACATTTAATTGCTGATAGATCCCAATGATATCGAACAAATCTCACTCAGTGATATAAGACTTGTTTTTGTTGTTATTATCAAGAAAGTTTAGACCATGGGCCTTACTTATCTCCACTCCACCCTTACTAATTGAGTTAGCACCCTGTTGATATTACAACATTCCTTTTAATCTAGTGTTAACTGCACAAGGAGGCTGCCCTATTTGCAGAAACCTGACCTAGAGTGCTTATTAGGACTCCAACATATGAATTTATATAAGATCTTCTTCTGCATTTGGTATTTATCATTCTACCCCCTAGAAGAGGTATAGGATTTTGAGTTTTTATCCGCCAAGCATTGTTGATTACTCCAGAGAAGAAAAAATAGGTTCTCTTCGTCAGAACGATCAGGATGAATAGAGTATAGGAATAATTACATATAAGCACTTGGAAGAGATATCAATAGAGAAGCAGATATAGTTATAATAGTGAAACAACTAGAGATACCTTAATACCCACTTCTTCTAGTGTCTGTTCTAATAAACTAATTCAGATAATGAATCACAAAAATCCTCTATATCTGAGTCAATAAATTATTTTCAAAATCTGTCAATGTGCATCATCCCTATGGTAGAACAGTAGATATAAGGCAATAAGAGCTTTCTTGTTAACGAGAGGAAAAAAACCTGGTTGACAGCACAAACAGCAGGAACATTCATGTCAAAGAGGGCGGCACATATTGCCTCCTTAAGCTGCCGCCTTGATGCTTTGGCAGATTCGGTATCTGAAATAATGGCACGAGATTAACATTCTGCGTCAAAGAATCATATAATGCAAGAGAACTCATCTATTTTTCACTTCAATAATTCATTTTATAAATACGTGAAAGTTAGATGCATAAAAAATGTCACATAAGGTGACATAACTTTCTCCATTGAGTAGACTGTCCCCATAGAATATAGGATGCACAACAATTAGAATGATTACAACTCAATTATAAGTAGAGTTCGGTGTCTAAGGCACATTTTCATTGTTGCTGTTAAATAGGTATACAGATTAGAAAAGCATAATTAGATGTCTAAAATGGATTTTTTTTTTTTTTCCCCTTGTTAGCAAATACCTGGGGAAGCTTATAGCAAATGGTTGAAAATAGATATTTGGACCTAAATAGAACATTTTGATTGGTTATCAGATGATTGATATTGGATATTTAGATAGGTATTCAAATGGTTTGATTTGTTATTTCAATGATTTATTATGCAAGGAGTTCTCCATTTTTTTTTTTTCCTTTTTATCCAGATCATGAAATAAATCACAAATGTAACTGACCATCATAATGGCATATTGGAATAGAAACAATGACTGGTTGAGTACTTGGTTTAACCTGCATCCTGCGGAGAAAACACTATTGCATCAGGCACCCAATACTAACCACTAAAAAATTAGGCACAGAATAAATAGAACTGCCATAGCTCGGTCATGCAAAAGTCCCCCCCCCCCCCCCGGGTAAATAGATTAAGTGATACAATAGGTACGCAGGTAAAGAAGCATAGTTGGAGAGAACAAGAAGAATTAACTTAAAATACGATGAAGTCCCTCTTACCAAAAATGCTCTTTTTATCAAACATTTAAAACGACAAACCTGTTATAAATAGTTGCAAAAAAATGTCTAAGTCTAGTGTACATTGGAGACTCAAGGTTACCGAATTCCTGCACATCAATGATGAAAAACGTAAGACTATGGACATCAGAAGGGAAAATTTTATCTGTGAAGTGAGACGAGACAGCAGAAAACCAGGTGCAAGGGATTTCCAGTGTCTTGAAAAAAAAATTAAAGTAAAATAAAATTGCTTACGCAGTCTTAGCTAGTGCAAGTTCCAATAGAAAACCTTACCAAAAACGTAGCTGATCGCCCTGATGGGCTGTCATATTTGCTCCAACCAAACTTGCAATAGCCAGAACCACCTATAGAAGCGAGGATACTATTGAATCCGACAAGAAGAAAATGTCACGAAGAACAGAATTAGAAGTATAGGTAGTTGCAACACCAACCATCGATGATAACAGCACCAGGAACTTGTTCTCGTAAGCCATATATACGCTTGAAAGATAGCTGAGACATCTGACCAACTAAGGTTCTGAAATTCGAAGGAGTCAAAACACAGCAAGATATCCATTAGACGCAACGGAACACTGTGATTCTGAAGTTCTAAGAGTTGAACCTCCCTTACGGAGAAGGAATCATCCCAGAAAAGTGCAAAAGGAAAAAGTGGAGATACTTACGGAAGAGGATGACCGGACCTCAAATTGGTCTCGGCGAAAAAAATGGTATCCCATGGCTCCAATTGGCAAGTCTGAAGGAAATAAATCCACAGTCGATTATCGGAGGCCAGCGATCTCCATGCTTTGCACACAAGACTCAACCTAGCAGCTTCTTTGGGACCCAGAAGCCTCAGGATTTGGATCAATATATCGGAAGGAATTTGCTCGAACACACCCAGAGGGGAATCCACGCACCGAAAGCGTTCCGGCGAGTTGGAATTTGAACCCGAACTGGAACGGTTCGACACCGATTCCCACATTTTCCTCAATAACATCGCCATGAATTAGGTCACGGAGTTAAATTCTGAAGCATCAGGCGCAATTTCCATTGGCAGTAAGCTTCGGGGAAGATGGGTTGTGAACTTGTGCGGGTTGGTGTGGAAGTTGAAGCAAGGACAGTTAGTTAGTACGCGAACATGTGTAACCACGTGTCAGAACTCTATCCATGTTCTAGCTTTTTTGTATGTTTGTTTTTTATTTTTTGGATTTTTTTTCCCTCTTTTACGTCGACAGCCTCGTTTCCCTTCTATTACTGTTTGTAACTTTGCTTTATAACTAATTAAGTAATTTTAACAGATAAAAAATTTAGTTAAATTAGTTATTTATAATAAATATAAATTAATTTTTTTTAAAATATCGTTTTAATCATCACTGCTCTTAAATAAATCAGTACTACCTCCAACCTTAATACTACTCGTCTACCCTCAATTTTTAGTAAAAAAATTAATTTGACTTTTAATTTGGTTCTAAATATAATATCACAATCTATTTTATTTCTTATATTTATCTATTTTTTAAGGTAGTTCTTGAAATATTTGCACATGTTAAAAATTTCATTAAATGATAGTTTTAACTAATGCACATGATTAACAATGGTATTTTAGGAAAGACAGTGCTTATTTATTACAAGTAACTAATTTAACAAATTTGATTAATCTACTTAAATTAGTCAACTAACTTTTATAATAAAGACCATAGGTAGTATAAAGTAATGATTAAAGGACTGGATGGTCCGATCAGTTGAACTATCAATCAAACTCATCAACAGCTTGGTTTGGACCAAAAAACCGTTCATGTGGTTGAGTTGGATTGGATTGAAGTTGAGCTATCATTAAGGCAAAACCCAAAGTTGGACTAGGAACCGGAATGGTTTTCACAAAACTAGACGGTTTTTTAGCTTGACTGAAAAAGGTACTAAAAAATTTATAAAAAAAGAAGAAAAATAAGAAAAGACCCCCTCAAATATCAATTAAAAATTTCATATATTATAGTGTTAAAACTATGAGTCGTTAGCCTTTTGTTTTAATGTCTAGTCTAACTTTTAAAATAATATTTTAAACATATATAAATTTAAATATATGAGGTTTTAGTCTATTTTCAATGATTTCACTAATTTTAGATTATTTAAATGTATTTCTAAATTATTTAATAATTTAATATTTTCATATATATTAATTATATGTATATAATATTGTTTTAAATCAATTATTGCGTTACCAGTCCGACCAGACAGTCTGACCGATACGACTGATTGAACCATGACCCGTTGATCTTTTCGGTTCAACTTCTGATCCAGCTTTTAAAACATTGGTATAAAGGACAATACTTATATCTCGTTCTTTATATTCATTATGTCAAGTTTTTCAATTACGTATAATCATGTGTTATATTTTAAAATGTTAGCATTTAATTATAAATTTACATAAAACAAAAAAGGATACATTGTTGTGCATAATTAGAGAATTTAACATAATAAATATTAGTAACTTGACCTAAGTTTTCTTCTAATATAAAGTCCAGTCAGCTAATGTGGAGAGATTAAGCAAGTTATTAAATTATTTTAAAGTATTTATATTCATTATTTTTTCAAACTGATTTGTCTTACTTACAAATTAATGTATAATCTAATGATACACTTTAGTATTTAAATATGTTATAATTAAATAATGTAGCAACATTTTTAATCTCTCCAAATATGTTAACTAGGACCAGAGGTAGTAGAAATATTTTAAAGAATGAATTATAAATTAGTAGATAAAATAAATTGAGATATTATATTTATGACCAAATTTATATAATATATTAATGCTTTGCTTTGCTTTCAGCCTCATGTAGTCTTTATAAATTTTTTTAACAACTGTAGTCTTTATAAATTAATAATTTATGTTTTACAATATAAAATTCTTCTTGTACATTTATTTCATGCAGCATAAAATTATGTAAAATAGATTAATCCAAATACACTCACACACACATATACACACACATATATTATATGTTGTTGGAAACCTAAAATAAGTTCTGTTATTTGTTATTTATGAACACTTTAATCTGTTACCCTGATATATATATATATATATATATATATGTATGAATTATTTATTTCACATTTATTTTGTTTTTGAAATAAGATTGAATAAATATGACATGGGGGATAAATGGCAAATGACACAAATAAAAAAGTGATAATCCTAAAATGAAATAATTAAGTACTCAAAATTAATTAATTAATCCATCAATCCGTTAGTCCACTTGATTGAGTTTTTTTTTTTTTTTTAACCAGCCACTTGATTGAGTTATTCCTTATTATGTGTCAAACTTTTGATAATTTCAGATATAAATCACTACCTCCGACAAGATGCTTCAAATATCCTTTTTTATTGGTATATATTAGGATAAATTGTTAGATTGTTTTATTTGGTCAAAAATATTCAAGTATTCTAATTATCTCCTTATAAATTACAGGAATATAAATGACACATTATTTTAAATCATTCCGTCCAATTTATAAAGTCTTAACCACTAATCCTCAATACATGACTTTTCACAAAAATCTAATGAGATATTCATAATTTTCAACAAATGTCCTTCTATCTTTTTAATGGCATTTTCATCCTCTATCCACTGTACAGTTCCTAGTTCCCAAGCAGGAAGCTTTTATTTTATGTAAAATATGGTGATTTTGAAAAATGGTGAAACCTTTTAATATTTAATTAATTTTAACTAATTTTTTTAGTCTTAGTAATTAATAGGACCTTATAAAGAGAAATGGCATTACTCCACAAAAAAATGTGGATAGATGCCTAGCTGAAATCATGTTGTTAACCTTTTCTCCTAAATAAAAGATGTTAGAATTTTGTGAGTTTAATAAAGACCAGTTTTAAAAAGACTTTTTGAAAAATTAAAGTTTAAACAATTTTAATTATTTTTTAACAGATTAAAATATACTTGTTTTGGGCCCGCAAACCAAAATATATTTTTTAATATTTTAACTTTGTACAAAATTTCACCTTAATTCTCAACTTTTAAAAACTATATTTTTAGTTAAAATTATTAGCCTTTAAGGATGAATTTGTGTAACAATTATGATTATTTTAAAAAATTAAAATTAATATATTAATATTTAAGAATATTTTATCACTATTTAAGATTTTAGAATCATTATTTTTTTCTAATATATCTTAGCTCGGCTTTTCCATGAGAAGGTGTATCGAACTGCAAACATTATATTCTTCTGGTCCTATTTATAAAGCATTTCTAACATATTTTGCACAGATCAAGAAAAATCTTAAATAGCATTAACTCTTCATTAAAATATAATAATTGTTCAGCTTTACTATATAAATAAATGATAAAATAGTAAATTCACTTTAAAATTTTAATGAAATAAATTATAAATAAGACAAAAAAAAATTTTTTTTCTCTCTGTCCTATCAGGAACAGAGGAGTATATGGCATGCCTTGTTAAAACCAACGTTTTAATGGTGGGATCCAACCTCAAACAAGAAAAGCTAACGGTCCTCAGCATTCATTGTTTGACCAATTAGACGGGAGTTTTTCTTTCTTTCTTTCTTTTTTAAATCAAGACAATTTATTCAACCAGATAAAATGACTATAATACTAAAAAGCTAGCCCGTTGAAATTGAAGAATTTGGGCAAGGGTTACAACGCACGCATCACTCCAAAATATTTTTTTTCAAGTATATCTAATATCTTAAAATATTTTATGATTCATCTAATAGTTTAAAGTATTTTTTTAAAATGTGTTCAGTACCTTAAAACATTTTTGTGTATTCAGCCTCTAATATATTTTTTTTTCAGTGCACCCAATATTTAAAAATATTTTTTAGCGCTTCTAATATTAAGACCAAAAAAAAATATTTAAAGCTTGGTCAAAAAAAAATATTTAAAGATACTTGACGGATAACTTTTTGAGCAAAGTTCAAATGCATCAATTTCATAGGCAGGCCCAAAACGACAAGAACGGAAAAGGCAACATAAAAGACAATCCAAACTTGTAACCAAAAAAAAAAGAAAAGACAATCCAAACAACAAAATGAGCAAGAAAAAAACAACAAATCTAACATATGGTTTGAAATTTAAAAGGTCAAAATCAAAATAGACATAAATTTAGAGGACCAAAAATTATATTAACCTTATATAGAAAAGATAATTTCATAATAATTCTAATTATCCACATAATAACAAGACAATATATATTCTTGATGAAATAACATTATATGGCTGCATTATAAAGTGCTTTTTGATAAGGCCATCTTTTTTTAAAAAAAATTATAATTTATAATAAAAAATTCGTTGTTTTTCATCAAATCCAAAGCCCGGTTGATTTTGTAAAAGTTATTTTGATTTTTGGTTTAATGGCAACTCATCCATAAAAAAATTAATTTGATTTAAATCCAGCCGCTACTAAGTCTAGTGAGGGTTTTTTAGTCACAAGTTAAATATATCATGCTTCCACATCATTATGGTAAAGTTTGATTTGATGTGCGCAACATTTCCAATTAATTTCATCAAATTTTCAAAGATATTTCAGTTAATGTGGTTGATTCAGTTATTTAGACAAAACCAATCTAAATAAACCGAATCCGATTAGATATTTAGAGTTTTAGACTCATCTTTTCCTCTCCGTTGTATGCTTTTCTTGATTCTTGATGCCCGGCATTAGTTTAGTCGTCTAGCTGTCAATCACGAGTCTCATTCACAAAATTATCCGGAATCTGCAAATTTCAATTCAGGACTCTAAAAATAATTTAATTACTTTGGAGATCAGAAAAACAAAAAAAAATCTATTAAAAACATCCTTAAATAACTCAAATTTTTATTTGGGTTATTAAATTTGTCAAAGTTTTAATCATGTCACTTACTTGAAAGAGAAATTCTAAATTTTGTAAAATAATTATAATATCCCTTCTATTAGAAAACTAAAACGATGAGGATAAAAAGCAATTTGAAAAAAGTGAGTCGCACCGCCAGAAGTACAGGTCTTAAAACAAACAAAAAAAAGATTCTTCTTGAATTCAAATTCCAATAAAAACTCAAATCAAATGCGGATTGATATTTTGTTCAAAAATTATGGCTGAACGTATTTTTTACTATCACCCTGACCTATATTTCATCTAAGCGAGACCTTCTAATTGTTTAGGTAGATCAAAATGCTAAGTAAGCAAAAAGAGAACCAGTAAAAAAGAATAAATCTTCCTTTTATTGAACGTAGTTACTCATTTTGATGACTTTATCATGTGATTTTATTTTACCATACAAATCTCTACCTTACCTTCTCGGAGTTCTATCTTCGGAGAACTTTTATACTCTTACTCATTTAGATTATTTACAATACTTATTTAGATTATTTAGAATTCTCATTTTATTTTACCTGATTTCATTCATTGAGAAGAAAAAAATATTTGAATTTATATAAAAATCTATATGCATACTACTTGGATATATTAAGTATAATGGGTTCACTAAGACTCAAACCTAGAACTAGTCAGATAGAGTAGATAATTTTTTTTGTTAATCTAATTAAAGAAAAAAAAAACCCCTTCCCAAGCTGTACTTGCATTTTTCATTGCACACAGCTTTTCCTATTTATACATCTAAATTTCAGTACTTATTTTATCAATTCCTATTCTATTCTCAGTACATGAGCATCTTATAATCCACTTCCTATTTCGTAATAGAAAGGAATGATTTTTTTTTTTTTCTCTTTTCCTAATTTAAGGAGCTCGATAGCCAACCTAGCAGCAACAATCGAAGTGGTTGAAATCAATGGATTCTTAATAAATTCCTCATACCCAAAATAAAAAAAATAATTAATGATACAATCAACTAAAAATTTATGACTTAATTATTCAGATTTATCAAGTCGAAGTAATTAAGAGTTTCAAATTGAAAAAAATATTATTTATTGAACCATAATACAATTTATTGAACTATAATGAGATTTATCGAACTATTAAAAAGACTTCGATATTTCATTTTTTGTTTTTATCCACATAGTTTTTGTGAATCCCTGCAATATTTGTTCTTATCTTACTTTACATTTCCAAACCATTCTTTAAATTCTCCATTCTTTTTCTTAATATCATTTTCACATATTATAAAAATTCTAACAAGGAAGATTTTACATCCACTGTTACAAATTTGGAAAATTGATCAAGGAGGCAATGATGAGTTAAATTTTATTTTAAATCTTCCTCTCTTAATTCTCATAGTTTCATCATGTTATCTTGGCTTCTCATTTTCCTTAACATGGATTGTGGGAGATGGTGGCGTATGTTGGGGAGGCAAGGAAGTCTGAAGTGTAGCTTTTAGAGTGATCTGAAAAGTTGGTGTGTGTGTGTGTGTGTGTGTGTGTGTGAAGAATATTATTGAGAGCTACGTGTGTACAGCTGAGTGGAATGTATTAAAACATGATTTGAAGTTGCTAATTGAAGGTGGATTTTGTTATATTGATTGTAAAAAGTGATTACGACCATGACTATGGGTTATAGTTGTTGACTTTTTGTTAATAGTTTAGTGAAACATGTTAAACCTCATTTGAAGTTGTACATGGAATTGGAAACTTATGAGTTATGAATTGAAAATTGTTAATTTATAATTGACATGTGTTAACTGCATAATTAAACTTGTTATTTTTCAAGATTATGATATAATCAGTTTTTATTCAAAGATACATTGCAAGTGTGTTATGAAAACATAAAATTGTTGGTTTAGAATTGAAATGTGTTAACTGCGAAATGAAAAATGTTAATTTAAAATTCTTTTTTGATTTTTAGTGAAAAGAACATTAAAGTCATTTTATAAAATTTTCAAATCTCTCATTGGCTCATGTGACTATGACCTAATTAGGATTTAGCAAATTTAGTAACCTAAATAAGATTTGAATTATTTAAGTATCTTTTTAAAGGATATTTCCTCTTAAAAACTAGCATAGGATCAAATTTTATGACAAAATTATCTATGGACCTGTTTGGGAGGGCTTAAAAAATTCCTTATAAGCACGTTTCATATAAGACGAGACAAAACTCCTCTCACATATTTGCCTCATATTCCATAAATCACTATTAAAAAGTTACTTATAAGCTACTTATAAGCTGTTCCAAATAGGTTTTAAATGTCTTAAATTTGAACTTGAAAAACAAAAAACAAAAACAAAATTACGCCAACAATTCAACAAGTAACAATTTTAATTTAAATCGTAACAAGCAATTTTATAAAAATTTCTTACTGAATATTAAAAATTTCTATACCACTCAATTAATGAATAAAAATGAGCAAAATCACCTAACAGTTTAAAAACTGAGGTTGATTGTTAATATTTTCAATGATCATGACCATACTGCTACTCTTTCAATATTTCCAAGTCAATATTTATCGCACGAAAATTTTCAGTTATAGGCAATTTCTACATGAAAATTTTCGTGGAAAAATTAGAACTTAAAGCATTTTGGAATTATGATATTTTGGTTTTTTTTTTTTTCCCCCGGGGTCAGCAAAGTGCATATCACATAATCACAGCTAAACCTAATGACAGAGAGAGAGAGGGTGCTTGTCTTCGCGCACACTTAAAATCGGCCGTCCTCGGCTCACACTTCGTCTCTCGCGCAATCCCTTCCTGATCGGCCGTCAGCTCGCCACCCTATTTCTTCAGCGGCGGAGCTCTCTCGTCTCTCCCTTAATAATCCCTCCATAGTCCTGTACGTTTACGTGTAACCGCTTGACCATTTTTATCATTATTCGCTCTTGCCATTAGTGAGCGAGTTTTCTTCTGCCTTAATTCATAATAGTAGTATCCGATTGCTATAATCTTATTTCATTCTTCCCTGCTGCTTATTTCTGTCATTGTTGTTATGTGATTGAATATTGTCTTGTGCGTGATGGAGTAGTTGCATAAATTTTTTTTTGTTGTTGTTGCAGGACTTAAAACTTCATTGGTAGAGCAAAACAATGTATCTTCAGTATTACATAAATGAAAATGGTGACAAAGTTTACACTACCAAGGTGATATTTAGTTTCTCTTTAGGTGTTCTGTTACACGACAGGGTTTCTTTTAAATTGAAGTTGAAAGCTTTAGGTCCGGTTTGGTACGGATTATTGAAAATAAGGTATAGAGATTATGATTAGAATTGAAAAAATTGATTAAAAAAAAAGTTTAGTATGAGATATTGCTTCATACATGTGATTAAACAAACCCATGTGTGTGGGATTGGGGAATACCGCTGGGGGAGGTGTTATTTCCTAAGTCCACCTTCATGGGTTTGCCTAATCCTATGTATCAAACTATTATTCATGCTAAATACTTTTTAGTGATATTTTTCAATTGCAATCACAGTCCCTATCTTCATTTTAATGCTTTGTACCAAATGGGACCTTAAAGTATTAAACATGAATTTGTGCTAAGCTTTTCATTATGGAAATAAGCAGATTTTTACATGCACCAGCGGGTTCATGAAGTAGAATGACAATTTGACATGTTCAAAGGACTTGTTAATGAAATATCACCATTTAGCATATCTATTATACTTCTTTTTTTTAATTGTTGTTTAAGGTTCAGGTTTACAGATTGAAAATACAATTAGTATATCAAAATTTCTTTTAACTTTCCTGACATTCCCTCAGTTTATTTTATCTATTCTCTCCATAATTATCTCTTACTCCATAATTAATGTTAGTGAAGATAAGGATGTACTTGTAAAAAATAGTAATTATTGTCGTCTTAGGTTTTCAAAATGACAGACATATAAAAACAAATCTTCTTTAAAAGTGACAGTTAAAAAGAAACAGTGGGAGCAACTGCCGGGAAATGATTTACATGTAGCTGCAAGTGTGGCTAAAAAGATGATTAGGAAAAAGAAGATGATGTGATTATTAGAAGAGATGGGCAAGTGTGTTGACTTTCTCTTTTGAAAAAATGATTGCATCAGTAGGTTTGGCGCATAGTTAAGTTTGGAACTCCATTCTATGTTGCACTACACTAAGTCCAATAAATGGATTTTTGTTGTACTAACTTTTAGCTTCTCTGTTCATGCAGAAAGAATCACCTCTGGGTTTGGCGACACAGTCTGCTCATCCAGGTAACATAGTTTGATTGTTTCGACAATGATGACACTTTTTGCCGTGGGTTTTCATGGAACATGGCCATTCTCAAGTTCCTTATGAATTATGTTCTGTTTTTTTTTTCTTCTTTACTTTTGTACAGAAGACAACATAAAGAAATTTTGAATAACATATATGAGTGACATTGTGCGTGATATCTTTAGAGAATGCAGAGTCTGTTCATTTTCTGTAGACTTGATCGCTAGATGTTAGTTGCATTGGGCTGCCTTCAACCTGTGGACCTTTTTTTTCTTTTTTTCATTTCAAAGTGTTGCATTATGATTTTTTTCCCTTTTAATTTTACTGAACGTTTCTTGAACCTAGAGTGAATCTGTGAAGATGCAAGTTATTATATATTTAAATCAAATTGAGAAAGCCAATCTTGATGGTAATCTGAGCACTCCTTCTGGGGCCTGACTTTGTGGGATGTGTTTGTATTCTGTTACGTGTGGTACATAGTACATTTGTGATGCTGTCTTCCCCTTAGGCGGTTAATTTATTGATTTAATCCTTATACCCTAGTCTTGGACTTAAGATGTGTTTGATTTTACGTGAAAAAACAAAACGTAGTTTCAGTAGTTCTCAACGTGAAATCAAACATGTATTTAGTGTTTGTTTCCCTTTAAATGAAAAGAGATGCCCTAGTTGTTTATGCCATATTCTGGGGGGAATTTTATTTATTTATTTACATCAGCAATACCTTATTGATGTTGGATCACTGTTACGTATCCGCTCTTTATTTGGTGACTTTGCAGCAAGGTTCTCACCCGATGATAAATACTCAAGGCAGAGATTCCTACTGAAGAAGCGCTTTGGTCTGTTACCAACTCAACAGCCACCTCAAAAGTACTAAGTCAATATTTAAATATGAATTAATGTGGCGTGCTTTCCTTCTTCCCTGTTTTGTACTAATGAACACTGAATTGATGGAAGAAATCTCTGGTGCTGATATTTCTTTAGTATGTAACGATTGACTGGTTGGATGTAGAGATTATGAATTGCAGCTTTATTGTTCATGTTATGGTTTTATGTGAAGAGATGATTTATATTTCTTCAACTTGTGAATTGCTTGTTGTGGTATGGGTATGTAAGTGTGTCGTTCCTGTCTTACGCCGACAGGGCTGGTGATGACAGGAAGATCATTTATCCTCGTTTGAATTCGATATTTCGAGTTACGTGTTGTGTGGCTTGTGCGAAGAATTCACAATCTACTTTGTTGAAAATTTCAATCCCAATTGGTGATTGGAATGATTGTATTATGCATCAAATTACTTGGCTATGACCTTGTTTGGCAATTGCGTCAAAACCTTATCGGTTCATTCGAATTTAATGAATAACTTTTTTAATATGTTGTGTACATGCAGATACTGTACTATAATCGATGTGAGTGGAAATGTGTTAAACCAGACTTTGAATCAGTGTAGTTTTTTAAACTGTGACCAAATTGGTAGGAATAATTTCATACCTTCATCCTTAATGAAGGTTTTAAAAAATTCATACCTTAACAAGTTAATATTTAATCTAAGTGAATTAATAATTCATCGTTAGTGCTTTACCCTTAGAATCTAGGAAAAATGACAAAAAAAAAAGTTGGAATTTTGTAAATACTATACAAGAAATGTCAACAAAAATTTGTTGTTATTTGCAAATTCAGATTTGTCAATACTAAATAAAATTGTGTTATTAAATCTGATTTGGGATTTTCAATTTTCAGTTTCTTTTTCTGTCATTCTCTCTAGAATCTATTCTTTTTAATCACTTTTTTTTCTTTCCCAAAATCTATTGTCAGAAAGTTAATCAAAACACAATAAATTTTAAATTAGTAATAAATTCGTATAAGAATAATGCACATAGAATATTCAAATATTGGGAAAATATTTTTCCTAATGGTAATGTTTTCCATTAACGACTAAAAAAATTATTAAAATGGGGGAAAAGAAATGTTTTAATTTGTAAAGTTTGTAGCATTGGTTCAATAGCAAAAAGACAAAGCTGTCGCGAGGATAAGACGAAGATGTGGATTTGATAAGGAATGGATAGTAAATCCCGAAGGACTCAGTGGCGGGCTGGCTCTGTTATGGAGCAGTGAAATTGTAGTTAATGTGGTACACTCCTCGAGCAACATCATTCATGCTACGCTCTCCTCAAGTTTGATTAATGTGCCTCAATTCATTACCTTTCTCTATTGCCCCCCAAAAGAACAAGGAAGGAACCTGGGAAAAAAATCTTGTCCATTGCAAGAGAAATTGAGGGCCCCTGGATGTGTGTAGGTGCCCTTAACGACAATTAGAAAAATTCTAAACTTTCAGAGGCAGATTTCTAACCGCGGCCTTCTAGATCTGGAATCCAGGGCTCAGATTATACTTGGAATAACAAAAGAACGAATAAAGCTCTTGTGAAGGAAATGTTAGATAGAGCTCTGGCTAATGTGGCTTTTAGAGAAAGTTTCCCCAAAGCCCAAGTCTTCCATTTAGAACCACTAGGTCAGATCATTTCATGTTGCATATTGATTTACGTTTTGACAGTATTCAAACCCCTTTTGTTTTCAGATTTGAACTTGTCTGGATGGAACATTCTGATTTATGCAAAGTGGTGCAACAAGGTTGGATGGGAATGATTCAAAATGACATGAGTAAAGTGGAAGAATTTTTCCAAAGATTAATGAACTGTCGAAGCACTCCTTTATACGGGAGTAAAAAGGTGTTCCCAAACTGCGACAAGTTAGTTGAGAAGCTGAAAAAAGCAATTCCTAGAATGCATAAAAGGGGGCTTCAATGAAGGTAAACTACAAAGGGTTGAGGAAATTACACCGGAGATTGATAAGACCTGGGACGGGGAGGAGGCTTTCTGGTGGCAAAGATCCTGTATCGCTTGGCTGAAAATAGGGGACCGTAATTCAAAATTCTTTCATATCTCCACAATATAATGCTGCCGCAAAAATTCAATTCTAAGAATCAAAAGTGAAAAGGGGGCCTGGGTGGAAGAAGAGAATGAGATAGTAGAGAGCATATCTAGATATTTCTCTATTCTTTTTACAACCTCAAGTCCACACGACTTCAATGATAAGAGAATCCTCTTGGCTCCAGCAATAGACACAAAAATTACAGAAGCAGCCTTCCAGCTAAGAGGCACAAAAGCACTAGGGCCTGAAGGATTCTGTGGCAAATTCTATCAGGGCAGTTGGAGTATGATAAATAAAGAAGTAACGGAAATGGTTAAAGAATTTTTCTTCGGAAATGGTGACATCAGTAGGCCGAATGACACCAATCTGGTGTTGACCCCGAAGATAGAAAGAGTAGAAATGATCTTCAATTCTGCTCGATTGGGTTATGCAACTCCTCAGACAAGATCATATCAAAATTGCTAGCCAATCGATTGAAGCTACTGCCAAACAAAAGCATCTCTCCTACCCAAAGCCCTTTTGCTCCAGGGCGACTGATACAAGACAACATAATTATTGCCCATGAGGTCTTCCTCTACCTTAAAAGGAAAAGAACCAGGGGAAAATATGAGTTCGATCTAAAGATGGATATGAATAAAGTATATGATCATATTGAATGGGATTTCCTTTGGGTAGTTATGCTAAAAATGGGCTTTAATAAGGCCTTGGTGGAGCTGGTGATGAAATGCGTCACGTCGGTGCATTTGAATATTTGTTTATCAGGTAGAAATGTTAGCCTGTTTTATCTGAGGAGGGGACTTGTACAGGTAGACCTTCTTTCCCCCTATTTGTTTATCCTTGTGGCTGGGGGTCTCTCTTCCATGTTAAACAGGGAAGTGAATAGGAGAAATTTGAAGGGAATAAAACTGTCTAAGTGTTGCCCAGTGTTATCTCACACTTTTTTTTTTACTGACGATGTGTTACTATTCATGAAGGTAGATCTTGAGAATTGTAGTAGGTTATCAAGGCTACTTGGAATGTATCATGATGCATCTAGTCAACAGTCAAACCTCAGTAAATCTAGGCTTATATTCTCAAGAAACACACCGTCTGAGGTGAGGGATCAAGTAAGCCTTGCTCTAGGAATACCGACTGTAGAAAACCCAGGTAAATATTTGGGCATTCCTAATATGTGGGGCAAATCGAAGAATCAAGCCCTGGCATACGTCAAAGAGAGGGTGAGCAAGAAGGTTCAAGGATGGAGAAGCAAACTTCTTTCCTTTGCAGGCCAGGAAATCATGATCAAATCTGTGGTTAATGCAATCCCTATCTATCCCATGACTTGTTTTAAGTTTCCTAAGAAAGCATGCAAAGATTTTGGTAGGGGCAAAATGAAAAGGGGGAATAGTTTGCACTGGAGAGCATGGGAACATTTGAAGAAACCAAAGAAGCATGGAGGGGTGGGATTTTGGGACTTTGAGGTCATCAATATGCCCTACTTGCCAAAACAGCTTAGCATTTGACGCAAGAAGAGGACTCTCTGTGGTGCAAAGTCCTGAAAGTTGTTTACTTTCCTAATAGTTTTTTGTTGAATGCTGTAAAAGGATATAAAGCATCATGGTCCATGGATATGGTCTAGTATCCTCATGGGTAGGGATATGATCTCTCCAAATTGCCAGTGGTTAATTGGTGATGGAAAATCTATCAAGGTATGGCAGGATAATTGGATGCCAGGTTTGTCCAACAAGTCTCTTAACCAAGACTTGAATCTTAACAATGACTCGAAGGTGATAGTAGATAGTCTTATTGTTGAAAACATATGGCATATGACCCCTCTGGAAGCTATAATTTGGATTAATATTGTGCAACTCATTAGCAAAATTAGATTGGATTACCTAACCCAAAAGGGCAAAGTTGTTTGGACCCCAGCCGTAATGGTGCATACACAGTGAAAAAAGGGTATAAAATCCAAATGGATGTTAGAAGATTTATCTCGATGAGACCTAGAACTTCTTGCGTTTTGCTCGAATCTGTGTGGAAGGAAATTTGGAAAATCAAGGCCCTTCCAAGGATGGTACATTTTGTGTGGAGATGTTGCTCGAAAGCGGTGCCTACTAATCAAGCTCTCTTCTTGTGCCACTGTTCTATCAACCCACTGTGCCTTGTGTGCCTTTCAGAACCAGAAACTTTGGAGCACTTGTTATTCTTCTATCCTTGGGTTAGAGGAATTTGGTTTGGAAGTCAATTATCAATGAGAGTGGATCAAGCTAGACTAAACTCTTTTGAAGAATGGTTTAGCTTCCTAACAGAGTCAACCATGAGGCTTGAGGAAAATGATTTTGCCCTGATTATGTGGATTATTTGGTGTATTTAGAAGGAAATGAATAATACAGTGTTCAATGCCAAAACCCCTGATCCAATTGTTGTTTTGACAAGAGCACAAAAGGGAGCTAAGGAATTTCTAGAAGCACATGAATGGGATTTAGAACAGGATAATGTGATGTCCATCAGCCAGCCTGATCATTGAGTTGCACCCCCTTAATTAGAATGGCTCAAGATCAATTGTGATGGGTCATTTTTGGTTGAAGATAAGTCTGCTACAATAGGCCTAATTTGCAGAGACAGTTCGGGATCCTTCATTTGGAGCTCTGGAGAGTATAATGAAGCTCAATCAGCTTTCATCTCTGAGGCTCGTGCTGTATAGAAAGCTTTGATGTTGTGTAAGCGTCTAAACCTCAACGAGATTATTATAGAAACTGACAACCAGGATTTCTTTGTTTGTCTGAACTCTTCTTTACTGGGGAGGTGTGAAAGAGTAGGATGGCAAATCCTCAAGAACACTTTAGATCTAGCTGCCTTATGCATAGACCTTCTGTTTTCCTTCTCTCCATGAGAAGGCAACGGTGCTGCTGATCATTGAACAGTCTTGATGCGTAGGAAGATGTACCTCATGGGGTAGGTGGACACACCATCATCTTCTTTATTTGAGTTTCTGTCATGTGATACTGCTAGCTCTATGGCTACTCATCACAAATCGCCAAATCATAATGAAGGCATGATAGAGAGGGAATTGGTTAATGGCTTAAGTATGGTTTCTAGTCTTTTAGAAAGGGGATGGCCTTTTGTCTTAGCTTTTAAATCTTTGCTTATCTTCCTTTGCGTTTTTGCTTGTACTAGACTTTATTTTTTGCCAAGTTCATATAAAGAATTATTCAGGTAAAAAAAAAAAAAGTAGCATTGGTTCAATGGTTATAACCAGTTTTTAATTGGTTTGATTTGATTTTTATACACATTTCGGAATACGCAATAAGCTCTAGGTTGGTTGATGGAAGGTATAGAGCTCTGCCTACTACTTTGCTATTTTTACATGCCTCTGTTCTAGTGAAGGCTCGTTTAGTAGACAGCAAGCGAGCAGCAGGCCCCTACCTACTCCTATAAAAATGCAAAGCAGCAACCTCCCGTCAACTCCTTCATTTTTATTTTTTTTAATACTACCTTCGTTTCTAATTATAAGAGCCAGTTGACTAATTTAAGAAGACTAAATAAGTAAGTTGAGTTAGTTACTTATCTTAAATAGGTATTGTCTTTCCTAAAATATCCTTGTTAATCAAGTGTATTAACTAGAACTATAATTATTAGAAGAATTATCTTGGAAAAAATTGAGTAAGGATGAGAGACAAAGTAGATTGAGATTTTATATTTAGGACCAAAATAAAAGTCAAACAGAGTCTTATATTAAGGACCAGAGGTAATATTTACTACTTCTAATATTTAATATAAGAGTTAGTTGACTAATTTGAATATATTAAGAAAGTTTGTTGAGTTAGTTATTTATAATTATTATGTGTTGTCTTCCTAAGATATATTGTTTGGTATAAGGGAAATGGAGATGAGGGGATGGGAAGGAAAATTTTAATAAGCTCTATTTGAAAAATTAGATAAGTGAGGTTTGGAAATTTTAATAAAAAGAAGGAGTAATATAAAAGAATAGTAAAAATTGATTAAAAGCTTTTAACCCTGTTTTTTTAAATTTTTTAAATCAAATTTATTAAAATTCTCCCTCCCTTTCCTTCCTCTCATTTTCCTTCACGCCATACAGATCCTAAAATACCTTTGCTTATCATATATTAATTAAAACTATCATAATATGTATAATTATTATAAAGACTACTTTAAAATAAATAAATAAATAAATGAAAGAGATTATGTGAAGAACACGAGGTAATGCTGTATCTTTTAAAATCCATGCAGATGCGGAGAAACAGCTTCCCCTCCCCCGTCGTTGCTACATTACATGTCACCGCTTGATACAAGTTCGCCAAAAATCTTTGATCCAAAACAAACCAATAAAACAAAGCCACGTCATCACCAAAATCTCAATTGTTTCAATCTCATCCTCACAAAGCATTCTCCTATCCGCATTTAATAATTTCTGTTCCCACTTCTCCCATAATCCCTTCCTCACCACCCAACCAAACCGACGCGATCCAATTTCACCGATCCTTCTTCTTCAATAATGGCAGCTTCCTCCATGATCTCCTCTCCCGCCTTCTCGCCGGCTGCCCAGCTCCCCCGACACTCCCCGGTGGTGAGCCCCTCTTCCCTGAGCTTCCACGGCCTCCGACCGCTCACCACCAAGGCAAACCCTCTCTGCACTCAGAAAAGGACCTCGGCTGCGCGTGGTGGATTGGTGGTTAAGGCTGAGCTGAATCCGTCGGTGGTGATCAGCCTGAGCACAGGGCTTTCGTTGTTCTTGGGGAGGTTCGTGTTCTTCAACTTCCAGAGGGAGAACGTGGCCAAGCAGGGCTTGCCGGAGCAGAACGGGATGACACACTTCGAGGCCGGAGACACGAGGGCGAAGGAATACGTGAGCCTGTTGAAGTCCAACGACCCCGTCGGATTCAACATCGTCGACGTCTTGGCTTGGGGTTCCATCGGCCACATCGTCGCTTACTACATCTTGGCCACCACCAGCAACGGCTACGATCCCAAGTTCTTCGGCTGAACCCTAATTTTAATTCGTTCTGAACCTCTCTTTCCTTATCCCCTAGCTGTATAGTTTCTTCTATGATCTATCATTTTGTTCCAAAACTAGCTCTATGATCACTGAAAACAAATGATCTCTTTTGATCCATTTTTCTTCTTCTCTTTTTTTGGATTATTGACTGCTTTACTATAAGATGTTCAAGTTATAGGAAACTAAGCACGTAGTTATGCGAATTTTGATTTGAGCCAACCAAACGCTTGAATCAGTAGGTAATCGGAAATTCCTGAAGCATGGAATTGAACCTAGCATTTATCAGTTCCATGGGAAAGACATAAAACTAGAAGATTAGTTTCAACACTTGGTGGAATCAATGAACATTAAACCAGTATTTTTATCGTTGAATGAATTAATATGTAATCTAATTTTAAAGTTAGGTAGCTAGTTTTGTGCCCAAGTTGATTTTGTTGTATGCTCCTCCGGTGCGGGGTAGATAATTTGAAATTTAATGTTGGTATTGTATGTGAGATTTTTATTTTACATGTTTATAAGATTTTTCCTGATATTTTCTTAATAATAATGAAGTAGGAAGAGAGAGAATTAAGAAAGATAATTAAGATATTTTAAAAAAAAATCATATTACTTAATTTAACTAATATTTTTAATTTATTTAAATTAGTTAATTAGATATTACTTCTAATCTTTAATATAAGAGCTATTTGACTAATTTGAGTAATTTAGAGAAATTAGTTAAACTAGTTATTTATAATAAATATGTGTTGTCTTTTCTAAAATACTATTGCTAATCATGTATATTAGCTGGAATTACTATTTAATGAAATATTTAACATATATAATTATCATAAGAACTATTTTAAAATAGATAAATATAAGAGATAAAATAAATTAGAATTATATACTTAAGATCAAATTAATTGTTAAATTAGTTTTTATATTAAGAATGAAAGGTAACGTTACTTAAGTATGCAGTAGTTTGAAAAAAAAATAGTTAGAGAAGCACTTGAGAACTTTTGAACGTCGAAATGATGTGTAATGTTTTTTTCCGCTCAGGTCCCCTTTGGATTTTTTTGACCTTGAAAAAAAAAATCTAAAGTAATTCTTTTTCAATTTTTATCTATCATTCCTACAGGTCAATATTCTCAACATGAGAATCAGACCAACGAAATAATGTTACTTAGCTGTGCATTTGTTCTCACCTAGTGATCCGTGACCGGAAGAAATATTTAGGGAAAAGTTCATTCAAGTCTCATGTAAGAGAAATTATTACTCTAAAGTCCCATGAAATCATTAAATAAATGTGAAGTCCCAAGGGACTTGTGGGTAATAGAATCAAATTGTGAAATTACCAAGCTGCCCTCACTGATTAATTTAGTTATTAATACATTCCACGATAGTTGTTAATATAACTGGTTTAGTTGTTAATGACAAGCATATAGTGCATGTAGACATTAGTTGTTAATACATATTACGATAATTGTTAACACAACTGATTTAATTGTCAATTATAAGTGTGCGATACAGGTGGATATTAATTGTTAATACATGCCGCGATAGTTGTTATCATAACTGGTTTAGTTGTCAATAACAAGTACATATTCTAAGTAGACATTAGTTGTTAATATATGCTGCGATAATTGTTAATATAACCAGTTTAGTTGTTAATGACAAATATGCAGTACATGTAAATATTAGTCGTTAATATATGCTGCGATAGTTGTTAATATAACCAATTTAGTTGTCAATGACAAGTGTGCGGTGCATGTGGACATTAGTTGTTAATACATCTGCTATATTTGTTAATATAACTGGTTTAGTTGTTAATGACAAGTGTGCGGTGCATGTAGACATTAGTAGTTATACATGCCATGATATTTGCTAATATAGTTAATTTAGTTGTCAATGATAAGTATATAGTATATATTAACAATAGTTAATATATATCACGATAATTGTTAATACAATTAGTTTAGTCGTCAGTAAAAAAATGTGTGATATAAGTTGATATTGAAGACCAACATATTTGAAAAGCATCTATTATGTTTGTTTCATATAGGAACCCAACTTATAAATGGTGGATAAGCTCATTTGCAATATGCTGAGAGTTGTATGATAACAAGAACCATAAAAGAATGAGTAGAATGTCTAATTAAGTCATATAAAAATTTGTTTGAACATTGAAAAATCAAATATAAATTTATATGTTATATCACAATATACAGTTTCAATATAAGCACTCTAAATCTCATTGCAATCATCCATATTCACTATAAAGATTTAATTTTATTTCATGAACAATAACGTTAAAAACAATAAATATTTATTACTCGAATAAAGTCATTCCAAAATAAATCCATAAAGATTTAATTGAGAGTGAAGATAATAAAAAATTCATCCAAGTACTAATTCCAAAAGCAACAAAATAAATCCATAAAGACAACCATCCATTCTAAAAATAACATATTTATTATAATATGCAAATCCCAGAGAATAATAGAGCAAAATCACTTGTAGACGAGGGAGCAAATAAAGTGGTGACCTTTGGTACAGGTGGGACTTGTAAGGATTCAAAAATATTCAAAACAATAGAAAGCTATCCCAATATACAAGGAGGATCCACTAAATTCCAAATTGTTAGCTGCTACTCATGAAATTCAAGAACATAGCAATGGTAAGCTGAAAGAACAATCCATAATATGAAAAATAAAAGATCATAAATACTATTCAAATGATAAAGATGAAATAACTCTTCAATAACATAATTTGAGAACATCCCTAGTTAAATAGAACGCTTATGATTGGCCAAAAAAAACAAGTTTTGACATCAAATAGGATATTATTTGGGATAAGAACCGGAAGAGAAATCAATTATCATGGTATAAGAGATTGGCAGGGGCAGAAATTAGAATGGATGGGTGGAGTGAGGAGTTATCTTGACCATCATACGTATCTATACAGATCAGTGGAAAGAGCGAGATGATGAGCGAGCAAGTAGAGCAATAGAGGACTGAAGGGGTTGATGGTAATAGACTGATGTGCTGTGAATGATGGTGGAGCTAGACTAAGGGTCGAAAGCCAGAGAAGGCGACATCGTGACATGGAGTAAGAGGCGAAGAGACAAGAGGCAAGAGGCGAAGGCATGAGCGAGAGGCAATGGAATGAAATTAGGGATTTTGGTGGTTTATTAGCTTCTTTTTCTTTTTAATAAACAAAGCCAAAACGGTAATTGGCTAATGATAATTTTTTACGATCAGGTCCCATGGGACTTTAGAACCATTTGAAGATTTTTAGGGACCTTTCTAATGGTATGTCTCTTGTTTGGGACCTTAACGTAATTTTCCCAAATATTTATAGCTGGTACGATTAAGAGTTTTTTATGAGTTACTTTGAATGAATTTTGTATTTTTTTTCTTCATTGTCAAATTTAAAACAACATCATTTTGAATTAGCAAGAAAATAATAATCCATCATATTTGTGTTTTAATAACTTTATTTTTTTAATGATGTATTGTTTATACGTGAATCATCCATTTAGTTATGCATGTATTAATGTTTTTTATTTTAAATATTACTCTTTTTGAGTGTTAACGTCTGAGAAAACAAATTCACAAAACAGTGTCGGTAAAAAAGTTTTAAAGATGGACAGTAAAAATTAAATCTAAACATTTTAAATGTCAACTTAAGATGAGCTCATGGTACTCATCCTTAATTAGGATGTCCTATGCACATGTGCTGGATTTTCAGTTTTAGATTACTTGTAACATTCCATGTAAAATTATGATTTTTTTAGTTATTGTCTTCTTCTTCTTGTGTTACAAAGGCAAAAAAAATATCCCACAATGATTTTTTTAAATATATTAATCATCAATCATGTTATTATTAGTTCACTTGAGTTTGTAATTGTTACATTATTGAACTAATGGGTCAACACACAAAAACAAAAGAAGATTGATTTTAGAATATCAAGCACCTTTTAATTTTTGTTTTCTAATTTTTCTTTGTAGTTTGGAGAGAGCTATTGTTTAGTTTAAGCACATATTTTAAAATGTATTTGATATTTCTGGAAGTCGAAACAAATGTTAGTCACTAAATCACTAAATGAAAAAAATACGGAATAAAGTTATTTTTTTGGCCAAAAAAAGGGAATAAATTTATTTTTTGAATATTAGTGACTCATGCTTAAAACGGTTATAATTATAGAAATTGAGTTGCAAGAAATCAAATTTCAGAAATTGAATTATAGTCAAATTAAAATTATAATAACTGAGTTACATGGAACCACGATTTAAAGGCTGAGTTTTAATTGAGTTAGATCCTGCTATAAGAACAAAAAAAATTCTTAATTTTAAAGCCAGTTTCGAGATATGATTGATCCATTAAAATATTATTTTATACCTTTGTTTTATTTAAAATAATTATTGTGTATTTTTTATTTTGCAATCATCCAAATGTAGTCAACATTATTGACTAATCTGTTTGAATTGGATTCCAAAGGAAAGCTCGATTGCATATTATTTTACTAACTTTTCAATATTTTACTAGATATGCATTATAAAAAAAATACTATCTTTTATGGAATCGATTTACCAAAAAAATAATCTAATGGAATTGAAAAAAAGTGTAACCTATTTTGTTACTTAACTAATTATTAATAATTAATAATCTGCAAATTTATACATGACAAATTTTCAGTCATTGTCCCAAGATCCCTTGAAAGTGAGAAAGGGATCCTTATTTGGTTTGATCAAAAGAAATGGGGGATGAGTTAAGGGCAACTAGCTTTGACAACCTTGTGCAATGTATAAAGAGAAGTTATCTCACTTCATAAACCAAAAAAATAAATAAATATATCAATTACACTTTGATAAAAATTGTCATTCTATATTAACATTACATTTCATGTCTTTGCAAATTCTTAAATTTCTTTTTATACAAAACATTCGTAGTTGTCTTCTTTTGTTTTATTATGACTATCATTCAAAAACATCTTCAAACTTTTCCTTCTCCTCACTCTTGAAAGAGTGCGAAAAACTGACTTCAATAGATATAATTCAACATGATGCGATGATTATTTCTGACTTTTTTTAATAGTCATGGTAAATGACAGGGTCATTAGAAATTGCCTCATTCACATACAAAACAAACTCTAGTCATATTTATAAGATCTTGTTTGTATACTACAAATACGATCTTATAATTAGAATCGGAGGTAGTATATGTTTTATGAAAGATTCACATTTATACTATGAATGAGAACATTTTGCTTTGGTTTCAATTCATTCAAAATTATGGTTTCAATAATAGTTTTATCCAAATAAGAAATACGTAATTGAAGTAGACTAGTGCTCCTACTTTGAGGGTGAGTTTATGTGGATTGGTGCCTAAGCTATTTATTGTGTTGAGAAATTTAATTGTGTATAGGTTATCAAAGCAATTATTATTTCCAGTAGACTTACATATTATGTCACTACTTAGAAACTCAACTAATTCCCCAGGTAATAAAGAGCACATGTAATTATTTTAGATGGCTAGAGTAAGAAATGCTCTATCATTAATTTGTTAATGACACTAAAGCACATACTTGAAATTTTCTCAAAGAATTATTAACTATTTAAGTGGAATGTTTCACTCGTTAAGAAATTTCCAGAAGCAATGTAAGGTTGTGGAATGTGGCAAAAACCTAGTTAAAAATAGCTTGGTTAACATGTTAAATACTACCTCTGGTCTTGATTTTCAATTTAGTCATAAATATAAGATCATAATTCACTTTGTTTCTCATATTTATTTATTTTTTTTAAAATAGTTCTTGCTAATCATGTGTATGAGTTAGAATTACTATTTGATGAAATTTTTAACATATGCAACTACTATAAAAACTATCTTAAAAACTAGATAGGGTTAATATAAATTTTAGTCCTTCAAGTTTGCTCTCATTTTAGTTTTTGTTCCTTAAGTTTTAAACCATAGGTTTTGATCTCTCAAAATACAAAATAGTCCAAATTTTTATTAAATTATAAGGAATCAATATTTTAAATAAAAAGAAACTTGAGGGATGCGATGATTATTTTCGAGTTTTGTTAATAGCCATAATAAATGACAGAATCATTAGAAATTGCCTCCTTCACATACAAAACAAATATATGTTTTATGAAAGATTCACATTTATCCTACGAATGAGAAGTTTTTCATTTGGTTTCAATTCATTCAAGGTTATGACATCAATAATAGTTTTATTCAAATGAGAAATACATAATCAAAGCATGACTAGTGTTCCTACTTTGAGGGTGAGTCTATATGGATTGGTTCCTGAGCTATTTATTATGTTGAGAAATTTAGTTGTGTATAGGTTATCAAAGCAATAATTATTTCCAGTAGACTTACATATTATGTCACAACTTAGGAACACAACTAATTTCTTAGGTAATAAAGAGCACATATAATCATTAACTTGATCAACACTTTAGATGGTTAGAGTGAGAAATGCTCTATCATTAATTTGTTAATGACACTAAAGCATATACTTGAAATTTTCACAAAGAATTATCAACTAGTTAAGTGGAATGTTTCATACTTTGAGAAATTTCCAGAAGCAATGTAAGGTTGTGGAAAGAAGCAAAAACCTAGTTAAAAATAGCTTAGTTAACATGTTAAATACTATGATTGATGTGTTGACTGGGAACAAGTGAGTGGAAGTCATTTTGGAGTGTTTTCAAAGTAAGTAAAGCATGATTTATGCAAACTTTCTCTTTAAAGATAGTTGAAAAACAAGTTTTCATGAAAAGTGGAAAGCTTTCTGATGCTTAATTAATTATATAGGACACTAAAAGATAAATGAGTTAAACTCTAATGTCTTGGTTGTTCGTTTATATCCCTTTCCTTTAATTGTTTTCATTAGTTTTATTGTCATCAAGATATAATATAGCCCATTAGGCCCTCCCTGAAATATCTATAATTATATATTAAAATAACAATATAAAATACATAATATAATAATACATAAAATATAATATAATCTTATATTTTAAGTTTTTAATTTTCTTTACTTCTTTCACTCTTTAGTCTTCAAGTCTTCACTCTTCAGTACACCCAGCACCTCCCCCCCAACTTCTGCTTGCTACTTGGTCACTTCTAGTCACTATCTCCCTGAAGCAAGTTGCCATCCGTTGAATCGTCCAGCTCAACTCGCCGTCATGGTCTAAGGCTTTGAGTGTCTCACCTTCATTCCCTCAAGCTCAACTCACCATCATTGAATCCTCAACTTGTCTCTCCAGTCTCCACTCTAACCTGAGTGGCGACAATGAAAGCAGCACCTGCTGACCAGCACTGAAGCAGCGAGCCTGCGAATACCTTAGTCCTCGCCTTCCCTCAAGCTTAACTCATCGTCATCAAATCCTTAGCTTGTTGCTTCAATCTCTACTCTGACTTGTGAGTTGTGACAGTGAAGCATCGATAAAGTCTTCTCCATCTCGTTCGGCCAGCAAGATTCAATCTTCATCTTCCTCTATCAATTCAGTCTTCTCCATCATCGTCACGGTCTGTTACTCTGTTTCTTGCTATTTGATTTTGCTTTGATTCTATCCTTGCGTTGTTTTCTATTTCATATAATTTTTTGTTGTTTTATGTTGCAAATTTGTTTGCTTGGCAGATATTATACCAATTTTGAATTCCTTTTGTTGTTTTCTATTTCATATACCAATTTATTTGCCTGGAAGAGAATTTATTTGCTATGATCATTTTACAATGTCAAGGAAAATAGAAAATGGTTTTGCTTCTGCCGTGACTCTATTTTCTTAACTCCCAAGTGAATTCATTTTTTTTTAGTAATTGGTTTTAGACTTTTGAGATAATAGATTCATCTAAAATGAATCAATTGTATCAAATGGTCTGTTAAGAATTGTACTTTGCAAGTTTGTGTTAGTATTATTGTATCACATATTGATTCAATTGTGAAAATAATTGTGTATTAATATATCTTTACAAAATGGTTTGTTGAATTATATAATATTGCAGTTTTAATGGATGATGAAACTTCTATTACATCACCATCTTTGGCCATTGGTGGATTGTCTCAAGCTACTTCAACCCCTCTTCAAACACCAATCCCTACTAGACCTAATCAAACACCAAATCCTAATAGACGTAGTAAAGCTCCTACCCCCAGCCCTACTCTTCCTATTTAGCCTCCATGTCATCCTATCCTCCCTTCTCCCCTCTCTCCTTCTCTTACCCCTACTCCCCCACAAACAAGTTTTATCACACCAGAAACAAATGTTGATAGAAGGGGTATAAAGAGAAAGACAAGAGAACCTAAGTATACATCAAAGGTATGGAAATACTTTGTTAGATTGCCAATAGAAGAAACTAATAGAGTTCACTTAGCAGTTTGTGTAATATCCTAAATTTTATTTTAGGACTTAGTAAAAAAAATTCAAAAAAATAAATAATAATATTTTATTATTATAATAAAATAACATTTTAATATATTTTTTTTAAAAAAAGGAACAGCTTTCCATTGAATTCAGTGCAAAGCTGAGGCATGGAAAAGAGAAGAAAGACTTTGGGGGAGGAGGATTAAATGCAAGAAGAAAATGAGAGATGAGTGGTTGGAAAATTGAAGAATAAAAGAGTGAGGGGACGCAGAAGATAAGGTGTATGTGGAGAGAAAGAGAGAGAACAAGGAAGAGAGAAATAGTGCATGAGAGAGAGAGGAGCAGACCAGTGAAGGAGAGAGGAAGCTTTGAAGATAATTTAGGTACATAAAATTACTTCTTTTCATCAAACTTTCTTCATGAATAATTCCTATATATTTTACACTTCCTAATAGTAGTATTACTATAGTGATTAGAGAAAATTTTGAAACTTATCTATGATGTAACTATTGAGTTTTGATAAAAGATTACTATAGAAATTTAGAGGTAAATGAGTTGTTAATTTTAATCAGTTTAGATTTGTCCATTTGTTGGTTTTTAGTACTTAAATTAATTTTCCTAGTTGAAAAATATGTTATATATGATTTATATCATATTTTTACTGATTAAATTTAAGTTAAATAAATTATTTGGGTTGTGTGACATGTTATTGAGATTTTAATCGATTTAGTTTTATTTATTGGATGACTGGAGGTTTTAAAATAATTATTTTAGCTAAAAATTTTATTATTTATGGAAATATATATATATGATAGTTATACCATTAAAATTTTGATTAGATTATTTCTTTATAAATATTTGAGGTACTAGTGAATTTTTGATGGTTTGATTTTGAGGTTTAAACTTTAAACAGAATTTTTTAGAATTTAGAATATAATAATTTCATATTTGAAAATTTTGAAAAAAAATCCTTTTTATTAAAGTAAATAATTTGGAGGTTGTAAATAAATAATTTGACTTATTAGAAATTTTTTTTTTTGATAAACAAATTTTAGGAAAGGGGTCGGGCTCACCCACGATCCAAGGGCAGGGCCCTTAACGCTTGATCCACTGGGGCCTGTCCCTATGGGCATGGGAGCATGACAAGTAAGCCCTTTTTTTTCTGGCCCAAAGGTAGGAATCACCCAGCTTCACTACGCTTGTGGAGATGCCTCACCCAGCTTCACTTATTAGAAAATTTTAAATTGGTTCTAAAATACTTAATTTTGGATTATGAGAATTATGAGAATTTAGAATAAAAATTAAATTAAATTAGAAATTTAACTAATATATATAAGCTTAATTAATTAATTAATTAATTAGCTTATATTAATATGTGGTTATATTACTTGTGTAGATTAATTATTGGTTGAGCAAAAGACTGATCTTGTGATAATTCTTTCTATTGCTTTGGCAAGAAGTAACCACTTTTCACTTGTTATATGTGCTAATATGTTGTTTGTGAGTATTTTGCTATTTTAGAATAATGATGTGTTATTTAGAAGTTGAGTAGATATGTTATACTTTTTGAGTTATAAAAATTGTTTTGTGAAATTTTTGGAATTGTGATTGAGAAGTTTGGAAACATATATTATTTATATCTTATGAATTATACTGAGAAAAGATTGAGACATCTTTCGCTATATTCACTAGTACAAAATGCTCATTCAACTACTCATTTTTGCTTCTGTTACATGTGTAACAGAAGCGGTAAGTTATTTATGTATTTTTCGCTTCTGTTATATTATTGACAAACGCTGTAGTAGTACTTATGGCATTTGTTCAACAAGTAAAAGACGTTGTAAGTGCTATTTTAATACTTTAATTTTTTTTATCATTTTTAATTTTTGTATTGTTTTGTTATATAATGTTTTCAAATTCATTAACATTTTTATCATATATTTTCATTTAATTTTTTTTACTTACAGTATTTATTCCTAAAAGAATAGAAATCATAATAAGCATTTATAATTTTATATAACTATCCATAAACTTTAAAAGAGAAATTAAACACTTATGGCATCAGCTCCTTATTAGACTAGACACCATTTATAGTCAGAAACTTTTAAAAAAAAAAAAAGTTAATCACTTATGGTGTTAGGTCCTATATACATTTGAAAAAATTTCACCCCTATGGTGTTTGGTGCTTATTGGACCCGACACCATAAACAAAGAGCAACTTAGGAAAAAAAATCCCTAACCCTCCTTAACATTCAATTCTTTGCTTTGCTTTCGTGGTCGCCTGCCCAACTCCATTATCTTCTTCCTTTAGTCATGACATTCTCACTTCTTTCCTCAGCTAGCAATCTTTCCCAGCACCATCGTCTTTATCCTCACTGTCACACTATTCATCTTCATCTCCCTTCATCAACATGCCTAGTCATTGCCCCTTTTGTCTTCCCTCTTTATCTCGAGCTACAATCATTGTTGATGCTTCTATCCATTGTCCTGACTAGCGGCACACTTTGACACCATTAGCCATTCTCTAAATCTTACTCTTTTGCCATGCGTTGCTGTCTCTCTCACTGGCGTCATTATCGTACATTCTTTAGTTGGATTCATTGCTGATTTTGTCACTCTTCCCCCGTATTGTTGTTCCTTCTCTCTCTTTTTTGCCTTCACGGTATTTCTTTTCTCTCCCTTATTTATTTACATTAATTTCCAAGTCTTATTTTGATTTGTGGGCTTGTAATCAGTTAATGAATGTCTGACAAATGATATGGTTGTAGGCAATTGATGGTTTTAGCTAATGAATTGCAAACTCTGTAGCTAACTTTTGAACAGGAAGTAAAAGCGTTTTTTGGTTCAGCTCCTTCTTTGTAAAACATTAATGAAATAAATGAAAAATTGAAGGAATTGATGTCAACTTCTTATCTGCATATGCTGTCATCTTTTTTTTTTTTTTATCAAAGGTGAATTTCTAATTTTCTGTCCTGTTATGATGCTTTCTTTTATGATATATGAGTTGTAGAGAATGTTTATCTCTGGTTTTGTTTGACTGTGTGATTGAACTAAACTTAAATTGAAATTAATTTGAAATAGATTTTCAAAGCAAGTGGTTAGGATGATTGATTTTTGAGGTTGTCTTAAGGTGTAAACTTTTGAAAAAGGATACGGTTGTGGATTTAGAAAAGAGTGTAAAGGATGAAAATTGCTGCTGCCAATTAAAGCTTAATAAAGGAAATTTAGTTTGTTGCTTGTGATCAATTAGATTAGAAATAGGACTTTGAATGATAGTAGCTGCTGTGTTTTTCTGACTTGAGTAAGTGTTGTGATTTTCTAGTGTTGTGGATTTTTTTTTTTACCAAATGTATTGATGCTAATAAGGGCCAAAATAGGATCAAGAGTTATTAAGGGCAGTTTCATTTTTATTGTTAGAGTTACGTTTCTTATAAGGATTAGTAATTTTGTGCTCTTGAGTTAGTGTAATTTAAGGGAAATAATGTTCTTGAAAGTTGTGCATTAAATTCTAGCAAAAAAAAAATTGTGCATTAAATTAAGCAGGCCTTTACTTAATTCATCCTCATGAATATATATTGTAATTCCAAGAACATGATTGTTACTCTCATGTTCTTAGAGTTTGTTTGTGGCATTTAATGTTCCATTCCTCTTGGATGTGTACTTACTTTTTTGTGATTTTGACTTGATATTGGATCATATACCATGAGTCTAGTGTTTTGATACTTTGGCATGTTTCCAGTGATCTTATACAGGTGGATTTGTATTAGTTATGACTTGAAGATTGATGCTAGAAGAGACTTGGATGATGTGGGTGCCACTTGTGATTGAAGGTATATTTGTTTAAAGTTGTGTCATATTTATTTGGGAAATTAATATTTTACTAGGGGCTTATACTTTTACTGTGATGGACCGAAGAACGCAAAATATGACTTGTTTTGAGCGTTTTCTATTGTTTTGCAATTTTGTAATACAATACTTGTTACCCATAATTTTTTTGTGCTGAATGATTCGAGGCAGTCTTAGACTAAAACACTGAGCTATGTTGTGTTAAACTCTTTAAGATGATGTATTTTGTTATGGGTCATATTTTTCTTTGTTTGTTCTTATCAAAATACTGGTTCTGATCAACATTTACTTTGGCTTATAATGGCAGTCTTTATTGGAGTCTTTTAGTTATTGTCATCCTAGTGAAGTTGTTACTTGTAATGGTAAGATCTTGGCTTGTGTAATTCTTGTCTTAGAAAACAAAAATTGCAGAACAATAAAGCAAACGATAAAACTAAATGATGTGCATGTGGGTGCTGCCTTTTCCTTACATAGTTGATCATTTAGTTACATTTGAGAAAAATCCAACAATTTGGCAAGTTTCTATAATTTTTTTTCCTCTTTCAAATTTAGAAATGCATAGAAGCAAGTCCAATATAATATGCTTATGATTTATTTTGAGATATCAAGAAAAGCCTTTTTGTTCTCTCTTTCTGAGGGTACGTTAGTTGTTGCTTGGAGCTATCCTTGCTGGATATAATTAGGTTGGTGAGGAGATCGGCTTTGATGTTCCTTTACTTCTTTTATTAGTTCCATATTTCAAAGTTTTTTTAAAAATTTTATTATATGTTTTTCAAAGGTAGCATCTCATGCGAAATAGTATTCTTAGGTGGAGGAGGTAGAGGATTTGGGTATCTGATATGTCATTCTTGCAATAACACTTCCAGCTTGAAGGGCATGGCAGCTAAATTAGACAGGGCATATGGCTTATATATTTATGTGCTATTTGAAATTTATGTAATTACTGGAATTTAGGCTGGCTTCAATATTTTTACTCCATGTGACATTGGATTTGTATAGAAATGCTTGAACATGTTAGCTCAGGAGTAATTGGCAATTACCTGATTTCTATGCTTTTTTATTTTTTATTTTTTTTGGTGAAAAATAACACTTTCGATGTCTGTTGCCTAATGCAACAGAAGCCATAAGCTGTGACTTACGATATCTGTTGCTTTATGATAGATGCCGTAAGTCCCAACTTTCACTTCTCCACCTTCCATTTCTCACCCTGTGCAATAGTAGAAGCTCATTTTTAACAGATGCCAAAACTAGTTTTTTGTACTAGTGATTGTAAATGATTAGTTGCTATTTGGATTTTGTATTGAGCTTTGTTTTACCAGGTGGTAAGGCCGTCGTTGGTGCATATTAGTTGGCTTCCTTCATCTCTAGAGTGAGGGATAGACCTTTGTGACTTTTTATTTGTCCCTCAAAGTGTAGGATAGGCCTACATGTCTGATCGATCCCCTATAGTGAGGTATAGACTTATGTGGCTTGTATGTTAACCCCCATAATGAGGGTTTAAATAATTGAGATTATTTGAAAATACATATTTTATATTTTTATTGATATATCTATATTTCTTGAGATTCAATAATTGTCCCACTTGACACCTCACTAGCACATGTTAGTATGTATGATGAGTTAAAATGTTGGTTACTGAGGTTTTTGTCTCACTCCGTGGTTTCTACTATCTTCAAGTGATAGTTTAGGTGGTGATCCTTCAGGGAAGGCTCCAGAGGCATAGTATACTGTTATAGCTTGTATAGCCTCCATGCTTTTGTTCTATGTGCTGATTTATTATATATTGCCACAAAGGGTTCATCTACTCTAATTTTGTAAACTAATACTTTTAATTACTACTATCCTATATGAGGGGTTGTTAGAAAGCCAGAGACCTCTAAGACTCTGCATGTGATACTCCGTTAAAGTGTTGACTTTGATTAATCGACTTCATAGCTTATATTAAAATGATTTATCAGTTAGTATGTTTGAAAGTATAAGTTTGGTTTGAGCTAATGGTTGAATGATATTTTTGGACTTTAGAAGTCCAAGACCTAAGTTAATGATCAATATTGCTCGTGATATAAGTTTATTTCTTTTAACCATGATAATGATTTTAAAATTTTAAGGTTTCTTTTTTTCTATCATGGTTAATCTTTCAAATAAATTGTTTGATTTAATCTAAATGGGTTTTGAAAGAACAGTTGTCACAGCTTGTAAATATTGTCATACTACCTATGTTTGACAGCACATTTTATTGATGATGAATGGAAGCTTCACAAAAGAATTCTCAATTTTTGCTATGATTGAAAATTATACAGGTGATACTATAGGGAGGACCATTGAGCAATGCTTGTTGGATTCGGAGATTGAGAAAGTGTTCACCATAATTGTGGATAATGCCTTAGCTAATGATTGAGTTTTGGGATATCTTAAAAGGCGTTTGAGGAGTTGGAAGGGCTTACTTTGTGATGGTGATTATCTACAATTAAGGTGTTGTGCACACATCCTCAATTTGGTGGTCAATGAAGGTATTAAAGAAATAGCTTTCAAGCCATTAGATGTGCTGTTAGATATGTTCGTTCTTTTCCTGCACGCTTTTTAAGATTCAAAACTTGAGCTAAAACTGAAAAAATAGACACCAAAAGCCTTGTTTGCCTTGATGTAGCTGCTCGATGGAATTCAACATATTTAATGTTAAAAGCTGCAATGAAATTTCAAAAAGTATTTGAGCGAATGTGTGATGAAGACGATGATTATATTTCATACTTCAACTCAAGCACTTCAAGCTCTAGGCGTGATGCTTCTAGTTCTGCTAGGTGAGAGCATGATGGTATTAGACGTGACCAAGATAACTTTCTTGGTCCTATTATTGATGATTGCAATAATGCTCGAATCTTCATCAAATTCTTGAAGGTTTCGTATGACATAACATTGAAATTTTCAAGCTTTCTTTTTGTATCAGCAAATGAATGCTTCTACCAAATTGCTCGTGTTCAGAAAATACTGCAAAAGAATATAACAAATAATGCTAATTACTTCTTGAGAGAAATGAGCACTAGCATGCAGGTGAAATATGACAAGTATTGGGGTTAAGCAGACAATATAAATCTATTGCTTTTTATCACTGTCATTTTGGACCCTTAATATAAACTAGCATATGTGAATCATATGTTTGATCTTCTTTACGTTGATCCTGAAGTATGTTTAATTATGAAGGAGAGGGTCAAAGATTGTTCGTATCGGTTGTTTAATGAGTACTCTACGGGGGTTTCTATTGAATCAGGGACTATCTCCACAAGTACAACAGGTGCAACTTCATTGCCTTCTTTTGATGATGATGATAATGGCGAAAAAGATCCAGGTCATAAGTGGTTAGAATCTATAAAACAAAGAATTTCAATAGATCCTCAAACTGAGTTAGATAGATATATAGTAACTGACTCGAGAGATAAAATCCCTTCTGCAACTGAGTTTGACATATTTTTATGGTGGAAAGCTAATTTAGAAAAATATAAAAATCTCTCTTACATGGCACGAGATGTATTAGCTATGCCAGTTTCTACAGTGGCTTCTGAGTTTGCCTTTAGCACTGGAGGATGTGTGGTTGATCATTATAGGAGCTCTTTATTTCCTAAAATGACAGAAGCACTAATTTGTAGCCATAACTAGCTACAAGTTGGGCAATCAATGTCTGAATTTACTGACAAGCTTCGCGAGTTCGATAATTTTGACGAGATAGAAAATGTCCTTCAACTTGCTAGTAATCTTTTTTTCCTCCTAAACCTCAATAACTCATATATATATTTATATTACTTCATAATTTGTAATGTAATTATTCTTTGATTTTTTCCCCCTAGATGCTATTACACCTGGAGGGGAGAATTTAATGGCTATTGGTGATTGAAGATTCATTTTTATAAGCATGACTAACCAAGTTGGTAAGGTGCATCAATGCATCTTTTAAAGTTTAGAAGTAATTTCTTTTTTTATTGTTTACTTTCTAATATGTTAAACTTATAGTTATTTTTATTTGTATTTTTTTGGGTGTTCTATCTTTTTCTAGAAATCATGGAGATTGATGTAAATCGTTTGAATTTCAAGGCTTCAATTACAACATTGAGAGTTGTCTTGCTTTAAATAGATTATTGATGTTATTTAATTGGATATTTGTTAAGACTTATTTTGGATTATTTCTGGATGATTTCAATGTGTTAAAATGTAGAATTATGAAATGTAATTTTTAGCTATGGATAAAAAAAATTTTCCTTATGACATGAGCAGGGCATCACTTCTTGGGCAACAAAACCTGCCCAGCCCAGCCTGCCTATACCCGGCCCAAAATGGTTAGGGTTTCTACGGGCAGGGCAGGGATTGCAACTAGCTCATGCTTCGGGCAAGGGCCCTGCCCTGCACAGCCCTACCTATGTGCACTGCTATTGCAACTTTTTAATAGGAATTCAAACTTTAGTTCATTACATTATGAGAGACTAACTCTTTTCACTAGACCCAACTCCTCTTAGTTCTCTCCTTAAATAAATGTATGAGCAAAATATGGGCACTCTTAGGAAGCATAACGTCACTTATTTTTCATTATATACATTAAAGCGTTTCCATTTTTCTTAGGTCAAAGTTTTTTCTAGTCAATACTACAAATATTCCACAAACAAATTAAATTGTATTATAACAACACGGTTTAATTTGTTGATGTTATGATTATGCATAAAGCATTCAAATTCCCACCCAAATTCAAAGCATTCACTTTTGACTACATGCCTTTAATTTGTACGCACATAACCTAAAACCCACCTTTTTATTTTCACGTAAAAAACCCAAAAATTAAAAAAAAAAAAAAGACAGCTTCAATTCAAGTACATAACAAACAAGAGGAATGAATACCCTTTCCAATATATAAAAAGACTATATACAACAACTGCTTCTATTTATGTCTTATACAATAATAATCACTTCAAAAGCCCTCACCATCACCAGAAATTTAAATAACTGTTATCTTCTTCTTATTAATTAATTAATAATTATATTATAATCCAAGCGTGCAGATCACAGAAAACATTTTTTTTAAAAAAATTAGGAGATAGAAAATCTTCTTCTTCTGGGCCTCGTCACATCCACAGGCCCAGGCCCATCCTCCAAGTGCAACGTATCCTTCGACCCATGTTTGAAGGGGTTAAGCTTCCCCAACTTCTTTGACATAGCCGAGAAGAACGTGGGCTTCTTCGTTGTCGTGAGGCCTCCCGTACCAGATGATGTCCCTCCCTGAACGTTCTTCTGCAAGTCCGATATGTACATCTTCATCTTCGTCAGCTCCGTCCTCAACTGTTCGTTCTCTCTCACCAACGTCACGTCCGTCTGCAACTGCTGATTCTTCGCCTCGTGCGCCTCCTTGTCCTCCGCCCCGCTCCTCAGCTTCAGCTGATCGTAGTACAGCGCGTGTAGCACGATCTGTACAGGCAGCCTCTTGTTCTGCGACGCGTGCACACGCGCTTCGTATGATAGTTTCAGAGGGTCCATCACGCTGCACGCCTTTTCTCTCTCTATTTCATCCAGATTCGGATGTGCCTGCAAGAAGAAAAAACGTGAATCGGTGTGTTAGGATATGAATTATGGTGTTGTTTAGTTAATTGGATGTGTTTGGGAACGGGAATTTGCTAGTATGTACCTTGAGGTAGATATCTACGGCGCGATAGAGGTCGTCGTCGACTTTTCTTGCGCTTTTAGGGATGAGAACGGCAATGCTGTTGAACTTGGAGATGGTGAGCTCTGTATAGGCTGCGATCTCGCCGAGGTAGGTGTCGACTGTCTTGGCGACGCGCTGAGTTGCGGCTGAAGTTTCCTTCAATTCGCCGGTGTTGAAAACCGCTGTGCTTTTCTCCTTGTCGACGAAACCTGAGATGATTCTTCTCACGCTGTCCAAATCGAGGAGCCTCTCGCCGTCGTAGGTGAACGATAGTACCAGGAGGTCGTCCACCGTCACGTGCTCGAGTATGTCCGAGATCCGCTTCTCGAGCTCCTTTATGCAGCTGCTCGAGGCTCTCAGGAAGATCGCGCACCGGAGGAGGCAACAGAGGAAGTTGATTGGGAAGGCTGCTTTCTCCGAGGGGAAGAGAGAGACAATGGATTGGAGAAGTTCGCGTTTTTCGGTGAGGGAATTGGAATCGGCGACATTCGCTGCCTTGACGCCGTCACCGGAGTGATCTCGGACTAACTCCCGGAGCGCACGCTCAGTGTAGGTAATCAACGCACTGGCTAGAGTCAAGGCCTTCGCGCCGCGATTCTTCATGGCGGCGATCACTTTGCCGAAGAAATCGACGTCGAGGATGGTAAGCTCTTCTGTCCACCAGTTCGGCGGCGAACGGCTTGGAAAGTTAGCTTCGTTGCAAGCCTTGGAACCAACAGCTTCAACGCACTGTTTGACGATACCGAGTTCATCAGCACATGGAAGTAGCTGCTGACAAGATTTGAGGACGAGAACGGCGCGGGAGAGGCTGTTTAAGGCGACCCGGGAGATGAACTCTTCCGTACGGCTGGCGAGATTGTTGTTGCAGTAAGTATCATTCATCTGGAGGTACTCGGCGGCGCAACGCAGGGCGGCGACGTTGTGAACGTTGATCTCAAAGTTGACGCCGTAACAGAACTTGGCAGCGTTCTCGAAGATCTCAAGCCCTCCAGGTACATCAGAAAGATCGATTCTGGTAAGGTCACTTTCTTCAGACTCCATAATCAGCTTTCTGATGTAGTTGCTCTTCGCCACAAGCATAAACTGCTCCGTCACAACAACACCATGAACAAACAAAAAATTCACAAACCCGTTGAGTTAGTTTAACGATTTACGTGAACAAAACCACAAAACCCAGAAAAGTACAAGTAACATGCAATTTTCTCTACCTTGTGAAGAGAAAAATTTGCTTCTCCAATTTCAACAACAACATCTGTTGGGATATCTTGAGAGAAAACCCTGCAATAAGAAACCAAACCAATTCAATCAATCCTTGACTGTTTTCGCACGAATTAGAAAGTAGAATGGTGTTTGATGGGTTAGCACATCAAAGTACCAGTTCCCGGTTCTCTCCATGGCAAGGGAGTCGCTGCTGGAGTTGGGAACCGCCATGAGTGATGTGTGGTTTGATTTTGGAGCTAGAGAGCTCAAGAAGGCGTGTAGAATTGTACAAGATAAAAGGTCGGTTCTGGTGCGGATTATAAAGAAATTGAGCAAGATTTCGTTATCTCTGTAGTTTTGAATGTGGCCCCCCCATGTGCTGTAGCTTTAGCTCATTTTTGTTATCTCAGTTACCTTTTTGGCAAAATGATTCTTCTAATGGTTTATCCATGTCATTTTCGAGCAAGTGGGTTTGCACTTCTGCCTAATCTGCATCCAGACAAATGGGAACTGATAATTCGATATTTGACAACACTGGCACCAACAGATTCTTCGATATTGATTTATCTTAGTTCCCTCTTCATCTCCAAATTTTTAACTTGGTGGTGCATGCATATCTTCATGTTGGTAGTTTGAAAATTGGTCATGCTTTGCCCTGGTTATTTTGTTTTGAATTTTCAGTGACACACTTGTTACTCTATAGATATCACATTAATTGTTGGAAGGATAGGAAGCATTGTGAATCTCAGGCTTCGAAAATATCTTGACCAAATTTTATTACAGCCGGCGGACCAAAAAAAAAAATCTAAGATATATGTCCTTGGGCAATGTTGAAAGTGAACTATGAAAATATCTTCCGCAACATGCGTGTATCTGGTGGGGGTATTCTAGCTTAGAAATGTTACCCGTTTAGATTTTTATGGTCTTTTAATCTAGGAATTCACCTTGTTTGTCGTCTGTGTGTACACACACACACACACGCATATTCTTCCACATGGACATTTAACTTGTAAATGTGCACATTTGGAATGATTGCTTCCCCATATGGCCATATTATACTCAAATAGAAGGATGCTGTAAAGATATCAAACAGGGGTTGATCAGAGTGGAAGAAATTCTGGTCACTTAACCACGAAGTCTCAAATCTGAATATGCGTGAATGCAGAAAACGGTGCCTCTCAGCGAACTAACTTCCATCGGATCAAATAGCCAAAGATTTTGTAAGGGTAAAATACTTGGTTGATCCGTTGACTTTCGTTCTTGTCTCTTCATTTCATTTGATTTTAACTTAATTCATTAATCTTACTCGTCATCTAGTTTTGTCTGATTTTTATGTAGCATTGAATAACAAAGTCATCCACTAGGGTCTTGGAGTTTGATAAAAACAATAATCCCATTCCACAATCATAGTCAAGAACATTACATGCCCCTTTAAATTAGAAGATGTAGAAGATTTCCATGAACAAGTGGTGACAAGAAAGAAAGCAGAAGGTGTCGATGAATGTAGATGCAATGAATTGAATGAAAAATAGTAATCCAGAAAAAGAGGGCGAGTTGAAGAAGCGTGGGGTTGGAGGGATGGGGGCCGCTGCATGGTCCGGTTGGTGTGGTGTCAGGACATGTCTCAGCCACACAAAACGAGTGGTTCTCGCACTCACTCACTAGCTTCCCCTTGCGTGCGTGCACGCGCAAGCCTCAATTTGACCGTGTCACATATGATTTAATTATTTTTTAAAATATAAATCGGATAATTTAATTTATATAATTTAGTTATTTAGTTTTTTAATTAATAAAAGGCTATCACTACATATTCAAGTAGGCGTGAGTGTTAAAAACTTCACATAGTTGTTAGGAATTTAAGTCCCAATTATTGTTTGAATGGAAGATTTAGTTAGAAAGTTTATTTTTATTTTAGGTTAAAAAATATATTTAATTTTTTAATTTTATAGAAGGTATTAATTTGGTCTTTTAATTTCAAAAGGTATAGTTTTAATCTTAAAATTGTTAGTTGGTTTTTGTAATAATCATGGTTGTTTTAAATATTAAATTTAATATATTAGTATTTGATATCATAATATTATCATTTGTAGTTAATGATTTTAGGGTTAACGAATTTAAAATATATTTTTTAAAGTTAATAGATCAAATTGAAACATTAGATAAAGTTAAAGTACTAAGATTATATTTTAGCCTTGATTTTAAATGTAAGATATCACTATACTAACTTGCTTTGTCTTTTAAATTTACAATTTTTATTGATTATCTTTCAAGGGTTTTTATAAAGAGGTAGTTTTAATTCAATTAAGTATGTATTTTAAAAAAGTTAATATATATTTTTAAATAATAACTAATTTAATTAATTTTTTAATCATTATGAATTAATTTTGTAATTCCAATACTTAAAACTGAAGTATCTACCACCATTTGTCTCGGACATGGGAAGGAAATTAGTTTTTATTGTTAGTAGAATATTTATCTTGTAATTTGCTTAAAAACGCAAGGTTAGATAATATTATATTCTCTTTTTGAAGACACTAAAACAAGCCCATTTGATCTATTTATTTGCACAGATATGTTTACCAAATATTGGTCCGATCCCTAGTTATAAAGTTTCCAATATCTCCTATGAGTTCATCAAAGTGCGCATAGATATGTTATCGTTAGTACTTCTCTAATTTTAATATAAGATTTGTTTAATTAATTTGATTATATTAAAAATGTTAAATAGATTAGTTAATTATAAAAAATATAACATGTCTTTCCTAATACACCATAATCATCTTTTTTAATATTTTCTCTCCCTTTCTACTTGATTATAATTGAGGGAGTATCAATAAAGGTAATATAAAGAAAATTGATAAATATGAGAAATAAGTATTATATTTAGGACCAAAATTAATTTAATAATTAAGTTCGATATTAAGAATCGAAGAAGTAATTAAAAACCGAATCATTGGCAATCGTGACTTGTTTCGATCCTTCATCCTAACAAATTCTGGGGCCCTCAAATCCACTTCATGCTTGTTGTAATCAAATTTAGAAGGTGTTTGGATGGAAACTAAACTATGGTTTTAAAAGTGCTTTTATGGTTACAAAGTAAATATGTAGAGGAATTTGTCTCGTTTTGCAGAAAAGTGCTTCTGAAACTATGGTTTGGAGATTGCCAAACACCCCTTTAATTCAGTTAGGGGTTTGAAGTAAAGCCACTTCGTCCTTGTTATAGTCAAATTTAATTATATGGAATATCCTTGGATGTGAGATTTTGAAATTTCACTCTAAAAGGGGGGGGGGAGTGGATCTGAGTTGGATACTAGTTAAGGATCAGTTAAGAATGTTTATGGGATATCTCCAAATCATGCTATGATCTCCGAAGAGAGAAACTCCAAATCATCTTTTGATTTCTTTTTTTTTTTTGAAATTTTTTTAGCAATATGTAGCAATATAATTTGTATATGTTAGGGAGGATCCAAAATTTAGATTGATTTGCCAAGTCATGAGGCTGAAAGGTGATTGGTCAGAGAACATGCAAGCAGGGAGGGAGATGGATATCTAAACCGTGTTGGGTTGGTGCCAATTATAATGTTGGGAGATCTTGACGGACAAATACCCAATCACATTCTCCTGCGTCCCCCACACCATCTATCCATGTCTAACTATTTATATTTTCATTCACTTGGCTCCCATTTTCCCCTGCTTTTTGGTTTTTTTTTCTTTTTGTGTGTTTTTGGTGGTACAAGTTTGAGATAATAAAATTCATACATAAATTAAATAGCAATGTTGAAATTAATTACTGAGAAATCATTTGATATTTGCCCTTTGATCCAAGATCTGAGGAGAAGCCAACTTTAACCAAGGAGTTACATCACATGAAGCTAAAAATAGTAGAGATTTTTAATCAATTCAATCTTTGATGTGAATATCATAAAATATAAATATAGAGGTAAAAACACAGGAGAACCATGTCATTTAAGCATCTCCTAAGTTCTTTTTTTTTTTTTTAATAAAAAAAGACTTTATTGTACTTGATTAATGAGATGCTAAATCATACCCCAAAATTGAATTTATGAAGATAACAAATTTCCAGCTAAGGAATTTTGTTTTTTAAAATAAAAAAATGGTGCATTGTCATCCACACACTTCCCCTCCCTCCCTCTCTCTTCCATTAAATTGATTTGTAATCTTTTTGCCAATACACACGCAAAATGGCCCCCCCAATGTCCCCAAGTTTGAAACTCATATGGCATGTTAAATGCCTGACACAGAAAGATACATGCATAAACATCTATATTCGTTTCCTATACTTGTAAATGTAGCTAAATTATTAATTTACAAATATTACAAAAAATTAGTAACTGTTTGATTTAGTTATTTATAATAGACTTGTGTTGTTTTCTTTTAAACACTCATTTTAATGATTACCTTTTTGGTAGAGTTTTCTTTTAATTTATGTAATCAATGAAAATAACCTAAAAAATTATAAATTTCAGAGATAAAATGAATTAAAAATTTATATTTAAGACTAAAAAAAATATTTCAATTAGCTTCTATAGTTTAAAATAAAAAATGGATATAAATTATGTGTTAGAAGGTAAGGAAGATGGCAAAAAAATACCTGTTAAGTTTCAAAAATAACAAATAGGTCATACTAACTATTCTTATAATGATTTTGACTATTTTAATAATAATTTTGATAAGTCAAATATATCAAAATCATCTATTTATTATTTTAAAATTTAATGGGTACTTTTCTATTATTTTTCCTAGAAGATAAGTGAAGGAGGAAGGAAAAGCCATCTGGAGGGTCATAGTCACAATTAATGGTGGGGGGCAATGATGGATCACTAGTCACCCAACCAAGAGCTGGCTCATTTTGTTTCATATGACCTATTCTCTTTTGTATGCCTCTATTGTAATTCTCTCATTTATTGTTCTCCTTTGTTAGTTTCCATCCTATTCCTGGTCCCATTGTGACACCCTTCTCAATATTCATTTCAATCCTCTTAAGCACAAAACAAAACAACATTCAATACTATATGATGAATCTATATATTCCTCACTTTGATCTTCAATGTTTTGAACCCAGGAAATAAATAAATAAATAAAAATAATCATTGACAGCACTTTAGCTCTTGTTTGGATTTGTAATCTGACTTCCCTAAAAGGTTGTTCTGATTTTGGGATGTTATAGTGTGAATTTAAACACACCCTTTATCCATTATCCATATAGCTTTGCTTGGCTTTATTTAGATTAATCAAAACCTAATATTATTTATAGAAGCTGTTTTATATATAAAATCACATATTTTAAAAATAAAGATCAAGTAAATCATTTATCTTTCCTTCAAATTTTGCAAAAAAAAAATTGCATAATTTTTATTTTTAGCGACCCATTACTAAAGTTCAATAATAAAATCATATAAATTGATTGTTCAACCCTAAAAAAGAATGTGCGTAAGAACAACCCAATAATAGTCCTAATTTTAAAAATATTTGAATATGAAAAATTTAATATGTGAATTGTTAGACGGTGCCATCAAAAGATTAGTTATTATACAGCTGAGGGTCAGGATCTGAATAGCTTTCTGGGTACATATGGCTTCATTCAGATGGAAAGAAACTACCTTTCTCTTCTTAAAAGCCCAACCATAAGAATGTTCCCCAGCCATGCATTACTTGTGTGATATATAATGACCCAATATCCAATCACAAAAAAAAATTTTCATGCAATTTATTATTTTTATTTTTTTGAGAATTGATTGCATGATAGAATTATCATGTAGCAGGTTTTTATAAGTCATTCTCCAAAAAATAACATTTCTACACTCAAAATAAACCCGCTTAATATAAAACCTAATTATTGAGTTGATTTTGATCATAAATATAAGACATACTTTTCATATTTATCAATTTTTTTAAATTATCCCTATAGATACTCCTCAACCATAATTAAGTAGAAGAGGGAGGGGGATATTAAAAAAGATGATTATGGTGTTTTAGGAAAAAACATGTCATATTTCTTATAATTAACTAACATACCTAGCTTCCTTAATCTAATCAAATTAGTTAAATAAGTCTTATATTAAGGACTGGAAGAGTAATATTGATGAATTTCTGTGGTGATATTACTTTTGTGACCAATAATTCTATAGTCATATAATAAGCCCTTCAATATTTTATTTCTCTTTTTATTTATTAAAAAGCTAGACACTAATCCGTGCCCATAAATTGAGTTCCACAAGTGTATGAGCCCTACAAATAGGTAATGATGACTCAGTCATTTGCAGAGAGAATCACTTTGATTGGTAACTAGACATTAAACTTGCTGGTTAAAAAAAAAAAAAAACTAGACATTAAACTTTTTACTTTCATTTTTTTTTAATTTTCACACTTTCATTTAAGTTGAGTCAAGCAAAATAAGAGTGATTAATGCAACTATAGAATTAAACTAAGATTAATTATACAAAACCACCATAAAATTTATGTCATATATAAATAATTTTCCTGACCTTAATTTTTTTTTTATATATATACAGAAGAAAGACTAAGTTTGAAAATACATAAAAACTTAAAATAGTATGAGAGTTAGATCCCAAACAATCTTTGTTCATTAGGACTCTCAAATATTGAGGTGTCATGTCGTAAAGTTTTGAATGCTAGAGCCCCTTCTTTGTTGAATCATCAACAACTTAGTCTTGTTCATGAAAAATATTTTGACATTTTACCGCGAGCAGCTTCTCTCCGCTGCTATTTTCACTTGCTGCCCTCCTTGTCTTCCAACGACACCATTTATTGAAGGAAATGATATGTGGGCCGTTTGTTTGTAAAATCATATGAATGGTGATGAGACAATTAACCTAAACGACGTCGTTTTAGGTGTTATCTTATCCATCAATTTTCTCATTCAATCTCAGCTATCTGTATAATTTCATATACTTCCTCCAGTCCTTAATATAAAATCTTATTTGATTTTTTTAACCCTAAATATAAGAGCCAAATTCACTTTATCTCTCATCTTTATCAAAGTACTAAAAACAGGATCAGTTACTGAATTGGTCAAGACAGTGGGTCAAGGTTTAGTGGGTTAGACCGGAGTCAAACGGGGGATCAAACCAGTGAGAAATAAAAAAATTAAAAAATAATTGAAATTTTTATCATACCATCTAAGGACTAAATATTAATTCATTACCTTGAATTACAAACAAAATAATTATATACTTACAATTTATTTGACAAATTGACATCATAATGGAGTATCATATTAAAAAAATTACTATACATTAATCTATCAAAATATATATATGATAGCAAAATATTCTTACTTATAATCTATTAATCACTGAATTCATAATTATTAATAGCTTAAGAGAGAAGAAAAAGTTTTTGGCTCAAATTTTTTTTTTTAAAATAAAAAGCAACTTGGTTAACTCACCAACCTAGGCGGGTTAACCGGGTTGGTCTGGATTACATTGGGTCACCCCCAGGTCACTTTAACCTTGGCTTGCATGGTCAACTGGACCGGTTACCTGGCCGGTTCACCGGTTTTCGAGCTGAACCGACCGGTCCTGTCAAAGTTTACATTCCATGATATTTATCCTTTTTTTTTTTCAAATAATCTTTCTAATAATAGTAGTTCTAGCTAATAAACTTGATTAGTAAGGATATTTTAGGAAAGACAACACCAATTTATTACAAATAACTAACTTAACTTATTTTTTTTAATCTACTCAAATTAGTCAATTAGCTCTTATATTTAGGATTGAAGGTAGTATTATTTCGTCATTTTCCTCCTGCAATTTAGTCGTTCTTCTTCTTTCACGTGCTGGTCCATTCTTTCTTCTTCATACAGCAGCGTGGGAAAATTCAGGGAACTAGTGGGACAAAGTTTCAGAGAAGAGAAACAGCAAGGAAGGGTCAGTGGGCACTGGATATGAAGGATTAGTGAGTAAATTAACAATCTTTTATCAAATACTCACAATTTTTTTTATGTCATATTTAGTTTTATATTTTTGCTTTTTTATAATCTAACTTGATAACCTTTAAGGTTGGTGAAAGAGGATATTATTTCATCTGGATTTATATTCCTATTGTAGATATAATGTGTTTTTCTATAAGTTTGGTTAATTTGAACTTCCGTTATACGCGTGTGATTGTTTTGGCTTTATATAACTTTTGTTTCATATGTAATATATTATATACATATGTTGGTTAATATATTTCTATTTTTGTTTGCATATATCTATTTCTGTTTGTGTATATGCATGTTTGTTAGTTTTGAGATCACAATTCCTCTGCTTTTATTATAGGAAAAAAGACAGTAAAATATCCTCAAATTTACTAAATGACAAATTAGGGTAGGTGAATTTCGAAATCCCAATTCAGGCCCTAGGTATCATTTTAGAATTTTCAAATCTTATAAAATGACAATATTGTCCTTACTATCAGTGACTACTTCCATATAACTATTGACTACTTTTATTTTCAAAGTTCTGGTGACTGCTTTTATATAGCTATTGACTACACAAGAGTAGTAAATTGCATTACTAGAGTAGACAGTAGTTTAATAAGAGTAGTCATCAGAATCTAGAAGTAAATGTAGTCAATAGCTAAAAAAAGTAGTCAATACATAAGAAAGAGTAGTCATCGGAGCTCCGTGACTGGTCACTAAGGTTTCAGTAACATGTCATTAGAATTTAAAAATAAATGTAGTCAATAGCTAAAAAAGAGTAATCAATATATAAGAAAGAGTAGTCACCGAAGTTCCGGCAAACTCGATGGCTGGTCGCCGATAGGGTCGCCGGTGTCGAAGCTCTAGGGGCCGGAATTCCTGAGGTGGCAGTATTTAAAAAAGAGGTAAAAAAAATAGTAAATGACATTTGTGTAATTTTACAAGATTTGAAAATTCTAAAAAAGTACTTGGAGTCTAAATTGGGATTTTAAAATTTAGATACCCTCATTTGTCATTTAGTATTTTTAAGGGTATTTTAGTGTATTTTTCCCTTCATTATATTGCATATATGAGTTTGTATTTATTTTATTTACTTATAAGAAATTTATATTATGGCTATATACCGTTCAATTTTGCACGAGACTAGCATGGATATAAATTTGATTCCTAGACTTGATCGTGAATTTGACAATATAGAAGAATCATGAGAATTTTGGAAAGTATATGGTAGGAGGACTGGTTTCTGTATTCGAAGAGTTTTAACAAGTGTAAAAAAGATAAGTCATCATATTCTTCTTATCTATACTCCTTTGATCCTATTTATAGGGTAGAGAGAGAGTATTTTTTGGTCCTATTTATAAAGCACTAAAATTTTTTTTTGTATGGATATACAATTTTACCCCTTATTTATTGTTGTGTTGACTTTGTTTATATGAGGTATAATGGATATTAAATAGGGATAAAATTAGAAAGTCATTAAATTTTAAAGGAGAGTTAATGAAGTTTAAGGTTTGCCTTGGTCTGTATGAAACATGCTGGAAGTGCCTATAAATAGGACTAGTGGAGTATGTTTGTTGCAAAGAAGGGGTTAAAAAACGAAATAAATGATATGCTCAAATAAGGAAGCCTAGAGATAAGATAAAGACATGTTGCAAAGCAAGAATAAAAATTAAAAAAGTAAATGGAAAATACAAAATAAATGAAATTTTCCTAGACCATAATCATCCTCTTCAGCCTCCTGAAGCTGTTCACTTGTTTATATCTTAGCGAGGATTAAGACCAACTCAACGTCATCAATTAGAAAATGCTAAAAAGGTTGGGATTAGTTAAAAATTAGCGTTCAATTTGCAAAGTCAATATGCAAGAGGTTGAAACAATTTGGGATTTATAAGAGTTGATGTAAAGAATCATCTTAATTCAAGAAGGCAACAAGCCGTGGGATACGATGAAGCTGAATGTATATTTTGATATTTTGAGCAACAATTAATAGAAAATCCATCTTTTTTCATTCTCACCAAATGGACTCAAACGAGCAAGCGACAAATGTGTCTTGGGCTGATGCATGCATATTGGTCGATTATGCTTGTTTTGGAAAAGTCATTTCACTTGATACAACTTACTACACAAACTGTGACCACAGACCTCTTGCGATTTTCTCTGGCTTCAACCATTATAGAAAAGGGATAATATTTGGAGTGGGATTGTTATACAGTGAGACTGTTGAGAGTTTTAAATGGCTCTTTGACACTTTTCTTTGCATACACAAAAATGCAAGGTCACTAACCATTTTCACTAACAAAGATGTTGCTATGTCACGAGCATTACAAGAAATGATGCCAGATGTAAAGCATGCCTTGTGCACCTGGCATATTTCAAATGATGCAATGAAGCACCTTCCAAATTCAATGGTGAGTGATTTTAACCATTGCATGTGATGAAACTGAGTTTGAAGAAGGTTAGCAAGCATTGTTGTCCAAACAAGATATGGCAGAAGACTCGTAGTTGATGTCCATGTATTAGATAAAAGAGAAATGGGCAGCATGCTATGTAAAGAACTCAAGGACACTTGGTATGAGAAGCACACAAATTAACGAAAGTGTTAGTGCATCTGTCAAAAGTTACACCCATGTTAAAGTGGATATCAATGGATTTTTTGAAAAATTTGAACAAGTTTTGAAGGAAAAGCATTATAATGAATTACAGGAAGATTTAGAGACACTTGACAGGTTGCCAAGGTTGATATTGCAAAATTCAAGTATGTTTTGTCAACTTGTTGAGGTCTATACTTGACCTATTTTTGACTTTTTCCAAGACCAATGTGATCTACGTGATGCTGCACATATAAAAGGGAGAAAAGAAAGAAAGATCACCACGAATGATGATAGTTCCACCTTGTTTGATTATGTGATCATCATGGATGATAGTAAACGAGATAATGGTTTGACATGCAAACCTTTCACAAAGACAATCACCTATAGTCATAAAAAGTTTGAATGAGTACGCATAAATAAAGGTGGACAAGAGAAGCACGATATGGTGTTGTACACGATATTAAAGGGAAAGAGGTTGAAGTTGATCCTAAACTACAAAGATCAACTCGGTACAAACAATTATACCCCTTACTTGTTAAATTAGCTAATGATGTATCAAAAAGTCTAGAAGCATTTGTTCTTGTTCATGAAGTTGTGTTGGAACTAAGTAAGCAAGTGACTAAACTTCATATCAAATACCTATCAAATGATAGTAATGGTGGTAAGGACGGTGTGGAGAATCATGCTAGCAGTAATGGTGGCAAAGTTATTGGGTTTAAAGATATGGTAGAAAAATAAGTAAACGGATAAAGAGTAGATTTGAAACCTCCCAAAGAAGGAGGAGAACAAAAACCTTTAAAAATCTGAGACATCAAGTCAAGTACATCATGATAATATAATGTTGGATAACTCTTAGCCAAGTGAAATGACCTTTACAAATTTGTTGCTAGTATGTTACATGTTGGCCAGCATAATGAACTAATCTGTTTATCTCGAACATGTGTATATTGAGATGATGTTTCTATTTCTTTATTGTAATCACTACTTGATTGCTATCTCATATCACTTGAAGCACTAGATTTTAGACAAATACATAATATTAGTAACCATAAAGAATAATAATAATCGAAGAAAATAATTTAGTCATTTTTACTGAATTTTGAATTTTTTTTACATAGATTTGTCTCATCTCAAAACAATTGACAATTACAATACTTTCACTTATTAACTACTAAGTTAGATTGTGTTTCAAATATAGGTCTAAGGATTGACTTAGATCTTCACATATGAAATCTCTATGTCAATTTATTTTGCCTAACCTTTTTGTATAGCATATGACTTCTTTTGGACTGCTCTCTTTTTTGGTCATGAATACTCGTCATTTTGTTCTTCTATGTTGCTTTCTATTTTTTGGTCAACCATCATGTCTTTTCAAATGATGTAATCTAAGTTGGCTTTATTTTTTGGTTAACCTTGCTCATTGTTCATGTAACCTGTTGTCAAACAAAGTCAACAAATAATCACTTGTTTGTAAAGGGATAAAAACATATGCTAATCAAATAGCTATCAATTATGCTATTTACCAATGTAAATAGATGGATCAAAATATTGTACATGGCTACAATTGATGACAGTCTATCGCTACTTGCAGCCCCTGTAATTCCATTCTATTAGTTCTAGAATTATATATTGATCAAAACAGTTATATAAATTGCACAATATCACAGCTTATAATCAACAACAATACCCCTAATGCTTCTAGCTGTCTAATTTTTCAAGTTTTATGAGTTTTGAATCAATAGTATTATGAGTCTCTATGAACTGCAATTATAGATATCAGCTTCCATCTCCCTCTTCACTAACTAGTGTTGCTACTATTATCAATACAATCAATAATATTACGATCCTTATCAATAATAGTCATGATTGATAAAGGAAAATTAAATGGAAAGTTTATGGTTACATATTTATTCAATTTTACTGAAAAGGAATAATATTACAATCCATCAAACCATTCCAATCAAGGTTCTAAAAAGAAGTTTGCTATGAACATCAATTCCTGTACGTAATTAAATGAGAATCAGCTCTAAGTACATGTGACATTTGTTGAAATAGTTAAAATAGCTAAACTTTTGGTAATTTTTTTTCCTAAGGAAAAAGGCTTTGAAATTTGCTGAACCAGGATCTCTTATGGTTGGCATTTATCAAAGAGGTGAATGTATATATAAATGAACAAATCAGCATTTGTTGAACATTCAATATTTTAATTGAATAAGTATATATAAATTGAAAATTTTTCATCACTCACTGGAGCACATGTAATGTGTTATGTATCAAATACTTTTGCAGATACGTATAGTGATTAAGCAAGCAATGTGAGAATATTAATAAGAGGAATGTACAAAAAATGACACTAAAAATCATTCATAAAAGCAGAAAAGGAGATTTATAACCAATAATCCAATATCATAGCCTATTATCAATAAAGAACAAGAACCTGATAGTTAAAAAAATTGTATAAGACAAAAGCAATATAGTTATAAGAGCATGCATACATTGAATTAAATCCAGTCCAAAGGACATGCAACTCGCAAATTAGATTCCTCCAGGAGATATCTAGATAAAGTTGCAATTAACTTGCATAAAAAAGACTTTAAAATGCCCACTTCATTAACTTGATAAATCCCTGTAATAGAGTAGGATAACTTAATTTGGTGTTCATGAGGCATGACCGAAGCAACCTCTTTCAAGAAAAGACTTGACGAGCCATGGAGAAGAAACTTGAGGAGATGAAATTCGTATACCATATGGCTTGCCACACATACCTTCTCCTTCCTCTTGAATTAGTGAGAGAGGAAGATGCTATAAAGATCGAAGCTTTAGAGTTAGTTACTATTTTGATTCAAACATTTGCTAATCTCTAGGTCGATGGGTCTGTGAACCACACTACTTGTAACAACTAATGGTTGGGATTAAAATTAATGGAGGGCTGAGATTTTGTTTAATAGGATAGAAATAATGTCATTTAAGGTAAAGGAGGGTAGCAGATGCGAGAAGGCAATGGAGAGAAGCTAAATGCACATTTTACTTGCCAATGCCATTAGTGTTTATTTGAAATAGCTGTAGGATCCTCCAAAAGCAATTTTTTTTAATTATGATCTTTGAAATTCGAGATAAGTATGTAAGAAGAGTTTTGTCTCGACTTATATGAATAATTGCTTTTGGGGTGTGAGAACGTGATCCTCAACAGACGTATACTTAGTATAAGTGCCTCTATCTAAGCCTTAAAGTAATTTTCTTAAAGCCCATGTTCCAAACAAAACTGAGACATCTTAACATAGTCCATTCTTCAACTTCATATGCTTCACATTTACCCAGAGTTTGAGAAATTCCAGCTATTCAAATTCCTTAGCTATCACCACAATTATAACAGGCAGACTAAAAAGTTCTAGTAACAATATACGTGGTATATACTCGTATCTATTATTTTCAAAAATAATGTGTCAATTTAAAAAATAGAGAGACTTAGAAAAAACCACATAGAACAAGTGCAAAAAGTGTCAACTTGTTATGAATATAGACATTATATGGATGTCCATCTCCCTATATCAGAATTAATAATATGAACGTTAATTTCATCCATATGTTATTTCACATTCCTTAAAAATGTTGTAACTTCATGAGATTTTTTTTTGGTAACGTAGTTAATCATATTAAATGAAGAAAATGGTAAACGAAAATAGGGTCTAGGATAAGTTTTCTTAGGAACTCAAGTGGAGGTTGTTGGAGTTTAAACCTTTTTGGTTTAATATTGTGCTGAAAAGTGTTTAAAAAAAAGCATTTTTACTCTTTTTATTAAAAATATTAACAGTCAACATTAATTTTTTTAATAATTAATATTAGTTTTTAACAAAAAAATGTGACATTGCTCCTTTTTTTAATACTTCTAGAGCAATATTAAGCTAAAAAAACTTTTGAATATCTACAACTCCTTTATGAATACTTCTAAGATTAAAATGACTCTTAACCTCATAAAGATATAGGCATACATATGCATAAAACAATAACACATAACAATTATTGAGACTACTATTATAATGACCCAAACTGATGGTCAAATCAAAACCTCCAAGAAAAAAATAAGAAATAAAAGGATATTTGATGAGATATGAGTATTTTAGCATTTTTTATTAGGGCTGGTTGTTATTATTATTTTTTATCTTTATTATTGTTTTAGTATAATTAGATCTAGGGTTTTTATTCTATGACAGACTTGAATTATTGAATTAAATTGACAATTATCTTTCTTTCTCCTTTTCTCTCCCAACTTTCCCCTTCCCTGTTCTATTTTCTCTTTTTGCCTCTTTTTCTTTATCAGATCTCTTCTCCTTTTCATTCATTTTTTAGTTGTTTATTACTTCTTGTTATTTTATTACTTATCCTTTGCATGACCATTCGTGAAATCCTAGATAGACACGTAGCCTTTGAATTAGAACTCAATTCTTTTAAACCTAGACTTTATCACATTGAATCTCAAATGGACCAAAATTATCAAACCCTCCAATACCAAATCTTTGAACTCACTAAATGCTTAAAGGAATCAATGGCCGAGATTAAACAAGACTTTAATGCTAAGTACTAGGAGCTTAGAGACTCTAAAACAGCTTAGGAAATTTTAGAAAGAGCTTGAGGAATCCTTGAGAGAGACAAATAGGTGAATATCAGGAAAAGTTACAGATAGCATACTTGGGAAGACCCTTGAGGGAAACCGATCAGCCACTAAACCCTATGAGCCTGGACCATCCCTCTTTAAGGACTCTCAGAACTCTGTGTCCTAATAGCCGTCCCCCTAGGCTACCTAACAATGATTATCTCTACCTACTTGTCAAGCAAGAAGAGGACCCTTGGGATGAGCATGACATGGATGATATTTTAGAGTCTCCACCTAAAGATAGGAAAACTCATAGAGATTACCTAGCTAACTATAGATATAACTGTAACCCATCACCTCTTAGACAATATTGAGATGCCCCACAACAAGATTACTATGATACTGTGATGAAAGGGGTCAAGGTTGAGGCACCTGATTTTGACGACCAGTTAGATTCGAATGCTTTCTTGGACTGGTTAATGATGATGAACGACTACTTTGAGTGGTATAACATGAGTGACCTACAGTGAGTTTATTTTACCAAAATAAAGCTCACCAGGTCTGCAAGAAAGTATTAGAAGAATGTCCAAGGAAACCTAAAGCATTTAGGGTAGCCTCCGATTACAACTTGGGCTGAGATGAAGTGAAAGATGAAGGAAAAGTATGTACCTACCACCTACAAGAGCCAGCTCTTTAGCTAGTTGCTTAATCTCAAGTAAATTCCACAATAGCCGACTATGTGATTCAATTTGATGACCTCATGATCTGTAACGATTTGAACAAGCCATATTGGGTTACTATCGAATGATTCATTAATGGTCTTAGGACAGACATTTAGAGGGAACTTCAAATAAATTACCCTCACATAATAGAAGAAGCCTATCATAAGGCCAGGGAGATAGAATCACTATCTAGATACCCATATGCTCAACGTACAAATTTCTCAAGCATGGAATCCTGGTAAGTTTAGACATTCCCTGCTAACACTATGAGCTAGAAAAACCAGTTCTTAGCTTTTAGGATCGAGTACTTCTAGACAGGAGTATCTTCAGTATCGAATGCTTGTACCAACGGCTTGACCATTGAGTGCTTTAAGTGCCATTCCGAAGGCCATATCACTTCAAAGTGCCCACAATGCCCATTGATAATAGAATCTCAAGATGATGAGGCACTCATTAAGAATATATACCCCTGACATTGTCATTGACCCGGTTGAGAGTCCTTCCAATGTGGATGAAAAAATCATTGCAGACTAAGGTTGAACATGAACCAGATTGGGTTGAGCAGGGCATTAGCCCTTGGTGTGGTCCATTTTGGTCTTTGGGCTAGTCACCCCAGCCCGAAGACCAGACCTGCCTCGGTTTTTGGGCTATGAGGAACCCGTTGTTCCTCGGGTTTGGCGAATTGGACCAAACTAGACTAGGTTACTAGTCTTGTAGGTCCAATTCAATCCAAGTCCATACCCCTGGTCCTATTTTTTTTTTTTAAATTCCTAATCAATAATTTCCAATCTATAACATAAAAAATTCCTATCTACTTGTTCTAAACAGAATAACATCATGAGAATACCAAATTCCAAATAAGAATAACTTTAAAACAATCTACAAAAGTACAAATTAAAATCAAGTATAAATTGTAAACAATACAATAAAAAAATAAAACTACAAAGCAACCATAAAAGTCCATAATATAATATCAAACAAGTCCATTACACTAAGTCTTGAAAGTTTGCAGCTTGCTGGTTTGTGCATGCTGCACTTTTCAGCAAAATGCAAGTTCAAATAGGCAGAACTACAGTGTAGAAGGAAAGTCCATTACAGTACACCAAAGTAAATGTCAAATGAAAATATAATCAGTCTCAAAGTTTGCTAATTTAAGGGTCATAGGCTAATCAAATGTCATAGCTAATAATAAAACCAAAATGCATGCCAATATCAAATATTGTAGGTCCATCACGCAACAGCAAATATCAAACATGGAATGATAATCAGTGACACAGCATATGGCAGCAAACTATGAACTCAATCCTTGCTTTACTCTATTTCCATGGACACAGTAGCATCTCCACCATCAATGACACATGAAGCATCTAGGAAAAAAAGACACAAAACAGAAACATTATAATTTTATAGTGATATGATAAATTTAAATAAAGGCTTGTTATGTTTAAAACATTACCAGACTCTTCAAAATCATCAAATTCACAAGCTTGTTAACAAGTTCTGATAGTGATTGACCAGGAAGAAGCCAATTTTGTGAACAAATTAATGCTTCAGTCATTCTAGGTGACAATGAGCTTCGATATTGATCAACCACATGACCTCTTGTGCTAAAAGCATATTCAAAGGCAACTGTTGAGACTGGGATGGCCAACACATCACGTGCCATGCAAGAGAGGATTTTATACTTAACAGAATTTGCCTTCCACCAAGCTAGTATATTGAAATCAGCAAGGATATCATTAGAATCAGTAGCAAGATACTTATCCAACTCAGTTTGAGAATTATTTGAATTTCTTTGCTTGACTGTTGCCAAGCATTGAAGGCCTGGATCATGATCATCCACATTCGCTACAACACTTACTGAAGACGAAGGCGTAGCAGGAGATGAAGCAGTGTTGGATTCAGAAGATATCGCAACAAAGGTAGAATATTCTTCAAACAAACTATATAAGCAATCCTTGACCCTATCCTTCATAGCCAAACAAACTTCATTGTCATGGAACAAATTCTCAAATATGTGGTTAACATATGCCAACTTGGAATAAGGATCTAGTATAACTACCACAATCAACAAAGGATTCATAATTTCAGCTTTGCCCTAATATTTTTCATATTTCATATTCATGTTGAAAGACATATCAGATAAGAGGGAATCTGAATTCATAATATTTCTTTCCAACATCTGTTGAACACGGGCAATTTGATGGAAGCATGAATTTGATGTCACATTAAGGGAAGCTGAGAACATCAATGTGATATCATAAAAAACCTTCAAGAATTTTAAGAAGACCCATGCACGATTCCAATCTTCTACAACTGGGGGAACATCATGTTTTTATCTCTTTATCTTCAAGCCTAGCATCAAGCTTGCTTCAAGAAATCACGTGATTCAAGCCTATTGCTAGATACCTCATGTGAATCAATCAAATTGATATCATACACTTCTGATTCATGCCTTGGAGGAGGGCTGGGAGGCTAAAGTGTGACCACTAGTCATCATCCTCATCATTCATTCTTTTAAACACTTTTTGAAACTTCAATGCTGCCTCTAACATCAAGAAGGTTGAATTCTACCTGGTTGACACATCCAAACAAACAAGGCTTTTTGTGTCAATTTTTTTAGCCTCAACAAAAGACTTAAACTTTGCAAAGCATGTAGGAGATGAGCGTACATATCTAACAGCACTTCTAATGCTTTCAAAGTTCTCTTTCAAATCCTTTAAGCCTTCATAAACAATCAGGTTAAGAATATGAGCACAACACCTAATGTGTAGGTAATCCCCATCACAAACCAATCCCTTCCAATTCCTTAATCGCTTCTTCAAGTATGACAATGTTGAGGCATTTAAAGATGCATTGTCCATAGTAATGCTGAAGACCTTATCAATTCCCCAATCTAGCAAACACTTCTCAATTGTCTTCCCTATGGTTTCTCCTTTGTGATTCTCAACCATACAGAAATTGAGAATCCTCTTGTGCAGATGCCAATTAGTATCAATAAAATGAGCTGTTAAGCAAAGGTAATTGAAATTCTAATTTGAAGTCCAGCAATCAGTTGTGAGACAAACATGAGATGCACAACTCTTTAAAATGTTCTTTAAAGTCTTAACCTCACCAAGAAACAACTGCTAACAATCCTTACCAACAATCATTCTAGATGGGATAGGAAATCGAGGCTCCAACGCCTTTACAAATTTTTTGAATCCTAGCTTCTCAACTATTCTGAAGGGTAGCTCATCACAAATGATAAACTCAGTCAAGGCTCTTTGTATTCGTTTCTTATTGTATATGTGAGGGACTAAGGCTTTTCCTTGAGAAGTATTTGAAAGGTAACCCAACATTGACTGCTTCTTATCTTTATTGGCCTTATGTGGGTTCTTTGTACATTTAAACAAATGCCTTTTCAATGAAGTTGTACTATGCTTATTAGGGTCACAAGCATAAGTCAAGCTACAGTACTTGCAAGATGCTCTGATCTCTCCATTAGTTTCTTCCAATAGTATCTTCACAAAATGGTCCCAAACATGAGATGTTTTTGGAGGCCTTCTTTCTGGTTCTTTTCTCTTCCTAGGATTCTCACCCTTAGTTATTCCTGCTTCTTGTGTGAATTGGGAGGTGGGTGCTGCAGCAGTAGTAGGGACAGCAGGAGGAGGTGATGGTGTTGGTGTGTGAGAAATAGGACTTTGAGAAGGAATTAGTGAAGGTCCAAAGCCACTTTGTGTTTGGTTATCACCCAATTGAGGAGTCATTGAGCCCCTTTGACTTGATATGGAATCTTGCTCCTACATTTCAAAGTGATTGTTAAAAAATATATGACAAGCGTCCTGTGTTCCAATAAAAAAAATCATCACAAATGTTAATTGTTAAATAATAATTAAAACAACAATAACAACGACATGATAAATATTCCAAATAATCTTCTACCTCATGTAGCAAAATGTACTCTGATAGGTATCACAAGACCCAACTAGAAATAAAATGAAACAACTAACGGGCTTGAAACGAAGAAATAACAGTTAAAGAATAGGTAGAGGCCAAATAGATAACCACGTGACAATCAGTTGAGTGGCCCTGTAGTTTTAGAAACTATACACACACACAGGTACATGTGAATGCATGGGGAAGGTCGAAACCACAATCAAATTGTTGATTCACCTAAATCAATTTTTATATATCAATATTCAGATTACATATATATATTCAATAAAAATAACACTTTTTTCCTTCTACAACGCTAATTATTTTTCTTTTATCATACCATGGTCAGTTTAATTTAAGCAACTAAGCTAACTGTCATTTCTCATGTGTGGTTGTATACTACCAGAAATGAAAGAGGCAATGAAGAGCATCCAGAATCTTCAAACCACCTAGCCTCAACTATTCTCTCATTTATCTTAACCTTCTCCCTCATACAACCCCTACCCAAACAAAAGAGGCATCAAACTTACCTGGATCTACAGTGATGGTGACCGAGTTGGAGAGCAGCGATGAGCCAGCACCTAGCGAGCAAAGAGTGAGCGATAGTAGGAAGTATGACCTTGGGTTGCGATCGAGGCTGCACAAATTGCAAACAGGGATGGGGGAGAAGCAGTCGCCACTTCGCTAGGTTTTGGCCTTTTGGGAATGAAAAATTGAAAATGAAAGGATGGCTGATGCGTGATTCGAGCAAGGTAAATTAGAAATAGATTATTGGATTTGGAAAAAAACAAAAATGATTTCAAATTGGGCCTAAATCAGAAATGGACTTGTAAAAAAAACAAAAGAAACTTAAATATGGGCTCAAAGCACAAAAATGATATATCCCATAAGCCATTAGTCCTATGGAGCATTTTTTTTTATATCTTACAAAAATATTTTCATCGGGTAGACCAGGTTATCAGTCCAACAGGCCTACCCATAACCCAGTCCTACCCGGTATTCAGGTCAGACCTGAAGTTCACCAGGCTTTTTGGACATTCTTTTTAGCTGGACCGGGTTGGATTGTCATCTCCAAGGTTGCTACCCTACGTGCATCAGCAACCAATGATCTACTTGGCGAAGTGATCCAACTCCTGAATGAGTTTCAAGGACATTACACTAGAAAAGCTACCTTCTGATCTACCACCTATAAGGGACATTTAGCATGCGATGGACTTGGTTCCTAGATTGCAGCTCCCTAACCTACCACATTACAAAATAAATCTAAAAGATAGGGAAGAGCTCAATTGACAAGTCAATGGACTGCTTGAGAAAGGCTACATCCAACATAGCCTTAGTCCTTATGCCCTCTCTGCCCTCCTGACTCCTAAGAAAGACAGCTCTTGGAGCATGTGTGTAGACAACTGAGCCATTAACAAAATACCAGTTTCCTATTCCAAGGCTCGATGACATGCTTGACTTTGTATCCGTATCTACTTGGTTCTCTAAACTTGACCTTTGCAGTGGATACCATCATATTTGACTCAAACCTGAAGATGAGTGGAAGATCGTGTTCAAGACTCAAGATGGTTGTACGAGTGGTTAGTTATGCCTTTTGCCTTAATGAACGCCCTTAGCACCTTTATGAGAGTGATGACCCACATGCTACAACCCTTTCTAGGGAAGTTCTTAGTTGTTTACTTTGATGATATCTTAGTTTTTAGCAAGTCCAGAGACGACCATTTAAGCCACCTTAGATAGGTATTTCTCACCCTTCGGAAGGAGAAAGTTTACCTTAATCTACCTAAATGCTCCTTCCTACAGAATCAAGTCATCTTTCTCGCATTAATTGTTTTTGAACATGGTTTGTCTACTGATCCTATGAAGGTTCACACTATCCAAGAGTGGCCTGAACCTCAATCACTGCATGCAATGCAGAGTTTTTGTGGCTTAGCTAGTTGGACCAATATTACAATCAACTTCCAGCAGTACGAGTATGACCAAAAGAGGGCATGTTGTAGGTGTCAGCTTTAAGACTTAATATAAAAGCTAGTTTGACATTTAGTTTGGTCCTAAATATAAGATCTTAATCCGCTTTGTTTTTCATATTTATCAATTTTTGAAAGTAATCCTTAGTAGTACCAAACATATGATTATCAAAAGTATTTTAGGAAAAACAATAACTAATTATTACAAATAACTAGCTTAACAAACTTTCTTAATATAGTCGAATTAGTTAACTAGCTCTTATATTAAAGATTAAAGGTAGTACCAAACAATTTTGGTAAGCAACACTGCAACAATAATAAGAATAACATTCCTCCTTGTTTTGCATCTCATGGGATTTTTAAGATTCATATTCGGATTAAATTCATGTTCTCTCTTTATGATTCATTATTTTGTAATGTTTGAGACTTTTGAGTTGAGTATATGCGGGCACACAAGGCATCTCATTTTATTTGTATTGAAATAAGGGAATAAAACAATACATACATATGTATAATAAATTAGTCTCATTTCTATTAGTATTTAGTATATATCTATCCTCTCTTATAGTTTCCTCTTCATCTCTTTATATTACTTTTAATCTCTTTTGTTGTAGTAGAACCATTCTAGATAGGAATTAGATATATTCTCAGTTAGGATAATGAACGTCTCTGTTTCATTATGTTCGCTGACTACGCCAACTCGTCGAAATATAAATATATAATTGAAGTTGGTGAATGGTGATATGACAACTATTAAACTATATAATTTCTCGTTATTAATGTTCTCAACAAACATCTTTAAAATGAATAATTAACATATAATAAATTTTAATCTTAAAGTCTTAAACGTACACACACTAACAAACTAACACACGTACTGCATGTGCTTTTTTTTTTTTTTTCTCTCTCTCTACTTCTTTTTTAGGATTGAGTTATGCTAAGGGAGTGTTTGGGTAAAACAAATTATAGTTTCAAAAATATTTTTACGGTATACGAAGTGAATATGTTGAGAAATTTGTCTCGATTTGCCAAAAATGTTTTTAAAAAGCACTTCTGAGGTAACCAAACATCCCCTGAGTTAATGTCCAGGGAATGAATTATAATAGGTCAAAATTATATGGACCAAACAATTAATTTTCCCTAAATTATATAAATTTTATAACAAAAATTTATGTATGATAATCAAAAGCTCTAATAAGACCACGAGCTATGAAGTTTTTTTAATGACTGGTAAAAAAAAAAAAAAGAAGAACTAAGAATTTATACAGTTTTTTTTAATGGTTAGGAATTAAATCCCAACTTTTGGATAAAAGCACAAGAGCTTCTACCTCAAGTTCTTACATTAGTTATTAAAATGATAAAATCCATTATTATTTATTAAAACTTTAGACATCCTTTTAATTTTAATTTCAAAATCTATTTATTTCATTTTAATTAAAAAATACGTTAAACATATAAACTTGAGTACCTAAAAACAACCTTAAAGGATCAATTACACCTTCTATTCATCAAATATTTGACTTTAATGGATATTGACTACTCATATATAAGTTGACTCTGTGTTTAAAACTCCTCAGACAGATATGAACAAGTAAATGATGATGGCATGCCGCCTAACACAAGATAGTAGTATTATTTATTTATAGAGCATTGAAATAAAAAAAATAAATCAAAATGTTTGATAATTATAGTATTTAAAAGTTATGAATAATGCCACTCATTTTTTTTAATGTGTGTAATATATAGGATTTTTTTTTCTTGTTATTTGGAGTAAGATAAGAAATCTGCATTGGATAGGGATGGAATGAAGAAAACTTTAATGTGAAAAGAATTTATGTCCTAAAATTTTGGATCAAAATATGGTGTCAAAACAAAAAGTATTGAAATTACACCGAAGTTTTATTTTTCATTTGGGGTCTTGTCGAGAAAAGAAGCACCACGATTAGAACGCGAAGGTCTAAAGATGGGAGATTTTATTATTTATGCCCAGTATGCCTTAATTATTATTAACTCTTATTACTGACATTTTAAAGATATTTTTAAATTTAAATATTTTAATTAAAAAACCTGAAATAAATAGACTTTGGTACCTAAGAACAACCTTAATAATCAATAATACATCTTGTGTTCTTCAGACATTTGACTTTAATGATAAAATATTAACTACTCAAATCCAGTTGATTTTTCAATGGCATTTGATAATGAGTTTCTTGGAATTCGCAGTCAACGCGAATTATTTACTTATTTATCTTTATGATGACACAACACGAATTATCTTTTTATTTTTATATTTATGGCCATTGGATATGCAACTTAATTTTAGGACTAAGTCTAAATTATAAAAAATGCAATTAGACAACTTGGATTAGACAGTTAGCACATGGTTTTAATTAAAAAGTAACTGTGAAAGGAAGAAAAAGTCAGGGAAAATCCTACAAAAACGCCTTTACAATGTGCAAAAGACAAATAACGTTGTTAAATTTGTATAATACTCTATCAGGATGGGTGGGCTAATTTAAAATATTAAAAAGTTGTTAAGAGACACCACTAGCTCTAAATTATATATACACTGCATATAGAGTTATTACTAAGGAATCAATTTTTGTTAATGGCTTATTCATTTTAGGTAACACCTCAAAAATTATTCACTTTCAAGTTTTAGAACTTTAATTTTACACAAGCGAGGACCGTTAATAAAAGTTGTTATTGAGGAATCAATTTTTATTAATAACTTATTCATTTTAGGCAATACCTGAAAAATTATTGTCATTCACTTTCATATTTCAAGATTTTAATGTTACTCAAGTGTGAATTGTCAATAAAATTTATTATTAATAAACCAATTTTTTGTTAATAATTTATTTGTTTTAAAGTCTTAAAATGTGAAAGTGAATGACAACTATTCTTTAAGTATTACCTAAAGTATGTTATTAACAAAAATTGATTCCTAAATAATAATTTTTACCGAGAGTTCACTTAGATAAAATTAAGTCTTAAAATATGAGAGTGGATGAGAACACCTCGCATGAAATGAATAAACTATTAACAAAAATTAATTTCTTAATAATAACATCTATTCTATTAATGGTTTATTCTTAGTCAAATTAAAGTCTTAAAACAGAAAAGTGAATGACAACAATTCTTTAAGTATTGTCTAAAATGAACAAACTATTAACAAAAATTAATTCCTCGATGGCAACTTTTATTGAGGGTTCACACTGGGATAAAATTAAAGTTTCAAACTTGGAAGTGAATGATAAAAATTATTTAGGTATTGCCTAAAATAAATAAACTATTAAAAAAATTGATTCTTTGATAACAATTTTTATTAACAATTCACATTTAGATAACATTAAAGTCTTAAAATATAAAAGTGAATGACAACAATTTTTCAAGTATTGATTAAAATGGATAAGCTATTAACAAAAAATTATTCTTCAGTAACAACTTTTATTGATAATTCACAATAAGATAAAATTGAAGTCCTAAAACTTAAAAGTGGATAACAATAATTCTTCAAATATTGCCTTAAACAAATAAGTTATTAACAAAAATTAATTCATTAATAACAACTTCATTGACAGTTTACATTTGGGTAAAATTAAAGTTTTAAATCATGAAAGTGAATGGCAATAATTTTTCAGATATTGCCTAAAATGAATAACCTATTAACAAAAATTGATTCCTTAATGACAATTTTTGTTGGCAGCTCATATTTGAGTAAAATTGAACTTCTAAAATTTAAAAATGGATTATGATAATTTTTTAGGTATTACCTAAAATGAATAAACTATTAATAAAAATTGATTCATCTATCTGCAATATATTATCTTTCCTACATAACTTAGAAGCAGTAGTGTCTTTTAACCACATTTTAATATCCGAATTAGTCCACCAACGCTAATATGATATTATGCAAATTTAATATTCCAATTTGTCTTTTATACTTTTTAAAAGTCTTTTGTGGTATTTTCTCAAAAACCTTACCAAAATTGAGTTCACAATGATTATCTTTCGCAATTAGTCTCAACTAACTAGTTCATTGATTTGCTATTCAGATTAATAATTACAATTCTCTAGATATAACAGTTAGTTAAAAAAATTAATTTTGGTTATAAAGATAAAAATATAATTCATTTTATTTCTCATATTTATTAATTTTTAAATTAATTGATCTAAATTATAAATTGAAATATAATTTACCAACTATTTGGTATGAAGGAAATGAAGGGTAGGAAAAATTTTAATGAGTCTTATTTAGAAAAATTATAGAAATGGGGTTAGAATCTTTTAATTAATTTTTTTAATTATTTTATCTAACTTTTTTAATTAAAATTTTAAAAGTCTACTTCTCCAAATCTTTTTGAATCGAATTTATTAAAATTTTTTCTTCTCTCTTCTTCATTTATCTTCTACCTGATAGACTGTGAAAGTTATCTAAGGATATGTTAAAATTAAATAATTTCCTTGGGTTTTTCAATTTATTCAAATTAATTAAACATCTCTTATATTAAGATTATAATGAGTAACATAATTATAGGTTTACCTAACTTGTTTTTTCTTTTTAGAACAGAGTATCTTCTTTTAAGAGGGGAATTAAATAAGCAAATAAGAGATACTACCTCTAATCTTTAAGATAAGAGCTAGTTATAAATTTAATTTGATTATAAATACAAAATCTTAATCAACTTTGTCTCTCATATTTTTCAATTTTGCTTCTCAGTAATTTTTAAGGTAATTGCATATGTCAAGGGTTTTCATCAAAGGTATTTCCAATGCACATAATTGACATGAGTATCTAAAAAAAAACCAATTGTTACAAATAAGTAACTTAACTATTTTTTTAAAGTCATTAGCAAATTAGTTATCCAGCTGTTAAGGTGTTAAGGATTGGAGGCAGTACTTTTTAACCATGTTTACTTTATACACAAGAGTTTGAGAATTTAACTTGTTATGTATTTGCTTAAGGAACGAATTCACGTCAACTTGAGTTAGTTATTATCTTGCTTGTAAATAATCTTCGTCAAAATTCTTTATGTCAACTTTGTTCATCTTTTCTATACCGTCTGCTTATAAACCTCCTGTAACGTTCATCCAACTTCTTCGCATTCATTGTTTTCATGTTTTTTTTTTTTGGTCTATAAATTCTTTATGTCAATCTTTGTTTCTATCTTTTGTAAAGACTATAGCTAATATTGCTAAAAGATTTAAATGTCTGCAAATTTTGAGAGAAAGTATAGGTACCTCCATGGTTTTCCCTTTGTTTTTTGTTCCCTACTTGCACTTGTTTTTTGTTTTCGTGATTTGTCTTGTTCATGCAGGTAACAAGGTCAGCACTCGCAGAAAGTCAAATCGCCAATCCTCCATGAGAATGATCCTTTTTCTTCTCTCATAATCTCATACTTTATCATATTCTTGATTAGAAAACTAGTTATAGTGAAAACGATGGCCATGGTCGTCACCATCACCATCAATTCTTGCAGCATTTGTTGCAGTGACCTGGTCAGAAATATGACGCCCGCGAGCTTTCTTACTTTAGCCATTCATGCTGATGCTTGCTTCTTTAGGTACTTCACCATCTGACCATTTCTTAATTTTGCTTCGCCTATGCTATTTATTTGCAAGTGACGACTGTTTTTGTGTTCCACATTGTTTGTGTCATCTGATTTTGCACGATTTTATTTCGTTCCAAGTGCGGTTTGGTGAAAAGGGTATGCTTTTGCCTCACAGATGCTGGGCTTTTCACTTAGATGCATTCATGTTAGTGCTTTCTGTTCTTTGTTATGATTCATGGGTAAAGTGTTTCTTACTGGTTTTGTCGAAACTAGGACAAGGGGAGTGCCCTGTTTGGTTCGTAATAGCTATCTAAGAAGGTTGGTGTTTTCTTCCTTCTTGGGTTGGGATGTTTCTTTCAAAGGGTTGGAAGCATGAAGTTGTTCTCAGCTTGTGGTTTTGCTGCCTTTTGCTACTGGTTGCTGCCCAGGATCCAATCACTCATCCCATTGAATGTAATTCTTTCCTTCATGCAATTCGTTGCTTTGCACTTTGCATCCCTCATATTGTTAGCTTGTCTTTCTGAAAATCATAGATTTCTAGTTCTCTACCCTAGATTACTCATATTTCTATGAGCATGGGATATCGTATTACTAAATATAATTATCAGCAAAATGCATAGATAATAAGTGACAAACAGTCGGTGCTGCTAGCTAATAAGTGACAAATGAATCAGCATCAACTGTATTGTATAATGTTGTTTTTATTGATGATATGTTGATTTCATGTGCATTCATATGCAGTTGACGCATTGAAAACCATCAAGGAAAGTTTGGTTGATCCTAATGGGAATCTGAGCAACTGGGATCGTGGAGATCCATGTAGATCTAACTGGACAGGGGTTGTATGCTATAATACAACATTAGATGATGGCTTTCTCCACGTTCAAGAATTGTATGATTTTATTTCTTACATTCTACTGCTATTTTGTGAAATCCATACAATCAAGTCTATGCTTCTGATTACTTTTATCCTTCATTTATTTATGTTCATTTATCTTCTTCGCTGAGATGCAAGAAAAGTCACATTCATTTCTGTCAACAACTTTCTTAGTCAACAGTTTATAGACTTTGTAGGAAGAGTCAGCAGATTAGATAGGAATTTTGGTCAAGACTCGCACAGTTCTCTGATGATTTATTTATGAAATCAGATATCCTGAACTTGAGACATCATCTCTTTATTCACTTCTAGCGTTACTATTATCCAATGCTTAGCATGCAAAAAATGACATATTTTAATCTCTACATCTCTTGTGAGACAATTTTGATTTACAAGAATATTTGGATCATAATTCATTGCTTTTCTGACACATTTGTTTAAGCACCGTCTTTTTGCTTCTACTTTTGTCACTAATTTTGTTTTTCTTGTCTTCAGGCAATTACTGAATATGAATCTTTCTGGATTTTTGGCACCAGATATTGGCCGCCTGTCTTCTCTGAAAATATTGTAAGAGAATATCCGCATTGATGTTCATACTATTCACATACGTGATCACTTTTCACTTTCAACAATTCTTGAATGCCTTATTCTCTCAAGAATACGTATAATTGAACTAAATATTTTCATAACTTGGCGGCTTATAATTTCCTTCTTCCTCTGACATATGCCTTTCCTTTTATTCTTGAAGGAGCTTTATGTGGAACGACATAAGGGGGACTATCCCAAAGGAAATTGGCAATATCCAGACGTTGGATCTATTGTAAGATGGGCCTCCCTTTTTGGATCGTATTGCTATATAACCCAGTTCTTTAATCATCTTTATGAATTTTGAATCATTTAAATATATTAGCACATAAATAAACTTGTTAAAGTACCAGTTTAGAATTTCATTACCTGCAGATAAATTGAATTCAACTGATTGTTGTTGGTATTAGCCAAATAAATAAATTAAAAAAAAAAAAACTGCTAGTTGTTGGCAAAAAGTAAAATATAATAAGCAGCATAATCATATTTTAACATGAAGTGCTACGTCAAATCTGCTTTCTTGCTCATATGTAATGAACCTTCTGGCAGGCTCTTGAATGGTAACCAATTAACAGGTCTTCTGCCGGAAGAGCTTGGTTATTTTCCAAAATTGAGAAGATTTCAAATTGATGAAAACCAAATATCAGGACCTCTACCTGCCTCATTTGCAAACCTGAATGGGACAAAGCATTTGTGAGTTCTTTATGAAGAAAGTTCACGTGAAGAATGCCTTTTTCACTTGACCTGAATTCATTTATTTTTCTTCCTATTTTATTTTCAAGAAAAAGAAAATTAATATCTCATTTTATTCCTATGGAGCAGTCACATGAACAACAATTCAATTAGTGGACAAATCCCACCAGAGCTCGCCCGCTTGCCAAATCTTATTCATCTGTAAGTTGGAAATTGGATATCAAAGACAGAGTTGAAATAATTAATATATGCCTTTATCTAGGTTTAATCCTTGATTGTGATGCTTATATCTTGTTATTTATCTCTGGACCTGCAGTCTTCTTGACAACAACAACCTATCTGGATCTCTTCCTCCTGAGCTCTCCAATATGCCCAATATACTTGTAATGTATGGATTCTTCTTCTTTATAGATTGTGCGCCTATGCAGATAACATTTTATGCAGAAATCAATTTTTTTTTTTGGTCTTCATGAAGCTGGTGATATGTTTTCTTCTTTTTTAATTGTCTTTTATTTCAACTAGCTGTTTAATTTTCCTTCCAACAATTCTCATGATCTAAATTGCCATTCATCTAATTTCGCAAGAAAAAATACTGCTAGGCAAACTTTAAGTGTTTGATTTTCTCATGAAAATGATGGAAAATGTTTTCTTTTTGAATATGACTCGTTTGCCTTCATAGGGGATCTAGTGCTGAACATGGTACGATAATGCATCAATGTTTTTCACACTCCAACGAGTCCTGCTAATCCTATGATTGCCATTTCATCTGAGCTTAGTAACCATAGTAGATAATAAGATGCAATGCAAATTTAAAGGTGGTGTTGAGTTATGCACTGCAGCTTGGCGACCTGCATGTTTTCGAAAATGAGTTTTAAGTTGTTAAGGGCTAAGAAAACGCTAATATTGTTCATTCATGAGGAAAATCAAATTTAGCATACTTCTGATAAAAGAGGAGAATCTAGATGTGAATCTCTCAAGCTAACTTGAAGAGTGAAACTCCTTCTATCATGTCACACAGGTAGAAATATAAGGGAAACAATGTAGACCGTACAACTTTTGAGACGGATTGATGCAATGACACAAAATTCTAAGAGCGTGAAAAAGTTATTGAAGGACTAGAAAGTTGGACGCAAGGGGTGGTTTGAAAGTGGCAGAGACAGAATTGACTAACTCTTTTTATAGACTCCCTAATGAGTTAATTAGTGACGGTATCAAACTAATGCTATCACAAGAATTATTCATATATCAAGGGGACATAAGGGTCAATATAGAAATTTGCTTTTTATTGCTTATGATTTCTGTCTACAGGGATTTTGTATAAATTTATATCATTACAAATTAGTTACAGTACTTTATTATGTTCAAATGCCAAATGTTATGCAAATGTCATATGTTTCAACTGTATCCCTGTTAGAAGTAAGAGCTGCAAAACTGTGGTTTGGCTAGCAATGCCATTAGTGGCTTGGATTTCATAAAATATTAGGCACGAGAAGAATAATTAATTGAGTGAGGGGTAGCCAATAATGTTTTTTTAATCTTTTCTTTTCTTGGTGCTTGCTGCTTTTACGTTATTAACTGTTCTAATAATATTTCTTGTTAGATGGTTACATTTGTCAAGTAGTTATTGGATCTTCTTTTCTTGCAGTCAACTCGATAACAATAATTTCAGTGGAAACACCATTCCAGAGTCTTACGCCAACATGTCCAAATTGTTGAAATTGTAAGTGCATCATCATCTCATCATCTGTTAGTAGATTCCCAAGTATGAGTAGACCTCAGATGTAAGAGCCTTTACATCAAAATTTGATTTTGAAAACTGATTTGCGATGCTGAAACCTATATGATTTCCGACATGTAAAAATGACAATTACACATAAATGCAAATGTTAGCTTGAAACAGAGAGTGTGAAGGGGAAAAGGTCAAAGCCTCAAAATTAAAGTAGTAGACATTGCCGCTGGAAACCATATCAGATTTATGGAAATAATAATGTACTCTGTTCTGGTCAGAATCTCAGAATTAAAAGTAGGTATTAGACACTAGTTGTGTTGTGAACGGGCTTTAATTTTCCAGACTTCTTTGATTTGTTTCTTTCATTTTTGTGCTTTTATTTTATACATATTTATTAGCGAATGGTTATTTAATTTTGAGCTTAAGCTACGGACTACGTTGTCACCAAGTTTTGATTAGTCCTTTTTGAATAATTTATTCAACTATAACAGTATGATGAACGATCAATCTAATCACTTTATCCAGAAATCCACTGTCTTCTGGCTTGTGTGATGCCTAGGTTAAGTTTTTCTTCTGTTTCAAACCTAGTTCCGTTTTTTCAATCTTACAAGTGCCTAAATTTGGCTTCCTTGGAAGAGATTATTGCCATTGGATATCTATTCTAAAACAATCCTAGCTTCTTATCCTTGGATCTACTCTGTCACCCCTTTATTCCACATTCCTAAACTTGCAGACTTTCTAGAGACCCAAAATTCAGTAATTCGATTCTCACTACATCTCCCAGTGCTTTTAACTTGATCTCTTCCGTAGAAACAGTGAACTTTAAGCCCCAGTTTTTACTCATGAAAGCTGAAACCCCTCTTTGGTCTATTTTCTTCTTTATTTATCTCAAGGATGCCTAATTTTCCCTCTATGGACCCTCATGCTCTGTTTCAAAATCAACTTGTTTTATCATCAAATCATTCTTTAACTTGGCCACGAGAGTGCTTTTCTAGATTGATTATCTTTATGTATTATTGGTTTTATTAGGAGCCTTAGGAATTGCAGCTTGCAAGGACCAGTTCCTGACTTTAGTCGGGCACCGAACATTAGTTATCTGTAAGTTCAGCTTTCTCATTTTCCATCGACATATTTTCATGATGATGATTTATATTAATCCACATGACAAGATGGAACTTCACCTGACGCAGGTTAAGAATTAAACTTATATGTTTAATAGAAACTCTAATACTGTATTAGATTGTTTTTGCTGACCCTTCTTTGCAAATTCTAGTGACCTCAGTTCCAATCAATTGAATGGATCGATTCCTGCCAATAAGCTTTCTGACAATGTCACAACAATGTAAGAATGTGTCATTCCAAATGGTTTTTCATTTATTATTTTTGCATTTGATTATTTGGATTCCGGATGTTGATTTATCCTTTAACGTTAAGTTCTAAAAGTCTACAAACAACAGAAATTTCCTACATTTTTGGTAATTAACCTTTGAGGATTCATGCAGTGATTTATCAAACAATAAGCTTACTGGAGCTATTCCATCTTATTTTTCTCGTCTCCCTCTTCTTCAGAGATTGTAAGTTGACTTGTGTTCTTATCCTTTGATTGAAATGCAATTTAATATTTCTCACCTTATCTTGCACAGAAATATCTTGTCAGATTATTTATTCAAGACTAGTATTTGATGCTCATTATTCGGCTAAGGAAATGACTCTCTCTCACATCCCATAAACCGTGGCAGGTCCATTGGAAACAATTCTTTGAATGGCAGTATTCCTGCTGCCATCTGGCAGGACAAGACTTTAAATGCAACGGACACTTTAATCATGTAATATTTTAATTGGCAAGTTCACAGTTTTTCATGGCCTGAATTTGTTTTTGGGGAACCTTGTGTTAGCTTGCATTCAGGGAGGTTGGGAAGTTTTTGATTTACACTGTAGAATGAGTGTGAACATGTTGGCTCATCTTTATTTTTTCTGAGGCAACTTTTGAGTGCTTTTGGGTTAATATAATTTGCATCTCCTTCTGCATATATGCCTCTGACTTTTATACTCTATTTGTTGACATGAATTTGTGATACTGGATATTGCAGGGAATTTCCATATAATAATTTTACAAGCATATCGGGCAGTATTAACCTCCCTCCAAATGTCTCACTCTGGTATCTCTGTGAACTTATTTTTTCAATTTATGCTAATGTCAAGTAATTGGAAATTTCATCTGCCCCTGTGGTTATGAATTAAGAAGCAGAGACGCTGGCAGGGCACCAGACATGATTGTGACAAATGAAAGTGTCCAACATAGATTGGACATGGCTGCTTTCTTGAAGTGTTGATGTTTCATAAATTATGCATGTTTTATGAAGAGATGTCTGTCCTTTCTAAAGTTCAAAATATGCTCTTTTCTTATTGGATTTAGCATGCATTCCATCATTTTTGATAGATTGTGACATTGCCATTTGGGGGAAAAATCTGTTTTCAGGCTTGAGGGAAATCCTCTATGTTCAAATGCTAGCCTAGCTGAGTTCTGTGGACTAAAAGCCAATGATACAGATACGAAGGTTTCGACATACTTCAATGGTAGCTGTAGTAATAGGGCATGCCCCCCACCTTATGAACCTTCTCCATCATCTCCAGAAGAGTGTTATTGTGCAGCCCCTTTGATTGTTGATTATCGGCTGAAAAGTCCGGGAATTTCAGCTTTTCCTTCTTATGTAGATTTATTTGAGAACTATATGGCAACTGAACTCGAGTTATTCATGAATCAACTATACATCGATGCATATTTTTGGGAAAATAGGAGACGACTGAGAATGTTCTTGAAGCTTTATCCTGTATATGATGTTCAGAACCAAAGCTCACATGTTTTCAATAGAAGTGAGGTTCTAAGGCTAAGAAGCATGTTCACAGGATGGGGAATTCCTAACCACGATGTATTCGGCCCGTATGAACTACTTGGCTTCCATCTCTGGATCCTTACAGGGATTGTAAGTCTTGAAAAAAATCTACTTTCACTTTGCTGAGTTTTTGGTGGAACTTTGAATTAATATTTTTCTGAAAAATGGTATTGTTTTTATAGCTGTAAAGCGTAGCTTTAAGCAGAAGCCCAGTTGACAATTGAAGTTCATGTGAACTTTCTTATGAATAAGCTATGTAGCATGTAGCATGTGATGTGTTATCCACATACGGAATATGATGGTTCTAACTTGCAAAGTGTTGTGGGGATGTTCTCATTCCTAATCTTACTATCTTGACAGTGATAGAAACCTCTGAAGGAAGTTCAGGGATAAGCAGGGGTGCACTGGTTGGCATAATATTAGGGGCAATTGCCTTTGCCCTTACATTATCGGCAATTGTCAGTCTTTTTATATCCAGAATGGTCATGAGAGGCCGGCGTACAACATCAAGACGACATCAGAGTGAGTATCTTATCAGAAATAAGCTATTCTGTCTTTTTTTTTTTTTTTTTTTTGACTTGTCTAAAGTGTTTGGTCACAATGAGAAGTCCTGATGTTGTTGCACCTATTTGAATTAAAACAGACTGGAAATAGTGTAACAAAAAAAAAAACATATTGGAAATATAATCATCTTTCACCATCATTTAGAGTAGCCTTGATGTTTTTGCATTGTTCTTTGGGGTCATTCTTGTTGGTAAGGATTTGAGGTTCTCAAAAATGCTTCCGTGATAATTATTGTGAGAATTGCCAGAGGCATTTTGTGCTTCCATTTCCACTGAAGCCTGTTCTTCCGCTCATTTATGTCAATGTGATGTTAAAGAATAGTTTTTATGGGAGAGAAAATTATGAAAGAGAATAGAAGGTCCACCAAAGTCTGCTATATAATTAACATATTGGCATATTATTGGGTTGTCTTAGATATTTCATTGGCTTTCTTTGTTTTTTATGACCTCTCCTATTTTGTTCGCTTTATATCCTTTTCCTGGTAAATTTATTCCATACAATGTTGAAGAGATCATGACAGCTTAGCATTTAAAATAAAAATTTATTGTGATTATTTTCGTATTTTGTTCAATTGAGAATTTTTAATGTTAATTCTACTGTATGTACATTCAGAAGATGATAAATCTGTTTTTTTTTTTTCCCAAAAAAAAAAAAAAAAAAGATGATAAATCTGACTTCTCTTCACGACTCATAACACTTGCATATTCCTCTTTGGGATATCTATTAGTCAGATATTGACTTGTTCCATCTTGTGATTAGAAGCCTTTTAACATTGGCCTCCTACCTTTATTTGCAGCTTCAAAGGCTTCCATAAAGATTGATGGTGTGAGGGCCTTTACATATGGAGAAATGGCACAGGCCACAGACAATTTTAGTAACACAGCAAAAATTGGCCAAGGGGGTTATGGGAAGGTTTACAATGGTATTCTTGTTGATGGCACTGTGGTTGCCATAAAGCGGGCACAGGAGGGATCCCTGCAAGGTGAGAGGGAGTTCCTAACAGAAATACAATTACTATCCCGGTTACACCATCGTAACCTTGTGTCCTTGATTGGATACTGTGATGAAGAAGGCGAACAGGTACTTCTGGTTTCGATTTTGAAAATTTATGCTCATTAGAATTTTTGTTTCTTGAACTATACTCATTAAATTTTATTTTAGTACATTTTAATGTTATCTTGGGTCCATTATGTCATACCATTAGCTTGGCCATCACATGCTGACTATGAAGATTCCCCCAAAAAATTGCATATAAAGTTGGGAAATTTTCGATTAAGGACCGTAGATGGGAATTAATTTCAAACAGTCCTCAAAAAATTCTGAAATATCACTGCAGGACCAAAGAACCAAATTGAAATTAAAATTAGGAGTAAGATTGCAATAATTCCCCTAATTTTTATTTTTTAAAAAAATACATATTAATGGTCATGGGAGTTTCGGCCATCGGTGCTCAGGTGGCCACCGCCAAAGGTTGGAACTCCGCTAGCCGCTACTGTAACTCTGATGGCCAAAAGTTTTTTTTTTTTAAAAAAAAAGGTGATCAAGAGAAGGTTTGAACCCATGACCCTTTGGCACACTAAAAATAATGTGACCATCAAGCCAAGCAAACCATTTAATTATATAATGCAAATAAATATATATATAACAATGCAAACATAAGTGTCCAAGTGTAAATGAACAAATAAAATTCAGCAATTTACAACAAAAATTTGATAATTTACAAATAACAAAATGGAATTCACAACCCCAAATGCAAGTGTTTAAGTGTAAATGAGCAAGTGAAATTCGATAATTTACAACAAAAGTTTATAGATTTACAACCCAAATTCGGCTATTAATCACAAGAAATATAAGAGAATTCACAACCCAAAATATAAGTGTTTGAGTGTAAATGAACAAGTGAAATTCAGCTATTTACAGCCTAAATTCAATGATTTATAAGAAATATAAACATTACAAAACTAATAAGATAATTCACAACTTTAAATATATGAATTCATGTTTCTTATAAATCATTGAATTTGAGTTGTAAATATTTTAATTATTGTTGTAAATCGTTAAATTTCACTTGTTCATTCACACTCAAACACTTACATTTTGGGTGTGAATTCTCTTGTGTTTCTTGTGATCAATAGCCGAGTTTGGGTTGTAAATCTATAAACTTTTGTTATAAATCTTCAAATTTTACTTACTTATTTACACTTAAATACTTGCATTTGGGGTTATGAATTTCATTTTGTTATTTGTCAATTGTCAAATTTTTGTTATAAATTGCTGAATTTTACTTGTAAATTGTTGAATTTCACTTGTTCACTTGCACTTGGACACTTGCGTTTGCTTTGTTATGTATATTTTTATTTGCATCATATGATTAAATGGTTTGCTTGGCTTGGTGGTCACATCATTTTTGGTGTGCCAAGAGGTCATGGGTTCAAACTTTTCCTTGGCCACCTTATTTTAAAAAAACCTTATTTAAAAAAAAATTCCTTTCAATGGAGCTCCAACCTCTGGCAGTGGCTACCTGAGCACTGGTGGCCAAAACTCCGATGACCATTAATATTTATTTTAAAAAAAAATAAAAATAAGGGGTATTATTGTAATCTTACTCCTAATTTTAATTTCAATTGGTTCTTTGGTCCTGCAATGATATTTCAAAATTTTTTGAGGGCTATTTGAAATTAATTCCCATCTGCGGTCCTTAATCAAAATTTTCCCTATAAAGTTTTTGATTTTGGTGATTGAAACATGGGTCATTTGATTGAATAAGATTTGAGCTTTCGTGATAATCTTCATCAAGGAAGTAAGATGAAAGCTACTTGTTGATCTATCCTTAATGTTTCTCATGCATTTTTTTTGGTCACACAGCCAGTTTCTTCTCTTTTCATCTGGGTTTGCTTTATGCTTGCAGATGCTGGTTTATGAATTTATGTCAAATGGGACACTTAGGGATCACCTTTCTGGTACATCTTTCTGTTCTTACTATCTGCTGTCTGTTGCATTTTTACTGATAGCCTTGCTAATTTGCTAAGAAACAACAGTTGCTAGACATTATAGTGGTGTTATAACCTTACCTTGATCTATCGGTTTCCAATATGAAGCACAAATAGAATTGGATATTTTATTCCTTTCTTTTGGATATTGTCTCAGCATGTAATTCATATTTTAAAACTACGGTGTACATGGCTGCATCCGTTCAGTCGAACCTTATTAAGGCCCCTTTGTTCTGTAACCCCGAATTGGTAGACACATAACCCTGATCACGTAAGCCAGCATCATTATAATTCTCCATATCTTTCATTCCTCATGGCAGAGAAGATATTTTGTTATTCTAACAGTGACTGTTATCACCGATCACTTTCATTGGCCCATCAACGCTAAATTTAAGCACCTTTTGACCAAAATTAAGATTAAGCTCTTTAAAGAGTGTCAATAATCCAATTCTCCACTTTTCCACTGCTAATGGACCTAATTCAATTGAAACTTCTGGCGGTGAATAACATTTATAACCTTTTACATGGTAGAATTTCTGATGAACATCCATTCAAGGGCCCTGGGCTCAAGTTTTCTCCCTTGATCATAATTATCTTTCAAAAATAAATTTAACGGATCATAATAGGAGGTAATAGCGGAAATAAAATAAAAGATAAAGAGCTGAATGAATGAACTGATATAAAAATGGATGAAACAAAAGCTATAACTGCATGTGATAAATACCAGGGACAGAACAACACAGATCATAGCCAAACATAAATCAAGAATACCTTAAGCAGGAAATTTACAATATCCAAGATTTTTTTCAACTGCTAAGCAATATTACAGTTATCATAAACTGAGCTCCTGGTTTCATCAAAATTAATCTTCTTTTGTCTTCATATCTCATTTCATTCTCCCGATTTTTTCCTTTATATGTTGTCTTACTAAGTGTGTAATACATATTTCACGACAGCTCGTTCACAAGAACCTCTGAGTTTTGCTATGAGAATGAGGATTGCACTAGGGTCAGCTAAAGGCATTCTGTACCTACATGCGGAAGCTGACCCGCCTATATTCCACCGAGATGTCAAAGCTAGCAACATATTATTAGATTCAAAGTTCACAGCAAAAGTTGCTGATTTTGGACTATCAAAGCTGGCCCCTGTTCCAGACATTGAAGGAGCTGTGCCAGCTCATGTATCTACAGTGGTAAAGGGGACCCCGGTAAGAGTGTTATGATTGATTTCAGGTTGTTACAACTTACAATTGAATGCTAATATGTTGTATTCGGATATAGTTGGTTATGATTGATTTCGGATAAATCTTTTTTGCTTGCTCCCTCATGATGCATTAATTTGAAAAAATGAAATGCAACTAATTAATTGTTGGAGACTTGGTAGGATCTTACCAAGCTTGGAGGTCCAGATCTGGTTGTTGCAGATCTTACCTTTTGTGATCAATTTTGTGCCTTAATCTTTTTATTTCCTTTCTGGTTTATCTCCTTTTTTTGTTGTATAGTTTAACTTTATCTTTATTGTTTTCATTAGGCTGAAATGGTTGACTTGAAAAGCATGCAATCAACGCTTCAAAATTATGTTCTATATGCTGATAAGATTGATTTTATTGAGTTAATGATTAACTGTATTCATTGTTTAATTTGCAGGGTTACCTTGATCCAGAGTACTTCTTAACTCATAAACTGACTGACAAGAGTGATGTTTACAGTCTTGGTGTTGTATTTCTGGAGCTGCTGACAGGGATGCAACCAATCTCGCATGGCAAAAATATTGTTAGAGAGGTATTTCCTGACGTTGGACTCGGTTTCTCTTTCTATCAATTGTGATTGTTCAAGGGGCTCAATAATTTTGGTGTACTTTTTTCTGATAAAATAAAATATAGAATTGAAACTTTTGATTTTTCACCCTATTTCATTCTATGTTTAACCTTCATACATTGTTCATAAGTATAGTCTTTCAAATTGAACCTTGGCACTTGTCATCATTGGAATAGAATTATTTGTTTGCAGCCTTAAGGAATGACACTTTTTCTTATTGGAATAGAAAGTTCCCCTTGTGTTTTGTTTGGGGATCATTTGACTCTACCTTATCTTTTTCAGGTTAATGTTGCATACCAATCTGGTATGACATTCTCTGTCGTTGATGGACGCATGGGATCTTGTTCTCCAGAGTGCATTGAGAAATTTTTGGATCTGTCCTTACTGTGTTGCCAAGATGAACCAGATGCACGGCCTAAAATGTCAGAAGTGGTCCGAGAGCTCGAAAACATATGGTCTATGATGCCTGAGGCTGATACTAGGAGAGCTGAGCTTGATACTAGGAGAGCTGAATCTGTAACCCCTGGTAATGATTCTGGAACAATGTTCAGTTCATCTTCATCTTCTGCTATAAGGGCTTCCTATGTATCATCAGACATGTCAGGTAGTGACCTTATCAGCGGGGTGGTACCGACCATCCCGCCGAGATAGAACCTGGTGAAACTAGCAGCAGCGGCAGCAATGTATGTAATCTTAGAATTCTGTGATCCAGTGGATTCAACATAGACATCTCATACCATGTTATCTCTAGTTCTTTCTGTACATTCTTTTGAAGCACATTGTTGTGTAAAATGATTATCTATATGGTGGCATTTGGATTTTGTATGCTAAGACACTTCCTGTTGAGTTGTGTTTTTCAGAAGTTCAACCTAATAAGTACTTGCACAATGAACTCTGTTTGAGGTGCTTGCACAATGAAATCTGTTCGAGTTGCTTTTTACAAAGCTATATTCTCGTTATTATGCCATTTGAAAAGGGGAAAAACTGTATAATTTGCTTGATTAAAAGTTTTTCATTGAAGCATTTGCATTACTACATGATTCCTTGAAAATTGAGAATTTTCTTTTCAAGGACACAATCTAAAATATAAAATTAGATGAATCGGAGTCTAATGTAGTTCATGAATATTAGGTGACCCATTACTAAATGATTCCCTGAAAATTTGTGAATTTTCTTTTCAAGGACATAATCTGAAATACTATAAAATTAGATTAATCGAAGTCTAATGTAGTGTGACTCATTGCTGAATGATTCCCTGAAAATTGTGAATTTACTTTTCAAGGACAGAATCTGAAATATAAAATTAGATCAGTCCAAATTAATGTTTATTGTAGCTCCTGAATATCATGTGATTTAAAAGGGAAGAAAAAAGGTTTGCCATTTAAAGATTGACTCTTGAAGATATCTCAATAACTGGCAAGACTACACTCTTGCAAAAGGAGAGAGGAAGCTCTCATGGTCATGGGGGAATACAAAGGCACTCCTATAATGGTGAGCGGTCACGCTCCAAAAGACAGCTTACTAGTTGTGTTTTGTTTCAAAATTAGAAGAAGAAAAAATGAAGAATTGATCAAAAGTGCCTCATTAGAAAATTAACTGTGCATTTACTTGAAAACACTAGATGAAGCTCATTTTCCGCGGATGTAATTCTTCCTCTGACGTATGCAATTGATCTTCAACTATATGCAAAATGAAAAACATTTATACATAGTTGAAGATATCTTGCATAGGCTCAAAAACTTATGTTTTTAGTAAACTTTTAACCAAACTCCCCCTCCAAAAAAAATTTTGACCAATCCCCCAAATACTGAAGTGTGATTGAATTAGGGTTTGCTTAGAATCATAGTATGAGCCTTCAAAAATAGATTTTCAATTTTGATTTACAAAATATAAGACAAGTATAAGAGAAGAGGTTTGTATCAACTTAAATAAAAGTACTTATAGGCATTTAAAATAAGCAAATGCAAAAATTATGTTATCAAACAGTCATATCATATCAACAAGTTGTTGGTTAAAATGATAAGCAGTTTCACCCCATAAAGAGGAGAATATAAATTCGAATAATAAAAAACGTACCTATTGGGAGGACTTGAACTTTAACACTCCAAACCTGACAAAGTTTAGTTTCAAGTCCAAAGTGAGTTGGGATACTCTAAGTTACACCAAAAAAAAAAGTGATATCATAGTATATGATTGACTTTTTTTCCTTGGTAATGTATGATTCACTTCTTAATACATATTATGGTCCAATTCATTTTTTCTCATATACTTGAAATATTAATTTCTGGTTAAGCAAGTTAAATATTTCAATATAATAAAGCATTTATAATCGTAATTATAAGTACATAAAAAGGTAAATTACACAGACTATTTTGAATTTTATTAAAATGATACATTTTCAAAATAATATATAAATTTTTAAAATGTTGGTTGAATTTTTGAATCAAAATATCTTCTATTTAATTTTTTTAATTTTATAAAAGTAATTATTCAAGTTAAGCGTTTTGATAAAAACTAAAATCAAAATAAATATATTTTAATTATTTGTTTTTATAATTAATATGTCCATATGTACTGGAATAAAAAAACTGCATTATTATTTGAGGAAAAGTTCATCAGCCTGTGTGCGGTAAATGCATGGACCCTCACACATACATTATTCATGTACTCCTCCGGTCCTTATTATAAGACCCAATTTGACTTTTTATTTGGTCCTAATTATAAGACCCAATCCATTTTCTCTCTTATATTTATGTACTTTTTTCCAAGATAATCCTTCTAATAATGATAGTTTTAGCCAATATACTTAATTAGCAAGGATATTTTAGAAATAACAACACTTATTTATTATAAATAACCAACTTAACTTACTTCCTTAATCTCCTCAAATAAGTCAATTGGGTTTTATAATTAGGACCGGAGGAGTATATAAAAATTTCACCGCCACATATTATTTACAGGACATTTTTAACGTAGTTTACACGAATTAAGAAAAACTTTAAAGTTTAGTAATTCTATCTTAAAATATAATAATTTTTTAATTTTATCCTCGATTAATATATACACTTTCTTAGAAAATAACAATATACACTATAATAAATTAATGATAAAATGGTACTACATTCATTTTAAAATTTTAATGAAGTGATTTATATATAAAAAAATTTTCTCTCTACCTTATAAATAAAATACAACTAGAGCAGTATTTTATATAATACCCCTAATTCTTAATATAAAAGTTAGTTTACTTTCAATTTGATTCTAAATATAAGACCTCAATTTATTTTATCTTTTATATTTATCTATTTGTTAAGGTAGTTTTTATAGTAATTGCATATGTTAAATATTTTATCAAATGACACTTGATTAACAAGAGTATTTTAGAAATAATAATATCTATTTATTACGAATAAAGAACTCAACTAATTTTTTTTAATTTACTTAAATTAGTCAATTAATTTTTATATTAAATACTCCAGGTAGCATTTGGTTATCCGTAATTGCCTAATTTTCGGGACAGTATTAATTAGAGTGAGTTGGAGTAGAAGGATAAGGGTGATTAATCTTGGGGGCTAAATCGTTGAGAAGTCAATGAAATGACAAATAAATGTTAAATATTGTTATGAATGCTTTTAAGATTTCATATCTGATTGGATGAGTCGCCAACTTGTTCAACCTACCAAAAGAATATCTTCCATGCACTAATCGACCTGAGATTTTTTTACTTCTTTCTTCCAGTTCACAATGATTTCATGCTTGCATAAGCACTCTTCTAGAATACAATTTTATTTGAGTGAATAACCAATTTCACCAAAAAAAAAAACATAACCAATATATATGGGTTAATATATAAATATATTAAAATTATAGTAATACTATCCTTGTCGTTAAAAATATTAATAATCAATATTATTATTTTAACAATTAATGTTAGTTTTTTTACTGTACAGAATAATATTACTACAATTTTAAACTCTCGAGATAAATTTGTTCCTAAAAAAGTTTTCAGATACTTGGAGCTCTCGGTAGCCTTGGGCACTAAGAAATATTTTCAACTGAAAATACGCTCTAAAAGTTTAAAATAAATTTCTATGATTTTAAATTTTTGAGGTAGATTTGCATCTAAAAAAATTTCTGAATATCCAACTCTCCTAAGTAAAAACTTCTTACACAAATTTACACTTTAACCCTTAGTCATGAAATCTTAAATGGCACCAGAAAATATGATTACGGATACGGTTCATATTTTAATTAAAGGTTTCGTCTAATAATTTTTTTCTTTTAGCCAAAGTTTTGTCTAATAATTTCATCTAATCTTCTCTCCATTTTTTTTTTACCTCCCATATTGTCCTCCCTCCCTAACGATATGCCCACTAATACGTAGACACATGTATATATCAATTGGAGTTGGTTAAAGCCAAATGAACGACGACAATATGACTATTTAAATATTATGTATCATATTCAAATTCATGTGAACACTAGTTATAATAGAAAGAGTTGTTTACCAAAAAAGAAAAGAAAAAAAAAAGGAGTCATAATTATTTAAACAAAAGGCTTCATGTTCAAGTTTACTTGAATGTAGAAAATACTTTTAAGAGAAATATTCCATTTAAAATTTCATAATCCTTAAATTTAACCTGATGATGATAATAATATCAGATAATATATCAATTTTTAAAAATAATTTATCATTTCCAAACACTTATTAAGTCTCATGAGTCATCATCAAACTTAATTATATTTATAATCGAGTTTCATTTTAACCGTTTTCTTTTGGGATAAAAAATGAAATGAAAAAGATAATGTATTAAAAATTTATATAAGAGAATAATAAAAATTAGACTCAACTAATTCAACTAAATTTAAAAAACTAAATAAATTACTTAATTATAACAAATATAGCGTGATTTTTCCGAAATACCTTATGTAATAATAGATTATAGATGAGTTTATAAATTGGATAAATAGCTTGAAAGAAATGATAAACATAAGAAAAAAAAGAGTTAACTAAAATCTTTGATTTAAAACTAAAAGTAAACTCATTTCTTTGTCTATAATCAAAGAAGTATATACGAATTTATTGGGGGAAGTATGACTAAAATGAGAATGGAATCGTTTCCCATTAAAGATGAAGCACGTGCGAGCACAATTCTTCCATGTTTGGTGTAAAGTCGTGATCCTAGGACAAGGAATTTTAAATACGGGTCAAACTTTTAAGCAATTTGTAATTTATTTTTTGTGGGTTAAGATGGATGACGGTCTAAAATTTTTTTTTAGCTGTATTTATTGTACTAAAATTATTTGTGGTACAAATCCACTACTAATGTTATTTGAACGGTAAACTTCCAACTGAATATAACAAAATGCTATCTTTTGCCGTTAAGTTGTTGACTAAGTAAGAATTTGATTTAAAAAAAAAAAAAGCGTTGAAATGTCATATTGTTAGGTAAATGAGGTGACATTTTTAATATGAAATGTTGCACGTTTTCATTTTGAGGAAATGAGATTTCTTCCCTTATTTTTTAATCAAACTAAATTTTTAATCAGACAATTTTATAATTTTTTTAAGGTTAAGATGTTTTTTCTTATTGATCTAATTAGGGTAACAGCATTAAGTCTATCTAAGCAAGATTAGCCCGTTTGTATTTTTTTTAGTATTTTTCTAAATAAAATGATTAATATTTCAAACGGAGCAAACAAAAAAAAAATAGAAAACCATGAAAATAAATTATAGAGATGAAAAATAAAATATGGTCAAAGTAGCGACAAAGAGTGGTATTCCCCAAAAAAATAAATAAGTAAATAAATAAATCCATCAACAATAATACATAGTATTGTAATCCTCAAGCATTTGACTTTAATGGACATTGACTCCGACTCAAAAGTTGACTTTTCAGTGGCATTATGGTCCGTAGCAATTGCCAATCAACACGAATTATTTTTATTTTTATATGTATTGAAAATGAAGAATACTTAAATTTCAGGACCAAGTCCAAAATTAGAATGTGCAATTTGACTAGTTGGATTAGGTAATTAGTAAGAGCACATGGTCTCTTATATTAATGAGAGTTAGGTTTTTATCTTTCCTGAAAAATTATTTGTAAATATTGATTTATACAATTATAAATAAGAATCTTAATTACGAACTAAAAAATTATATTTAAAATTTAAATACTTGATTTGTACTCTTCTGGTTTTATTTATAGGATGTTTCACTATTTATAGTAGTTTCATATAAACCAAAAAAAATATTAAACTGCATTAATTTTTTCTTAAAATATAACAACTTTTAAACTTTATCCCTATTTAATATGTACTCTTTTTAAAAATATAAAGATCTACACTATAATAAATAAATAACAAAATAGTATATTTGTGTTAAAAATTAAATTAAGTGACTTATAAATATGACCAAGAAAAACTTTTCTCTGTCTTATAAATGGGATAAAGTAGTAATTGTGTTGCTAGAATTTGTAATTTGTGGCTGTAAAATCATATTTTTAAATTTATATTTCAATATTTGATCCCTTTAAATAATTATAATTTTTAAAATCCTCTCTCACAAAGCTTATTTCATTCAGCTCCTTCATTTTAATTTTCCCACTATTCTATTTCAAAATCATAACTCTGTTTACCAAAACTAGTCGGTGGTTAATTTGCTTAAGATTAGCAATGGAATTAAGGTTTGTGTTCATATTGATTTGTGTTTTTTTGCGGAATTAGTCTCACCTAACCCGTTGATTAATTGTTTCGTCTTTATTACACTTTTAGACCATTTCATATGCCCAAGAGTTGGATCACAATAATGAAGATTTTTAATTTGATCATTCTTCCTAATTCTTGATCAAAAGAGAAATGGCTATTCTTCTTAATCTGAATTTCCAAGTTAAATGCAATTAATATTTGCATTGGATTAGTTTCTTTAATAATTTGGCGTTTGTTAAAAAAAAAATATTGGCATTATGTAAAGCGGTGTTTAGTCGTCGCATTAAGAAGGTGTATATGTGTAATTGTAGATAAATAGGATACTTTAGTCCTTGGTATAGCATCTACTTTTTTTATTTAGTGGAGATTAACAAAATTAATATGTAATGTGGTTAATTGATTTCACCTAGATTGTTAATTATTTTTCTATTTTTTTACCATAGTTATAAATTATTTAGAAAATTTACTTATTTATTTAGGCTAAAGTACTCTTTTGGTCGTTTGATTTTACATAAGGCTTCATTCTGATCCCTTATCTTTAAAAAGCAAACTTTTAGCCTTCTAGTCCTAGAACCGTTAACAAAAAATAATGATATTAAACTCTTGATTGTTCATAAAATATTACTAAATGCTATAACATTAAGTTTAATTTTTAAAACAACCATAATTGCTATAAAAAATTATCATTTAAGACTAATAATTTTAGGGTTAAAGAACTGAGAGTATATTTTTTAAAATTAAGGGACCAAAAACCTTACGTAAAGTTAAAGGACTAAAAGTATAATTTATCATTTGATATATTATAATAAAACTTTAATCTCATGGTTAAAATATTCACTGGTAATTATGTAATAAATTATCTCCATTTTCATGTTAAGTAATACACAGTATCTATTATTTAATTTGAATTACTTATCTATTGCCTCTGGTATATAAAAGATTTTTTTTAAGAATGAAATCATTTCATTTATAAAAATATTTTTTGGCCAAATATTTATAAAAAGTATTAATAGTTATAGTAGTTTGTTTGAATTTCACTTTTATTAAATATATTATTCAATCTTACTCTTTTTTAGGGTGTTTTTAGAAAATAAAATTTTTACGTGGCCGAAGCCCAGGCCGGGCATTCATTTTCGCGCTCCCAAGGTGGTTGGCATTGTTCCCCTGTTGCATTATTTTTGGTTCGTGATTGTCTTATTCATGCAGGAACCAACCGCCATCACTCCCGGAAAGTCAAATCGCCATCCCCACATTAGAGCGGTCCTATTTTTCTACCATTATTTAATTTTCCATCATATTCTTGGGCAGATAGATACTTATGGAGAAAACGATGGGCATCATTGTCACTGCTATCGACAATTTCTGCAGCATTCGTTGTCTCGACCTGGTCATAAATGTACCACTCTCAAGCTTTCAGATTTTAGTCTCCTATGCTGACGCTTGCTTCTACAGGTACTTTACCAACTGGTCATTTTGTTATTTTTGCTTCATCTATATTGCTTGCTTGCAAGCAACGTTTCTTTTTGTGTTCAAAATAGTGTTTGTTGTATCGTAATGGACGATTAAGTTGCTTTATTTCGTTCCTAGTGTTGTTTGCTGAAAAGGGTATGCCTTTGTTTCATAGCTGATGAACTTTTCACTTTGTTGCTTACATGGTATTGCTATTTTTTTTTTTTTTTAATGATTCACGGATAAAGTGTTTCTTAATGGTTTTGTTGTAACTAGGACAAGAAGAGTGCCCTGTTTGGTTCTTGAGAGATATCTAAGAAGTTTGGTGTTTTCTACCTTCTTGGTTTGGGATGCCTCTTCCAAAGAGTTGGAAGTATGAAGTTGTTTTCAGCCTGTGGTTCTTCTGCTTTTTGCTACTGGTTGCTGCGCAGGATTTTATCACTGACCCCATTGAAGGTCTCTTTTCTTTTCTTTTTTTTTGTGTACTCTTTGCTCTGCACTTCGCATCCTTTTCTGGAAACGGTAGCTTTTCTACCCTGGGTTACTCTCACTTCTATACAAGGTTCATACATTAAAAATTGAATTTACCTATATATTAATTGGTATCTCTCCATGATTATGAGTTATGATATCATTAAATATAATTATCAGCAAAACCCACAGATGTCATGCTCATGTCGTCCAATAATATCAACATCCCAATACTGTAATTCAAACTTGATGTCTTAGTTGTCATTCCATAACCAAGACATAGGAGTCTAGTTCGGCTCTCTTCACTGTCCGTACTATCACTGTTGCCACTGTATGGATTTCAAGAACACATGGAGCTAGTGGTTTCGGATGAGCATTTTGCAGTAAGACTTTACTGGAAAACGATAGGTGCTGTTAGGTGGCAATAATAAGTGGCAAAGGATTCAGCATCAAAAGCAATGTATAATTTTGTTTTTATTGATGATATGCTTATTTCGTTTGCACTCATTCGCAGTTGACGCATTGAAAAGTATCAAGCAAAGTTTGGTTGATCGTAATGGAAATCTGGGAAACTGGAATCGTGGAGATCCATGTAGATCTAACTGGAGAGGGGTTGTCTGCTATAATAAGACAGCTAATGGTTATCTCCACGTTAGAGAATTGTATGATTTTATTTCTTATACTCTACTGCTATTTTGTGATCCATACAATCATGCCTCTGCTTCTGATTACTTTAACCGTCCTTTATTTATGTTTATTTATCTTCTCTGTTGAGATGTAAATCAACTTACCATAGTTGTTCTGGGGCAAAAACTTTCTTAGTCAATAGTTTAAAATAGATAGGCTTGTGATGGGAATCGTGGTCAAGGAATGAACAGTTCTCAGATGATTTGGCAACATACATTGATTAATTCATATAACCTAAAATTGAAACATCATCGCCTCTTTGATGAACAATCAATTGGGCTCATCAATTTTCATTTCTAGCATCGCTATTATCCAATGCAGAGCAAGCATAAAATGAGATATTTCAATCTTTACATCTCATGTGAGAGTACTTTGATTTAAAAGAGTATTTGGTTCATAATTCATTGCATTTTTCGCACATTTGTTTAAAAACCTTGTTTTTGCTTCTACTTTTGTCTCTAATTTTTTTTTTTATTGCCTGCAGGCAACTACTGAATATGAATTTAACTGGAACTTTGGCACCAGAGACTGGCCAATTGGCTTATCTGAAAATATTGTAAGAGAATATTTGCATTGATGTTTGTGCTTGTTTACGTATGTGATCAATTTCCAATTTCACAATACTTGGATGCCTTATTTGCTCGAGGATATGGTATAATTGACCCAAATATTTTCATCATTTTGCAGTTTACAATTTCCTTCATCCTCTGATATATGCCTTTCTTGTTTAATTCTTGAAGGAGCTTTATGTGGAACAACATAAGTGGGAGCATCCCGAAGGAAATTGGCAATATCAAGACTTTGAGGCTCTTGTAAGATTGGCCTCTCCTTTTGGATTATATTGTTAAATAGCTCATTTCTTCATTCATCTTTTTGAATTTTGAATCATTTAAATATATTAGCATATAAATAAACTTGTTAAAGCACCAATTTAGAATTCTACTACTTGTACATAAAGATATTATTTCATTTCTTGTGTAGCTACATAATCTCATTCGTAGCGATAGCAATAATAGGGATTAGAGTATTATTGTGTATTAAGCCATTACGATTGGGGCTCCTCCTCTGTGTATACATAACCTTGCTCAGATGAATATCAAGCATTTGAATCATGTTTCTTCCCACTAATAATTGGCAGTCATATTTGACATGAAATATTACATCAAATCTGCCTTCTTTCTGATATATTATGAACTTTCTGGCAGACTCTTGAATGGAAACCAAATAACAGGTCCTCTGCCCGAAGAGCTTGGTTATTTTCCAGACTTAGACAGAATACAAATTGATCAGAACAAAATATCAGGACCTTTACCTGCATCATTTGCAAACCTGAACAAGACGAAGCACTTGTAAGATCTTTATGAAGAAGTTCAAGAATGTCCACTTTGTTTTACTTTCATTTATTTTTCTGCCATTGCTATTTTCACAAAAAGAGAAAAATGAGAAAAGAAAATAAGTATTTCGTTTCATTCCTATGGAGCAGTCATATGAACAACAATTCAATCAGTGGACAAATCCCACCAGAGCTCTCCCGCTTGCCATATCTTGTTCACCTGTAAGTTTTTTTGATGAAAAGGACAATTTCTTTGTTTTCACCTGTAAGTTGGTAATTGGATATCAAATACATAATTGATACCATTAATATATGTATTTATCTTAAGTTTAATCCATGTTGGCTGCGCTTACATCTTGTTATTTATCTCTGGATCTGCAGTCTTCTTGACAATAACAATTTATCAGGATATCTTCCTCCTGAGCTCTCCAAGTTGCCCAACATAACTATAATGTATGGATTCTTCTTCTTTATGGAATGTGTGGGTAGTAGATACACAGCTTCTGATGCAGCAATCTAGTTAATATTTCCTGGATGCTTATTCCTTGTACATTAATAACTGTTTGTAATATTCCTCACTGAATAGTTACATTTGTCAATAGTTTCTTGGATCTTCTTGTTCTTGCAGTCAACTTGATAACAATAACTTCAGTGGGAAAACCATTCCAGAGTCTTATGCCAACATGTCAAAATTGTTGAAATTGTAAGTGCATTTTTATCTTGTCAAATGTTTGTTGGAACGGGAACTCTAATTTTATTGGCAAGATTTCACCCACGTATATAATATTTGAACTAAACTGAAAAATTATAAATAATGGCCTCTATCTATCCCACTAAATCACAATTGAATTAGCCACTAAGTATCAAACCGACAAGATTCATTACCTATATTGTTGGTTTTATCAGGAGCCTTAGGAATTGCAGCTTGCAAGGATCCGTTCCTGATTTAAGTAGTATACCGCAACTTGGTTATCTGTAAGTTCAGTTTTCTCATTTTTCATTAAGCCATTTCATGATGATGATTTATATAGATCTATATTTCAAGATGGAACTTCATCTAACACAATTTTAGAATTAGACCTACATGTTTAATGGAAACTCTAATACTGTATTAGATTGTTTTTTCTGACTATTGTTTGCATATTCTAGTGACCTAAGTTCCAATGAGTTGACTGGATCGATTCCTCCCAATAAGCTTTCTGACAATATTACAACAATGTAAGAACACATCGCCCAACTAGTTTTTCATTTATTATTTTTGCATTTGATTATTTGGATTTCAAATGTTGATTTCTCCTTTGAAGATAAGTTCTGTTAGTCTACAAGTAATTGAAATTTCCTGTAGTATTTGACCTTTAGGATTCATGCAGCGATTTATCAAACAACAAGCTTGCTGGAGCCATTCCACCCTATTTTTCTCGTCTTCCTCTTCTTCAGAGATTGTAAGTTGACTTATGTTCGTATCCTTTCAGTGAAATGCAATTTACTATTTCTGACCTGATCTTGCATATAAAATATCTTGTTGGATTACTTATTCAAGAGTTGTACTTGATATTGCTTTTTCATTGATTATGTGGGCGAGGAAATGACAGTTTTTCACATTTCATAACACATGGCAGGTCAATTGCAAACAATTCTTTGAATGGAAGTATTCCTTCTTCCATTTGGCAGAGCAAGACTTTAAATGCAACGGAGAGTTTTGTCATGTAAGATTTTAATTGACAACATAAGTTTTCATGGCATGAATTTGTTTTTGGGGAGCTTTGTGTTTGTGTGCATCCAGGGAGGTGAGAAGCCTTTGATTTAACATGTAGAATGAGTGTGCGCATGCAGACAGATACTTATTTTTTATGAGGCATCTTTTGCATGCTTTTGGGTTAATCTAATTTGCATCTCCTTCTGCAAAGATGCACCCGTATTTTTAGCTCTTGATTTGCTGACATGAATTTGTGATCCTGGATATTGCAGGGAATTTCAACATAATAGTTTTACAAGCATATCAGGCAGTACTAGCCTTCCTCGAAACGTCTCACTCTGGTACCTTTGTAAACTTTACTTTTAATATATACTAAAATCAGTGAATTGGAAATTTCATCTCCCTCCACTATGGTTATGAATTAAGAGCCAGAGACATTGGCATGGCACCACACATGACTGGCAAATACAAGTGTTCAACATGGATTAGACATGGCTCCTTTCTTAAAGTTTTATGTTTCATTAGTTATGTGCATGTTTTATGAAGAGATTACTGTCCTTTTCAAAAGTTCAGAATATTCTCCTTTTTTGTTAGATCTACCATACGCTCCGTCATTTTCAAGTAGATTGTGACATTTCTATTTGAAAAACAAAACGCTATTTTCAGGCTTGAGGGAAATCCTCTATGTTCAAATGAGAGCCTAGCTCAGTTCTGTGGGTTAGAAGCCAATAACACTGATACCATGGTTTCACCATACTTCAATGGTAGCTGTTTTAGTCAAGCATGTCCCCCTCCTTTTGAATATTCTCCATCATCTCCAGTGAAGTGTTTCTGTGCAGCCCCTTTGATTGTTGATTATCGGCTGAAAAGTCCGGGAATTTCGGCTTTTCCTTCTTATATAGATCTATTTGAGAACTATCTGACAAATGGACTTAACTTGTTCATCTATCAACTATACATTGATACGTATTTTTGGGAAGAAGGGCCACGACTGAGAATGCTCTTGAAGCTCTATCCTGTCTATGATGCTCAGAACCAAAGCTCACATATTTTCAACAGAAGCGAGGTTCTAAGGCTAAGAGGCATGTTCACAGCATGGTCAGTTCCTGACAACGATATATTTGGGCCTTATGAACTACTCGGCTTCCATCTCCTGGATCCTTATAAGGATTGTAAGTAAAAAAAAAAAAAAAATGTACCCTCACCTGCACGAGTGTTTGCTGGAACTTTGAATTAATGCTTTCTTTAGCTAGTACAATATCGTAAATTCATGTTTCATATCTATTGATTTTTTGTTCATTTTTCCGCACAACATGAGCTAGTGTTGTTTCTCTGTTCTGGTAATATGCATGTATTTCATGTCATAGCTTGTGAAATTGGTTGAATTCTTTGTCTCGCTCCCTCGCTGATTGGTACATGGTTTTTCTGAAGCTGCCCTGAACTTCAGTTTTTCGCTTTCAAATTTTATCTGTGATATTCTAGATGAGACGACGTCTCCTTGAAGCATGTTTTAGAAGTTTTAAGTTGAGCATGGATGAGGTGACAAATTTGCTGAATAAGATATCACAATGAACTGCATAATTGATCTGGAATCCTCTCTGTAAAGTCATGATAAAGATGATATTGTTGGCATTTCTGTCAAGTATAACTTTAAATAGTAGCCTAATTGAAAGCGGAAGTTCATGTGACTTTTATTATAAAGAAGCTGAAGCATGTGATTGATACATAACCATATATGGAATATGATAGCTGCAAAGTGTTATGAGGATGTTCTCATACTTAATCTCACTATTTTGACAGTGATAGAGACCTCCAAAAAAAGTTCAGGGATAAGCAAGGGTGCACTGGTTGGCATTATAATAGGGACAGTTGCCTGTGCTGTTATATTATCTGGAATTGTCAGTCTTGTTATATTCGGAGTGCTCACGAGACGCCAGCATTCAATATCAAAACGACATCAAAGTGAGTATCTTATCAGATATAAGCTGGTGTATCATTGTTTGTCTTTTTGGCTTGTCTAAAGTGCTCGGTCATAATGAGAAGTATTGATGTTGTTGCACACTTCCATTTGAGGTTCTCAAGAACGTTCTTGCCATAATAAATTTACTCTTGTGAGAATTGGAAGATGTACTTTAAGCTTTCATTTCCACTGAAGCATGTTCTTTCACTCATCTATGTCAATTTGATGTCAAAGAAAATTCTAAATGAGAGAGAAATTAATGAAATAAAAGGAAGGTCCTCGGCATATGATTGAGTAGTGTTGGATAGTGATTGGCTTTAAGGATTAACATCATTCTTTAGTTTTCGTGACCTCTCCTATTTTCTTCACTTTATGACTTTTTCCCTATGAATTCTCCCACCCTCAAACAGATCATTACAGCTTGTCTTTTAAAATCAAAGTTTATTTTTGTTATTTTCATTTTTTTAAACTCAAATTAGTAAGATTGGTTCTGCTGTACAGTACATTCAGACGATGAGAGGTCTTCTCTTTACAACTCATAACACACATATTCCCCTTCGGGATATCTATCAGCCAAATATTGAATCATTCCATCATGTGATTATAAACCTTTTAACGTAGGCCTCCTGCGTCCATTTGCAGCTTCAAAGATTTCCATAAAAATCGATGGTGTGAGGGCCTTTACATACGAAGAAATGGCACAGGCTACAGAAAATTTTAGCGACACAGCACAAGTTGGCCAAGGGGGTTATGGGAAGGTTTATAAAGGGATTCTTGTTGATGGCACTGTGGTTGCCATAAAGCGGGCACAGGAAGGATCCCTGCAAGGTGAGAGGGAGTTCCTGACAGAAATACAATTATTATCCAGGTTACATCATCGTAACCTTGTGTCCTTGGTTGGATACTGTGATGAAGAAGGTGAACAGGTACTTGTGGTTCTGATTTGAAAATTTATACTCAATGGAGTCTTTTTTTTTTTTTTTTTGAAGTATACTCAATCAATTCTATTTTAGTACATTTCGCTGTTATCTTACTTTATGTCATGCCATTATCTTGACCATCGCATGTCGACTCCATGAAGATATGATTCCTACAGAAAATTGTATATTAATAGGAGAATTATAATAAAAAATTATTAAAACGAGGATGTAAGGATATAGACAGCTTGCCTTGAATAACTGCATATATAAAAAAGTGCAAATCACAGAAAGTTTTAAATCAGTCTTCTGATTTTGTTGATTGAAACAAGGGTCACATCAATTGAATAAGGCATGGGCTTTCATAATAATCTTCATCAAGGAAGTTAGATGAAAACTACTTGTTCTGTCCTTTTTGTTACTCATGAATTTTCTTGTTCACACTGTCCAGTTTCTTCTATTTTCATCTGGTTCTTGCTTTATGCTTGCAGATGCTGGTTTATGAGTTTATGTCAAATGGCACACTTAGAGATCACCTTTCTGGTACATCTCTTGTTGTTACTATCTGCATCTGCAACCCCACTTCTATTGCATTTTACTGATAACTTTGCTAATATGCTAAGAAACAAAAGTTGCCAGGCATTCCAGCAGTGTTATAACGTTTCGTTGACCTATCTGTTTCCAATATCAAGCACAAATAGAACTATACATTTTATTCCTCAATAGGGAATGCTTTTGTATATAATCTCACCGCGTAATTCAATTTTAAAACTACAGGTGGACATGGGCTGCGTTGCTTTAGTCCAAACTTACCAAGACCCCTTTGTCCTGCAAGCCCAAAGTTTTAGACACATAGATCATCTTAGCTCGAATCATTATAATTCTCCACATCTTTCATCCTGTCATGGCAGACAAGATTTTTTTGTCAATCTAATATTGACCATGTTATCACAGAAAACTAAGAGATGCAATCACATAAAGGAAACAAAAGCTAAAACTGCACATGATAAATACCATGGACAGACTCGCACATAATTTACCCAAACATAAATCAAGAACACCTTAGGCATGAGATGTACAGTATCCTGTATCTTTTCTCCCATTAAACTGCGTCCCAACAGAGAAACCAAAACATTATAGGCTTCTGGTTGTGGGATAATTTATTTTCTTTTGTTTTCATATCACATTACATTTTCCCAATTTTTTCCCTTTATATATTGTCTTATCAAGTGTGTATTACATGTTTTACAACAGCTCATTCAAAAGAAGCTCTGAGTTTTGCTATGAGAATGAGGATTGCACTAGGGTCAGCTAAAGGTATTCTGTATCTACATACAGAAGCGGACCCACCAATATTCCACCGTGATGTCAAGGCTAGCAACATATTATTGGATTCAAGGTTCACAGCAAAAGTTGCTGACTTTGGACTATCACGGCTTGCCCCTGTTCCAGACATTGAAGGAGTTGTGCCAGCTCATGTATCCACAGTGGTAAAGGGGACCCCGGTAAGATTGTTCTAATTCTTACAATTGTGTGCTAAAATGCTGTATTACATATGAATTTGGTAATTTTGTTTAATGACAAGACATCCTACAAAATTTAAAGAGAAATTGAAGAACAATACTTCTAGTACTGGCATAGTAGAATAGCACCTCTTCAGTTATCTTGCAGTTTCGTTGTGCTTCCGCTTCAGAAGGGATTTTCACGAGGAAAACATACTTATCTATGTGATCATTAAAGTAAAATTTGACTTCTTTTTTTTTTTTTTTTTTTGGGGCTGGAAATGAAGTTGGTTGAAAGGTCCACAGAAGCAATCTCTTATTGGGGCGGGGGGGGGGGGGGGACAAGGAATAACCATTGAGTAAATTAAAATTAAAAATGTATAACTACGCAAGGTTGGTGGTTGGTATGCAGTTAGCCCTTTTATGTTGCCATAAATCCTGCATAAAGTTTCCTTTGATTTAGTCATTTACTAGTTCCTAGTTAAGAGGCAGTACGCTAGACAAAATAAACTCGCAAAATAAGTTAATCCACTTTGTTTTCTAAAACAAAAATTTAAAAAGTATGCAATCAATGATTCTAAATTATGTTATATATCCTGATAAGATCGACTTTATCAAAATTGATTATTAACTCAATTCACTATTTTAATTTGCAGGGTTACCTTGATCCAGAGTACTTCTTAACTCGTAAGTTGACTGACAAGAGTGATGTTTACAGCCTTGGTGTTGTATTTCTAGAAATACTGACTGGGATGCAACCAATATCGCATGGCAAAAATATTGTTAGAGAGGTATTTCCCGACATTGGACCTGGTTTCTCTTTTATTAATTGTGATTGTTCCAAGCTGGGGTCAATAAATTTCTTTTTGAGGATCAGTGACGCACTATCTTATCCCTTTCCAGGTTAATATGGCATACCAATCTGGCGCGGTATTCTCTGTTATTGATGGACGCATGGGGTCTTACTCTTCAGAGTGCATTGAGAAATTCTTGGCTCTATCCTTAAAGTGTTGCCAAGATGAGCCAGATGCACGGCCTAGAATGGCAGAAGTGGTTCGAGAACTCGAAAACATATGGTCTATGATGCCTGAGTCTGATACCAAAAGAGCTGAATCTGTAACACCGAGTAGTGATTCTGGAAAATTGGTCAGTTCATCTTCATCTTCTGCTATAAAGACTCCCTATGTATCTGGAGATGTCTCAGGTAGTGACCTTATCAGTGGGGTGGTACCTACCATAGCGCCAAGATAGAAACTTTGATGAAACTAGCAGCAGCAGTTTTTTTTTTTTTGCGTGAAATTGTACTGGCAGTTAGTAGCATTGTATGTAATCTTAGAATTTTGTAATCTTGTAGGTTCCACATAGAAGTTGTTATTTTTAGTTCTTTCTATACACACTTTCTTTTTTTTTTGGGTTGAATTTTGGCTTTTAGAAGTTTAGTCTAATAAGCACTTGGGAAGTGAACTCTATTTGAGTTGGCTAAAGTTGCATCCTCTTAATTTTTTTTATTTTTGGATACTATCAATTTAATCCACCCCCATAGAGAGGGACTCACATAAACATATCACACATGTGCACCCATCCCACATCTCATTTTTTTGTTACTCGAGAATTCACATCCTCGTTCATGAGAAGAGGTGTAAGGTGCTATTGAACCAAGAGGTTCTTGACTGTGTTTTGCCATTTGAAAAGAGGCAAAACTATGGGCCCGTTTGGTTCAACTGCAAACTCTTTTGGAAATGCAATGGGGTGCAATGCAATAGGATACAATGCAATAATGATTACCATCAATATATTTAGTTTGTTATTAACAAGATGTACATAAATTATTTTTCATATTTAATCATAATTATAAAAGGTCCAAAATGTCCAAAAACTCTCAATTCCCAATCATCTTCTTTCTCAACCAAAACACTAGTATCAGTACAAAACCCAAATAAGAATCAGCATGTTTAAAAGAAAAAATCTTGAGCAGATCATGAGCATAATAAATTAAAAGGGAAACAAAATATATGAATCAAGTTTTAAACATGGTTTCAGATCTTGTAGAGGGAACAAAATAAAAACCAAGATATAAACCACGGAAGCATGAAAATCTCATGTTTGTCCCAACAAATACTGATTTGAACATTTACAGAAAAATAGATTCAGAGGAAGACGTTCATAGAAAACAGATATGAAAGGGAGACATTCACAGCTTCAAATGTTGATGGCCAAAGATGAAAATGACGATAATGAAGGGAGGGAGAAAAAAGAGAAGGGCTTGCCACAGGGAAAAAAAATAGAGAGAAGGGTTGGAGAGGAAAGGGGAAAATGTTGATTCTGGTCGATGGGGCTAATGGTGCCGTGGGATTGGCTTTTGATAATGGAGAAAGAGGGAGGAGGCAATGAGAACAAATACAAGGGTAAATTAGACTTTTTGAATCATGCAATAAACGGTAATGGGGATTCATAGGGGGAGGTATGAATGGGCATTACCAATTTTTTGGTAATAATCATTACCATAGTAAACCCCATTACTAAACTAAAAAACAACCAAACATGCTTTTTTTGGTCATGCAATTTTAATTACCATTGCAATCCTGCAATAGGATTGAACCAAACGGACTCTATATGATTTGCTTTATGATTTTGATTAGTTTTTGAAAAATTATATTACTAAATGATCTCTTGAAAAATGTAAATTTACTTTTCAAGGACATAATTTGCAGTATAAAACTTTACGCTTATAAATTATTAACTTTATGGCATCCATATCACCAATGCTAATTTAATGTTGAGGCTTATCTTGTCTATCAAGCCTTTGAGGCTTGTATTCTTAATTTTTATATTCAAATACATAGTTTGTCGTGTCATTATATTTATATTGGGTTGTTATTTGTATTCGATTTATCTCTTGAGCAATAAGGTAAAATGTCGTTGATTTCTTCCTAAATTGCGTCTTAAAGTCTGCTTTTGAGAGAAAATAAGAATAGGTACATGCATGTGTCTTTTTTATACTCATATTCTCATTCAATTATTTATTTGATATTCAATATTATTAAATTAGATCTGGGTATAGTCTTTCGCATGAGACTTTCTTATTTGTAAGGTTTAAATTAATTATTGATTTTATTTAAGAAAATCGAATTTCTTTTGCTTGATGATAAAAAAAGGCTACAAAGCACAAAAAATAAAAAAAATAAAGGCTAAAGTATACATATGATCCTTTAATTTTATGCAAAATTTAATTTTAAAAAGTATACTTTTAATTCTTTAACCCTAAAATTTCTTTAAAAAGATGATAACCTTAAGATCTTAAATGTTGATAAAATATTTTCAAACACTAACATATTAAGTTTAATTTTCAAAACATCCATAACTGTTACAAAAAATTATCACTGATGTCTAATGATTTTAGGATTAAAAGACTAAATGTATATATTTTTTAAAATTAAAAAATTAAATTAAAATATTGTACAAAATTAAAAGATTAAATGCATACTTTAATCAAAAATAAATAAACAAAATAATTGCAGGAGTGGAAACTCCTAGAACATGATTGACGAATCCCAAGAATTATTTATTGCCGTTTTATCAATATGTCGGTGTCGTATTGGGCTAAAAAGAAGCGTGTCCAATAAGCTAACCGGTCGGCCGTTTTCATGGGCTGCCACATTGGATAGTATGGACCCAAGCTCTCTGGTAGGGCCCACTTTGACGTAAGCACATGCGTGTACACCTGCCTGGCGCATATTCGCGTCCGCGCGTCTTTGCATACCTATATAACTGTGTCCGCCTTTCCTCATTTCCTCCATTTCTAGGGTTTTCGCAGCAGTGGCTGGCCACGAGGCGAAGAAGAAGGCTAATCATGGGAAGGAGTAAGTGGTGATTTCTCGTATCTATATTCTTCATCCAATTCTGTTGCTTGCTACTCTGCATTTCTTAGCTTTTTTTTTTTCTTTTTCTTTCTTTTGCCAACGAATTTCTTAGCTTGTTTACACACTAAATATATCAAAAACTAGAAAAGTTCGGAGTTCGACTGAGTTGAATTTTGATATCATTTTGTATATCATAATTTGGAGGATTCAGTTAAAGCTTATTATGACATGGTTGTGTTGGTGCTTGAGTTTTGCTTGGAGATTGTTTTGTGCTTTCCTGATGAGATGCTGGTTATGGTTTTGCAGGACCTGCGAGATGTTATCGCCAGATAAAGAACAAGCCATACCCGAAATCTCGATTTTGCCGTGGTGTACCTGACCCAAAGATCAGGATTTATGATGTTGGGATGAAAAAGAAAGGGGTTGATGAGCTCCCTTTCTGTGTGCATCTTGTATCTTGGGAGAAGGAGAATGTTTCAAGTGAAGCTCTTGAGGCTGCGCGTATAGCATGCAACAAATACATGGCCAAGTATGCAGGGAAAGATTCTTTCCACCTTCGAGTCCGGGTTCACCCTTTCCATGTTCTGCGTATCAACAAGATGCTTTCATGTGCTGGTGCTGATAGGCTTCAGACAGGCATGAGGGGTGCTTTTGGGAAGCCACTGGGAACTTGTGCTAGAGTCAACATTGGTCAAGTGCTTCTGTCCGTTCGTTGCAGGGACCACAACGGCCACCATGCTCAGGAGGCTCTGCGCCGTGCTAAATTCAAGTTTCCCGGTCGCCAGAAGATCATTGTCAGCAGGAAGTGGTAAGGAAGCATAAGTTCATCTCTTCTTTTTTAATGGCTTGTCTGTGTCAATTATGAAATTCCATGTCTTTACTGGGCTCATCCATTTTTTGTTTTTCATGATTACTGTAAGTTTGCTTTTGTCCAGTTTCTAATTTCTGATCTAAAGCATTCTGGTTTAATTCAATATGAAGTAGTCATAAATTCCAACATGGTTCGCAGGACTCATAAATTCATATCCCATGAATGAACCCAATGCCGTTCTATATGGGAATCTGACAATGCTTTGCTATGTTACCCTCGGAGTCCTATATTTTCTCCCGGAAACATGTCAATTTTTTCAGCCGAGTTTTATGTTAATTTATCAAATTGACCATGAAAATTATCTTTTCTTTTTCTATTTTCAGGGGATTCACCAAATTTAGCCGCGCTGAGTATCTGAAGTTCAAGTCAGAGAACCGAGTTGTGCCAGATGGAGTCAATGCCAAGGTTTGTCTCCTACTATAATAGTACGATGTTCTGGAAAGAATTTGATTACTTGTCAAGTATTCAATGAGTGGAAGCTTGATGTTTTTAACTCTCCTGAAATCACTTTCTTGACCAAGTTAATTTTTCTTTTCCTTTATGCTTTTCAGGTTCTTGGGTGTCATGGACCTTTGGCTTTGCGAGAGCCTGGAAGAGCTTTCTTGCCTGCTAATGTATAAGGATCATTTTACCTGTATGAGCCTCGCTGTATATATATATATGTGTGTGTGTGTGTGTGTGTGTGTGTGTAAGGATCACGTTACCTGTATGAGCCTCGCTGAATGTGTGTGTGTGTGTGTGTAATGGTGTCCTCTTTCTCTGGGGTCTTGATTACTGTATGGACAGTAATTCTAGTACTCGTGTCAGGTTGCAGTATGTTACGTAATTTCTGATGAGGTGTGATCGAATAATAATGGGGCACATGTGGATGCCACTTTCCCCCTTTTTTTGGACTACTTCGCCATTTGCTTTTAATTAGGGTTGAAATTTGGAAGGATTGTTGTGAAAAATTGTTGGTGGACAACACGCCAAAAACAATTATGCGTTGAATTGAAGGACTACTTAAACTATTAAACGTAGCGACGTAAATTAATTGGATTAAATTATTTTAAGCAATTTTATAATTTATAAAATAAACATAAAAGAGGAGTTTTGTCTCGTAAAATGCAAAAAAAAAACTTACCTGAAGCAATTCTGGCAAGTTGGGTCCCAATGGGGTTGTACAAAGTAATGAAAGTATAGCTTATATCAATATCGTTTGGTGGAAAAAGTATATAAACTAAAAGAATATGATTCTATTTTTCAAAAAAGAGCGTTGGCACGTTGGCATATTCCCCATTTGCTTTTAATTAGGGTCGAAATTTGGAAGGATTTTTGTAAAAAAATGTTGGAGGACAACACGTTAAAAACAATTATGTGTGGTAAACGTACACAAACTAATCTGGATTAACTTATTTCAAGTGATTTTATAGTTTATAAAGTAAGTGTATGAGAAGAGTTTTATCTCATAAAGTGCCAAAAAAAACTTATTTTAAGCAACTCTGGATTGTACAAGATAGTGAAAATATAGCTTATATCAATATCTATAATTCTTTTGTTGTTTGGTGGAAAATGTATACAAACTAAAGGAATATGATTCTATTTCTCAAAAAAGAGGTTGGTACGTTAGCATATTTCTGTGATTCTATAGGTTTGGGTCCTTGTGGGGTTGTATAAAACCCAATACAGCTGATATCCATGTCCACAATTATTGTTTGGTGGAAAAGATATATCTATAAACCAAAGGAATATGATTCTGTCTTCTTTTATTCGGATAAAAAAGGGCCGGTACGTTAGCAAATAGGTTTGGATGTAACGCCTTGATGCCCACTTCGAGGGAACTGGCAAGTGGCAAGAGCAAACTGCAAATAGCTATAGTTATAATTGGCAAAAAGAATATTTCAAACAAAAATTTTGCTAAATATTCATTTTGTAAGGTAATGACCAAAAGAGCACAATCGAATAAATTCCACTCGCTTTAAGTGCTCGGTAAGATTGTTCTTGGATTTGTATGAATCTCTTCGAGGTCCATTACAACGAAGCAGGGAAGAAACCTGCTAACGCGAAGATTTCTCAAATATTAAAGGGGCAACCATTACTTTTTCGAGTAATTGAACCACCAGCACAAGAACATACCAGTTTTTTTTTTTTTTAATTGAAATGATTATGAATTGGACAGGGAGAATCTATTCCGATCATTTATCGATTGTTCATCTATTTGATTGCAACTCCTTAAAACTCATTGTTATTTAGACAAAAAAGAAAAGAAAATTGCAACAGAGTATAAGAAAACAAAGACTGCCAACATTGGAAAAGGAAAAACAGGATAGAAGGAAGTAGTGCACGTTACCAACAAAACATACAAAGCTTTCTTTAAATTATATCAGTCAACACAAAATAATGACTACTTCCCTACCTATGTCCACCGATGCTTCATCCATATATCTGCATTTCATTACACAAAATTTGAGCCTCCATTATACTCTCTAGGGCTATGGCTTCTTTCTGAGGAACTTACAAACAGGTTGTTTAGTTGGGTTTAGTACAACCCAATTTGCCTGCTTCAACTGGTTTTAGTTTGTAGTACTTTAACTCACTGCCAACATGCTAAACTAATTCCATTTTACCAGGGTCAGCCACATCTGTGTTGACTTCATTTTAGTGTTACTTTCTAGCTTCACACCTGTTCCTGAGTCATTTGTTTCGTGTACCACGTTTTGACCTTGTTTTGTTTGCTTGAGAAGTTGCTTTCTTAGGAGTACAATTTTTCCCTTGTTCAATGTTTTCTTCCTTTATAGAACCATCAGAAGGAAGCAGTTTACAATCTTCAGATTCTTTCTGAGATTTTCTCTGAGAAAACCTAGTTTTCCTGGTTGTGTTTAGCCCTTGTGGCTCGATTCCATTGTCTGCATTATTTTCTGCAATGTATTCCTGAGAATTTGCAGATTCTTTAGTTTCATGCACAATACCTTGTTTAAGAATTTTTGTCTTGTTTGATTGTGGTTTGTGCTTCTTGGTTGCACAAGTATCAACTTGTTCATCCAAAATCTCTTGTCCATCTTCAGCTGATTCTGGAAAGGCTTTGACAATGTAAATCTGCGGTAAAAATATGAAGATATGTTAGATGCGAATCTAAGTTATTCATGAACCATAAAAAGTAAACCATATTCAAACCTTACTATTCTAGTAGTAAACCGTAAATATATCCATGAACCATAAATCAACAGTAATTGACTACTTTAAAAGGGCAAATTAAAAGTTCTTGATTTCATTCATGCTCGCTAACCACTTCCTGTCTACAAATATTTGAACAAAGGGGTAATTCAGAAATCCGTATGGAGATCTAAGGTCCAGGTTGAGAAGAGTGTTGAATATTGTGAAATTTTTTCTGATATCTCCCTGATTTGGGATAGCAATATTCTTATCTCTGTTTCTTTCTTGTTTTTGATCCTTCATTCTAACAGGCCTTCCGTTTATTGTCATCTTTCATTATAAGCCATGACTGTTGCTATGACCCCTATTAGTAATAATGCATAGCACTCAATCCTCAGAACCAGTTATAGGCAATAGTCAAATTAGTAAAAGAATAATAATCATGAGATAATGGACGACTAAGAGTACCTTAAATCTGGTAGGTTCAACTAATTCAAAAACAAGTGCATCACCATCATCCAACTTATGATCCAATGCAAATCCTCTCCACCCTCCGCTGAGCCCAGTTCTATTGCCAAGGAAAACAGCCTCAAATTCTGAGCCATTTTCATCCTCTAAAATCATGTCACACGTAGTCTTAGGAAGATGGTCGTGGCAAAATCTATTAGGGAGACCCTATCATAATAAAGATAATCATAAAATAGTAAGCATGATTATATCAAAATAAGTGCTTCAGGGGAAGTTTTGTACTAGTTTAAGAACCAATTTACCGAAGAGACCTGTTTGATAATATTGATCTTGAATATGCAATTTATGAATGCAGCCAATTGAATCTCTTTATTGTAACTCACCAGCCAAAAGCAACTATAAACATGAGACCGGACCATTGACTTAATAAATGCTGGATTTGAAGTCTGTAAATCGCTTAGAAGTGTTTCTGCAGCCATGAAAGCACGATTTCTTTCTTCATCTGTGGCTTCTTTTATTTCATCTAGTGGCCTTGCAACATAACTGAGATTTCCATACCTTGTCAGTAATATTTCACATGCAACAATGAGAAACCTTTTCAAAAAGAATAAGCACCTTCCCCATGATGAAGACGACCTTGACCTCTTCCGCAAAGGTGGAAGATCTATGAATACCTATAACGGCCAAAAAAAATGTCTAATTTTTTCAAGAAGGAAAACCCAATGAAATTGTTTACAGAAAGATCTAGCATGAAACATTATAGTGGTTCCCAATATATGGTGTGGTTTCAACACTGAAGACTTTTTGTATCACTTTAGTAAGCAAAACTATGATTCTTCCAAGTTCACCAGTCCAAAGGTACTAAAATAATGCATTACTGTTGAGGACCAAAACTATACTTCTGATTCCAAGTACACCATTCAGCAATCATATTCTCAGTACTAAAGTGATGTTGAAAGCCTTAGGAGTATCAAATTGATGGGCGCCGAAACTTGCGATGACCAAATAGGAGTTTTAGTCAGATAGATATCATTAGACAGATACTACAGGAAAACCAAGATTTGTTGGTCACATAAGAGCAATAAATTACCACCTGACCACCTCGTGGTTAAAATTCATAAACAGATATAAGTAAATTTGTAGTTCAAAGTATGCAAGTCCTATAAGAATAAAGTTGATATTGATGCCTACCTCCTCACGATATGAAGGAACAGAATTTCGCACGCGAGAAGAGCGTCTTGGTTCCACGACATCATTACTATTTGATTTTTGTTTTGGTCGACATTGCTGCAGAGGCAGAGCAAGAGAGATCAGTCAGATGCTTGTGATTATTCAGAGTAAAACTAAAGAAAACATAACTTCACCGGAGGAGCCTTCTTCTCTGGTGTGACGAGTTCAGATAATTCTTTGAAATTTTTGAAATCCCCAGATCCTTCAGAGCAAAAGTAAAGAACTTGTAAATTAATTAAAGTAGAATTAACAAAAGCAAAGCAGTATTGGTTATAATAGAACGTTAATTGTCTCAAAATCAATAACAGAATACAAGATTTAATACACAGTTGTTTAGAAAAAAGCTCTCACCCTATAAAACCACACTCAACAAAAGAGATGGAAACATTTTCATGTAACTGACTTTTAAAGCTGATGCTTTAAATGTCAACTTGAAGCTTGTTATTTCACGTCACCAAATCTCAGGTACTCTCAACATTCAGGCACCACAGTGATACAAGAGTCTACCAAAATCTCCGTCTCCGAGAATGTTAGATGAGAATCAAAAGAATGACTTGGTATATTTAGCACACCCTCTCATGTCAAATCCAGGAGAAAATATGGGTCAACATTTCAGACAGTGTGGCAAGGATAGGCTCTGGCCACATGGGTTGGATATCACTTGACGGAATGTCCAGGCTTCATCGCGTGTACTCAAATATATAATTGTATTTCCAAGCACCAGTATTAAAAGGAGTTTTACACAAACACTAATTTACCTCGAATCTTTTTCTGTTTTCTTCAAGCCGTTGCTTTCGAGCCTCTTCATATGTGTTGGTGGCGCAACCCTTTGCCATCTGCTAATGCTGGATTGTTAGTGATGCTTCCAAAATTGAAGAATGATCTGATGTTAATTTTCTAGTATGGACGCCAACAATTCATGACGGTTTTACGAATAAATGTTAAGGCACAGGAAAAAGAAACTCCCCAAAAATAGTGGACTTTAAATCAACTTTAAAAGCCTTATGCAGTAAAGGAGAAAGGGGGGATATAAAGCAAGGCAGGATGAAAATATAGCTTCCTTTAGTTTTCTTCATCGCACTTTTTCACTACAATTCCCCCATTCTTGCACCTTAACTCCAGAATCGGTCTTTTTTTTCCTCCTCCTCCTCTTCTTCACCTTTTTCCCATAGCCAGACTAAACTTTTTTTCATATAATAAATGTTAATAGAGGAAAATAATAAATGTTAACAGAGAAAAAGTACAACTTGTTTGAAGATACCTTCAAAACAGTAGTTACAATACCAACTAAAAACAGAACAGAGTCACAAAAGCCCAAAAATGTGTGCGCGTAAAAGAGCTGTGCGATCCGAATAGGTTAATGCTGCAGCTAAATACAAAACTCTATCCCATGTCATATGTAAAGGTGAAGAAGTGCCCTTGAGGATCCTCCAAAGCTACAAAGAATTTATAGAGAACAAATGAAAAGAGAAAGGGAAAATGGAGACAGATTACCGATGAAGAAGAAGATGATGAGGCTGGGACGTTGAAGAGTCTGTGTGATTCGAGCAGCGCTCGCGCAGTGAACCAGCTGCTGGTACGGAGGCATCTTTAAATTACAAATTTGACCTCGGACCGAGTGGCGCCATTTTTGGTTTCAAATCACTTGTTACCGTTACTTTATTGCCATTTTCGGGGGTCAAAAACGTTTTCAAGAAATTAAAAGTAAAATAGTATGCCACATTATTTTTTTGAAAAAATTTTAAAAAATAACTGTTGAATTTTAAAATTTTAAATTAGTATTGATTTCTACACTTGTAAAAAAAAATGACTATGCTCAAAAAATAAATAACAACACATTTTTGTAATCATTCCTTATTTAAAATTCAATAATCATTTTTTTAGGATTCTTTCTTATTTTCTAATCCATCCAGCTCCAACATACTCTAATATTAATTTTTTTCCAGTTACATTTACTGCCATAATAGTATTTATGGTTTTGAGTCCTAAATATATTATAAATAAAATTAGGATATTAAAAGTACTATAAAAATAATATGAGGATGTTAGATGCACTATAAATAAAATTAGAATACTAAATGCAACTTAAAACTATCATGAAAATGCTAAATGTTGCTTTACCAGAAGTTAAATTATTGAGTGAATGATGTAAATTAAATTTATGCCACATTAGACATTTTTTTGTATTGTATTAAGTTTATTGCATCAAAGTATGATACAAAGAATAAGTCGCCCTTCTATAATTTATAAATAGTACTGCCTTCGGTCCTTAATATAAAAGTTAGTTTAACTTTTATTTTGATCTTAAATATGAGACTTTAATTTACTTTGTCTCTCAGATTTATTTATTTTTTTCAAAGTAGTTCTTATAGTAGTTACACATATTAAAATTCAAGTAAATGTTAGTTTTAACTAATTCATTATTAGTAAGAGTATTTTAAAGAAAACAATACTTAATTATTACAAATAACTAACTCAACAAATTTTCTTAATCTATTTAAATTAGTCAATTAGTTTTTATATTAAGAATCGAAGGTAAGATAATTTAGATAAAAGTGCAATTTTGGTTAATTGACTTTGTATAATATCTAGTTTTAGTTTCTTAATTTTATGGACTATCTTTTAAGTGTTTTGACCCTAATACCGTCAAAATGACATTACAATTATAAATGGTGACTAAAAATTAGCAGTTAGACTCATCTAAACCTTTTGTTATAAAAGCAAAAAAAAAAAAAGTTAAAAGGGAAAATCACATTGGGTCCTAGTCAAGAGAAATAATAAAAAAAAAAAATTCATTGCACTTATCATGAATAAAGAAAAATTTTATTGCACTTATTTTAGACAATAGCCGAAACTCCGACTACTAGAGAATAATTCTAAAAGACGTAATTAAAAGGAGTTTGAACATTCAGGCCAAAAAAAAAAAAAGGAGTTTGAATCCATGAATTGACTTCGTAGCACCCCTAAAAGATTGATAGTCACCTAGCTATCAAACTCACTCAAACGCAAACTGCATGTATATACACACATACATGTAGTAATAATCTTAAGTCTCCACTTTACAATTTACATCTTGATTTCTTTATGTACGGTTGTAAATTTCCTTATGTTTTACTATAAATTTGCTAATTATATTTGTAAATTAGGTTGGGAATATGAGAAATGAGAGTTGTTAATTCCCTTATATGTTATTATAAATTTGTCGAGGCAGTTGTATATTGGCTGGAAATATAGAAAATAGGAATTATTACTTCTCTTGCATGTTATTGTAAATTTACTCATTGTAATTGTTAATTAGGAAAATGGGAGTTGCTAGCAACTTAATTAGCAACTAAAATGAGCAAATTTTCAATACATAAAGAAATTTACAACACATGACAATTAACAATTCTAATTTTCTATATTCTCAACTTAACTTACAATTACAGTTAGAAAATTTACAACAACGGGTATGAAAACTCTTATTTCTCATCAAATTCTCCTTTCTTCTGCTTCTTGCATCCATCTCCTTCCCAATCCACGCTTCGCCATTAGATCTAAGATTAAGCAAATCACAGAAGAAGCCTCAACGAGTCATCAACATATGATGAGAATTATTAACTGTGTTTTTCTGTGTGTGTCATTTAATTCATTCTTCTATATATAGTTTAACTCTTCTCATCATCATTTAGTTTCAGTTAGATCATGTTCATCAAAGGAAAAGTACAGCATGAAGTGCACTCAGGTCCCAACCCATGCATATAAAGGAAAAATCTTCAGTAGAAGATCGGTAAGAATCTTAAAGTCATGCAACTAATAAGAACAAGTTAGAATCTCCTGAAGTTGAGATGAATCTCGAAATCTACTGCCTATTTCTACTAGCTTCTGCCTTATTTATCATAAAAGAACAAATATTAAATTAAATAATAAATAAGAACAAAACAAACTAGATTCCAAAGAGCATTCACTCAATAATAAACAAATCCTAATTGAGATATTTGTAAATAAGATCTTTTTATTATTTGTAACAGAAAATAAATTAACTCCTAAACATATGCTAACAAGCTGATCCACTAACTTCGTCCACTTTCACCCTCAATCCCATGAGATACACTAATTCTATCAAGAGTTCCGTAAAGCTAAGTTTTGACGTTTGGAAAACTACAACTAAATTCGGTAACAAAGAAAGCATAGCAGAAAATGCGTCTGTACCTTCTGCTCTGTTTTGATCAATGCAAGCACTGAAGACGGACTTGTCATAGTCATGTTTTTCCATTTGTTTGCGTTTCTTATAACTTGACAGCTGAAGTACACAACAAATAACCGAATTCAATAGAAGTTTTCACAGCATACTGGAAGAGAATTCATTTTCCATGCAATTGGACCACTTACTCCTAGAAGCAGTGTCTTAAGTATATATCACAGTATTAAATGGTAAATAGTTAAAATGCAACCGACTGACAAAATGGATGAGAACGAAGGTGCTACATTTGACTGTAACGCTCTGTCCTCACATTTCGAACAGAAACCAAGACGGATTGGAGTCTCATTTCATTATTGCATATTCAACTGGGTTTTCCAAGTTGTTAATCATGTAGAAACTATAAAGAGTAATTAGTCATAGTTCTGTATATTAAAATTAACAAAAACCTGCAGCAGAACTTCAATGGTTAATGTTAACCATACTGAACCTATAACTGCATGGCAATACTTTAGGTCCATAATAATCACACTTGAGTAAGTCATCCTAGCTGGTCTTTTATTACATGCTACTATCGTTATAGACCCACTTAGAGGAAAAGAAAAATTAACTCTAGCTAGAATTGAAGATTAATGGAGCTCAACAGGGTAACTACATTCCACTTAAAAAGCATACAGCAAGACAGAAACAAGATACAAAATAAAGAATCAATTTGATCTATGATATATTTTTCATCATATCAATCATCGTGATGTAGAAGAAAGTATTAAAACATAGTAGACACTCGAGTTAAGTATAGAATAGACCGGGTTAAACTTTACTATAGGGGAAAAAAAAGGGTGTATGTAAAGATGAATTTGATTACTACATTAGGTCCTTCATCAGATGAATAACCACCATCCTCAGTTCTCCTTTTTTCTGGCAACGCATCCAATAAATCTGAACAAAAACTTTAATTTTAGATCCTTTAATGTGGGGAAGGAGCCAAAATAGATTACTTCAATCGTCATTTGGCGCTCAATTGAGGTAGTAAAATTAAAGGCAGTGGGAAAATACCTCGATTGGTTTTCACTGCTCTTGGATCCTTCTTTTCTTTGGCAACCCCAAAAATGTCATGGCATAAGTCCTTCATGGACGTACAAACCTGACGTAGACACTCAGAATCAGGTTGAGAGCTAACACCAAACTGGAACCCTCATATTAATTCAACGTACCAAAGTTTATGGCACTTACGCTGGAAAATTCGGATTCAGAGGTACCACATAGTTCGATTAACTTAAGTTTGTCTACTTTGAGCTGTAAAATAGACATCTAATACTGGTTAAACCACTGACGAATAGCTCATATCCTATCTTAGGGTATGGGAGATGTAGGTACCTTATGTTTCTTGGCACATAAATAAAAAGCAACAGCAATGAATACAGGACGAGTGAAGTCAGCACTTGCACGTCGAGAAGCCGGCAATGATGAAAGGAAACGTTCCTTGTAACTTAAAAGAATATAAACAAAATAAGACGTCTCTAGTTCCCTCAGCAATAGACGCACAATCAAACAGAAACACAGACAAGTCTAATGCCCTCGGGAACATTTTGTCAAACATCTTGTAGGTATTGCACCACAGACAGGAAATGGAGAAAGAGCAAAAGGAAATTTTGAGCATACAAATTCAAACCATCTCGAACATATGAAATAATTCTGACACACCCAAATTGAATAGCTAATTCCCTGATATCAAGCTTTGTCCTGTAGCACCAATGATTTGACAATCCAGTAAAACGTCCATCCAGATATAGCACAAACCATACAACTGATAATTAAACGGAAAGAAACTCTGAAGAGAATAGAGATAAAACCAACTTGACTCCTAGGCCATTGTGCAACAAATTGTACGATCTGATATATGCCTTTTCCGACATCCCACTTAGCCTGGTGGCACTCGATCGATCAAACAAAATTCCCATACTGCATGAAAAAAAAAAAAAAGCTAAATATTACCCATTGAAGGAACTCAACTAAGCAACGAAAAGTTGGTAAAAAACACTAAGCATCGGCAAAAGTACCTCGTGGCGGCAATTTCCAAGCAAATTATAGCTTTGCAAACTTCCCCCTACAGATAAAAATGAACAAGCGGAATAGTCAGTATCCAGAATGCGTAATCTGAAACCCAGAGATTCAATGGTACTGAACTTACAACTCCAATGACAGAGGAATCGAATTGAACGTCGCATAAGCGCCGGGGTTCCAACGCTTTTCGCACAGCGAGTTTAGAATCTGATAGTCCGAGCTTCTTGGTTATCTCTGACATATCCATTTTCCTGAAATTGCCTCGGCAGAATGGAGAAGAAGACCTGCTCTTTGAAAGGGTTAATCGAGGTTTGAATCAGTGAAATGAACAAAACAGATGAGGTGGTGGCACTGGCGGGAATGCGAGTTCATCCAAATAATTTTTTAAAAAAATTACAATCAAGTCCCAAAAATAAATATAATTATTAATTTTGTCTTTATAACTAGAGCTAATAATAGGAGTTCAACTTGCGAGCTCAGCCCGCCAAAAAGTAACAGACTGGGTTGATAAAAATGAGAATCATCTTAAAACGGATTTTTGAACCCGTAACTACCAAGATCGAATTTGCGATGAGCTAACCCGCCAACCGTTGTACTTCTTTCTCTTTTTTTTTTTTTCAAATTTGCCCCTTTGAAACTATCAATATTGAGTGATGACTCATAATTGAGTACTTGATAATAATTTGTGTAGTGACACATTGTGTTTATGACTTTGTGGTATTGTTGATTTGGATTTATATTTTAATTGGGATGTTTTTAAAATCATTTAGGATATATCATGCAATCGTATATTTCATATTTTGAGGTATTTGAAAGTTGAAACTTTGGATTCCATGTTTTACTTATCATAATTTCTATTTACATGTTTTATTTTAGGTATTTAGAAATTTGAGTAGAATAAAAAGAACGACCCAAATATTCCATTTGCATGTTTTATTCAGGCTCGTCACAGGCCAACCGTAACTGGTGGCTCGCCTATATTACTAGTTCTATCTATAACAACTTAAACAACATATAATAATAAGTTCTAAAATAAAGAATATCAATGTCTACCACATTTGTTTTGTAATTTTTTTCTTTTTTAAGATCTCATTGTAATTTTTCCTAATCTATTTCCCAAATTTTTCAATATAAAATTAATATTTGGGGAAAACCTCCTCAAAAGAGGGATGAATTACCCAAATTCTACTTTGCGTTGTTAAACTCAGAAAACCATTAAGCAGGTCATACGATCTAAATTGAGATTTAGAAAATTTGTCAATTTACCCCAATGGCCCCCATTAACTAGAAAATTAAAGGTAGTTTGCTATGCAAATTGAAATTGGTGAATTGCAAAAATTAAGTTGTTAATTTCTAAGGCCATCTTATGCTTAAGTTAAAATAGGTTTGTTGGAAAAGTTTTGTTGCGAATAAGAACTTGTGCATTGCGAATTGGAACTTGGGACGAATTGCAAAATTTAGCGTATTAATTTTTAAAGATGTCCTATGCTTAAATTATATATGGTTAATGCAAATATTTTTTTTGCGAATATGAACGTGTGAATTCTAAAATTTAATGTTTTAATTTTTAAGGTTGTCTTGTGCTTGAATTGCAAAAATTTTAATGCAAACTTTTGCTGTGAGAGGAAACTTGTGAATTGAGAAAGTTAACACCTTATTTTTAAGAATAAGTTGTACTTAAGTTGCAAGATGATTGTAGCCAAAAAAAAAAAAAGTTACAAGATACTTATTGCAAAAATTTTGTTACAAGTTAGAACTTGTAAATTGGGAACAAAACTTTTTAAAACAATGCTTTTAGAATCAACTTAAAGAATTAAAAACATTGTTAAATTCAATTATTTTAATTGATATTGACACTAACTTTTTTTTATAATTACTTAATATTTACATGTTTGATTCATACATGACATAATTCAACTTATAAATATAAAAATTTTATTCATAAACATTATTTGGTGTAAACTCAGAGTAACTCTATGTCATTTTAAACTTGAGACTAATTTCTGTCATGCCGAGAGCATTAATATTAAAACCCTCCCAACAAATACGCTTCTCCATATTCGAACTTGTATTCTCCTTCTATATAAGGATGAGACTGTTTACTATCTCAATTGTTCATTATTTCAGGAACATTAAAATTTGATTGTAAATAACACAACTGGATATTACTCAAATAAGTCGTAAGTTAAATACAAATTTAAGCTATGATATTGTTCATTGTTTTGGATATCCTAATGGACTGCCTCATACCAGGAAGAAAAACTTGCCTTTGATTTGATCTCATTTTGCTTTTGCCTTTCTACCCTCTGTACAGTCTCCTTTTTCCACCACTAACTTTTTGCTTTAAGAGAAGCTCTTGTCTTCTCGCTTTCTCAAGATACTATACGGAATGGATTGGTATTCCATTGGGATTACACCTCACATCCAAATGTTTTGTAACCAAATGGAGCATGACACCATGGTCTCGTCAAGATGAGACGGGTGACATATTTCCAATGTCTCTGCTCCTTTTCTTTATAATTTAATACTAATTGGCTATTTTATCCCCCAAAAAAAAACTTCACTTTTAAATATGAAATTCATTGAGCATGTTGTTATGAGTTAAAGTGTAAAAATATCCACAACTCTTATCAAAAGTGTGTACAAAAATGACAAAACTGTTATGCAATTAACAACAGTTACTTTTAATAGTGGGGTCCACAATATTATCATGAAAATACTAAGATAGGCTGAGGGGATATTTGGTAAAAATAAAACATGATTTTAAAAGTATTTTTATATTATACGAAAATAAACATGTAAAAGAGTTTGTTTTGATTTTTAAAAAAAAAACTATTTTTAAAGTACTTTTGGATTATTTAAACAACTTCCGGGTCCAAAAATAAAACTCTACCCGACCTGTTTATCTTCTCGGTTGATCTCCCTCCCAACTTAGCAAGAGGGGGGGAAAAAAAAAGAAAAGAAAAACCACCCTCAATCTGAGACTCCAAATTGAAGAAGGCAATTTTATTGATTCGCCTAGACGAACAAATCCAAAGTTCGACGGCCTGAGACTTTGGAGTATCACGAGGGAAGGAGGAACGTAAAGCAGCCATGCCTTTTTTGATTTTGGGATTTGACCTTCAACTCCGTTTTGCCGTCCTCACTCTGATCGAGATTTGAGACAAGATGATGGCAACGGCGGTGAGATCTAAGATGATCAGCGATAACCTCTATGACTTTTATTGACCAGGATCTAAGATGACGAGCAAAAGTTGCGGAACACAATGTGCCCACTCTCTCTTTTAGGTGTGTTTAAGACTGACTCGTCCCGATAAACCTGTTCCGGTCCCGACCGTCTAGTCTTGAAATTTTTTAGAACCAAACAAATCAGGATAGGACAAAAAAATAACTGGGATAGGACAGGACATGAGACGGGATCGTCCCATCCCAGTCCTTTTTATTTTTTCTATTTTTTTATCATATTTATATAATATCATTTTTTTCATATTTTTTTTAAGACTTGAGACTATTATATAAAACTAGCATCACCTATCCCGCGCTCTCGCGGGAAGCATTCACTTCAATTTAATTTTAATCATATATAAAAACACTTCAATCTAATTTTTTTAATTATACGTAGAAAACACTTCAATCTATTTTTATTATACATTAATGTTTCTATGGGGCAAACAATTAATAAACAATATTAGCAACACTTTTAATTAAACATAATGAACATACAGTGAGTGTACATTAAAAAAAACAATAAATCATGTCAACAACTGGAATTTTCACACATTACAACAACATCAAGTTATAAGTTGCTAAATATCCTATACACAACGTTTTTTGTGGTCTTCTCACTTGTAGATGCACTCCTTGGAAGAACAATTTTCAAACCATCCATGCATTTGACTCTTGATAGTGCCACATATAGTTGACCATGAGTGAACACAGGCTTTTGTAAGTATACTCCAACATAACGTAATGACTGACCTTGACTCTTATTGATGGTCATTGCAAAGGACAAAGTAATAGGGAACTGTCTTCTCTTCATCTTGAAGGCCATTTACTTTCTGATGGTTCATGTCCATTCGATGAATCAAAAACCTTTTGATTTGTTTTGAACCATTCATGTAATTGCCTCAATAACAGTCTTGCCTAGCTTTGTTATACGAAGTCTGTGTACCATTACATAGTCCTTCTGC